>NW_016690313.1:8327-116016 GCF_001604755.1 Lepidothrix coronata | reverse complement strand
ACCTCGATATTTAAGAATACCAAAATCAGTGAAATTATATTAGCAGAAGAATTATATGAGCAGAAGTTCTGATTGTTTGGAAGGAATTTAGGTGCATAGATGTCTAATGAGTCAAATTTATTCTCCCAACTTTGTTTGGGATTAGTCTCAGTATCATCATAAGCATGTTCAGGTACACTACCTGTACATCCTAGCTGATCTTTCGTTCTCAAACTCTGTTCCCTATGATAGTTCTTCTGTGATATTACTACTAAAAGCCTGTTGGGTAACTTTGGCCCCTTTGTACACAGAAGTAATGGGCAAGGTGTTCTCAGAAAGGTCTGAGACGCGTGTCACACAGAAATAAGTGATCTAATCTGCAGCTAAACAAATGTGCCATCTCTTCTGGCAGACTGACTGCCTTCTATAAACCTCCCCCATCTGTCAGGCCTTCTGTGCAGAGCAGGAAACTGCATATTTGGAGCTCACTATGGGCAGTCACACAAAGATAAGTGTTGCAACTGCATCTGTGGGTTGCTTCAAGTTATGGTTAATCTTGTGGAGTGATTGTGCAGCTGTGCAGTGAATCAGGTCTATTCACTGCTGACAGAAAATGTTTAAGTGTTTTTTTTTTTTTCCTCTGGTGGGATGGTTTTCCTCTGTATCAGCAAGCTGATCCGTGTCTCAGTGCAGCTGTATGATTGTTCTGATCTAGGGAGGAGGCACAAGGTAGGAAGAGTGGAACAGTCCTTTTGTTGACAGTTTGCACTCGTTCTGTTGAGTGTAACGTGCAGCTGGATTCTGTGAAGAGCTACTCAGAAAAGTTGAGGATAGAGAACATGGCTTTTTACTCACCAGTGACAAAAGCAGATATGTGGCAGCCCAGATGAAGATGCACACTATTAATCTGCCAAAAAAATCTTACTATAAATCAGTGGTGTTTAGAGTTGTGATGACCCATCCTCACCAGAATGTCAGCTGGGAAGAAACCTTTTTCTCTCTTCGTCCTAGCATTTTCTCCATTGCAACTGCCTAGCAGTGAATTGTGAAGAATGGGGACACATGCTGTGGGTCGGGTTTGATGTTGGTACCAGTGATTGAGAGACTTCTCAGTACTCATTACTAAGAACTCATCAGTAAGCCCATTTTTCAATATTACCAGTTCTCTGAGCTTTCTGTTGTCCTTTTAATACTTTTGCTGCTTTTCTGTAACCCTCAATCCCCCCATATGTCTTCTGAGAGCTTTGTCTTGTGCAGACTTTTTTTTTTTGATGAGGGAAAACAAGAGCTCTTTGCTCTTCAAGGTGACCTTTCTTTAGAAGGGTTTCTTACTTCGGGGTTTTTCTCCAAACCCTTTGGCTGTGGATTTTGGGGGAAAGGGAGGAACAGTGTGTTACATTGTCCCACCAAGTGTTCCTTTGGTCTGTGAGTTGTGTTATCAGTGTTTTGATTTCTTAGGGTAGTGGAGGTGTGTCTGTGCACAAAATTTACTACCTTTGCCATACCTTTTGTCTGCCCCTCAACAAAAGTAAAAATATAAAACCTAGCAGTTCTATATTAGTGCTTTTGTGACCAGTTCTTGTCTGGTTTAAGAAATTACCTACATAGTAGGAAGGGTCTTGATTTATGGAAGAGAAAGAGAAAATACAGGTTAGATGAGAAACTAACATTTGCAGTTAAAATAGGTATAAATTCTTCCTGTTCTTTGCTGCTTCTGGATGGCCCTACCCTTGTGTTAGTGAAAGAGAACCCAGTTGTACATGATGTTGCAGTTTTTTAGATTAGGGGAAAAAATGTGCATTAAAACACTGGTTATGCCTTCTTGCTCAGAAAGACCTTATTGTTGACTAATGAAAAATACCTTGGCATTCCTTCACTATCACATCTCTTCATATCAGTTGTCTTGAACTGAAAGGGAGAAACAAAGAATTTATTTCTCAGCTTCACCTGAACCTTCAAAAGCAATTGTATGATTAAGTTGCAACCAGTTTAAGAGAACTTAATGTATTTTAAAATTAAATATTTTTTTAAACTGAAGGGTTTTTTTCAAAATAAGCTTCATTTGCTGAGAGATTTTTTAATTTATTCTTAGATGATCCAAAGCTAAAATCTGTTTTAAGTATGAGAGAAGAATTGAAAAAAGTCAAATTATACCAGAGATTTTATTTTTATCTTATTTGCATACCCAAGTAAATTTCCCAGTGGAAATTCATTCCTTTACAAGAATTTTAAGCCTCTCTGGGAATAAACTTGTCTTCTTCACTTTTTTTTTTTCATAGACTTTGGAAATAGTACACAAACTTCACCAATACCTGCAAGTTGCTGGGTGAAAAGCTCTGAATGATATGGATCACTGGTGTGAGCCTGAAAGCTTGCAAGGGAATTTCACACTCCTGTTTCAGCTGGAGTAGTATATTCTGTTGAGAAATCCTGTTTGAGCCAGGATGTCATACCCATGGCTGGATGCAAAGAAGTAATATTACACTTTTCAGTCGGATGGTTGCTGTTGCCCTGTGCACATGGTTGCTGTCTATGGATATTTTGGACTCTCACTTTGGACAGCATACAAATCGTATTTATTGCTTGTATTGAAAGTCAGAATGCTCCTTTAAGAAAATTTAAATGCAAAGTGTATAGACCATTAGCTATTTCACTGTAAGCTCTGAAATGTTTCCCATAAAGTGAGTTATAAAAGTACTGGTGAGGGTAAATGCAGGAGATGGGATTGCTCCTTTAACTGTGTCTATATTGCAATTGGTAAGGTGTAATTTTGTGTTTTTACTGTATATTGAATGTGTTCGAGGCTTCGGATCAGTTCACTGTGAACTTCTTAAACTGAAATAAAAACTAATAAAGAACCTACAGTTTCAAAGCAGAATTAGTCTTGTACAATTTTTTTATAAACAATCTGCACCTTAAGGATATGAGATTTTCCCCCCGACAATTCACTGCAGGTATAGAGTTTGGAATTCTTAGAAAAACCTGCACTTCCATTTTAAAAATTGCCTATAATAAGTGCCTCACTTAGTACAGTTTTTTAGTTTAAAGGGTGGTGATTCTGAAGAATGTTATATTTGTAAATGCTGTAAGAGCTTACAGTGAAATGACTTACAGAAATGCAGAGTGCTGTAACTTGTAAAGCTCCCTTATGCTCTTTTTCCTTCTCATTTTGTTTTTGTTTTTTCCAGGTATGCATTCCTCAACAGCCACAGAACTGTTTGTTACTGGAGCTTTGCCAACCTCTGGAACATTTCCACCAACATCTGCTTTATCAGCGTATCAGCATCCCAACACTTTCAGCAGTAGAAACTTTGCTACTACCCCTTCTCTTACTCTTCAAGATACTACTTTCAGTGCTACATCAAACGGTCTCTTAACTACCCATGATCCTTTATTACAGATTAAAACCTCGCAAGGCACTGTCCCCACCGCTTTGACATTCGAGCGCCTGGGCGGTTCTGTGTTAAGTACCAGCATCCCACCCCAGTCATCAACATATCGCTCCGCTCAAGAATCCGCGCCCCATCTCTTGCAGCCTCAGTTTAGTTTGTTGCCTTCGACCCTTGGAGGAGCCCAGCAGGTGTCTCAGGCGTACAGCACGTCTGCCTTTACCGGTTCCACCGCGTCGATCGACAGAGCGCTTCAGCGAGAATGTAGTGTCATTAAACACCATCAGCGGCCTTCAAGCACTCAGTCTGTTCAGCCTCAACTGACTGTTTCCCAGCATTCCTTACACAGCTATTTGACGAGTACCAGTGGAGTTAATTTTCAGGATACCTCCAGGCACTCGGCGTTATCCTGCAGTCCGGTTGGAGATGTTACTCAGGTGAGCAATGGAGGACCACAGCAGAAGACTTCTCAAGTCACGGTGGAACTTGCTCAGTCGTACACATCTGCAATTCCGTCACCTGGTTTTCCATCTGCTTCCACAGCAAAAGTGAAAAACTGTTCCATGAAGCAGCCTCCGGGGTCGACAAAGACCCCCAAACCTCAAAGTGTAGCTCCCACTGTGCAGACACAAAGCTATGCCAAAACTGCACAAAACCAGAGTTCTGTCATTACAGGCCAAGCACAGATCTATTCTACAGCACAGCTCCCGAGCCTCTTGTCAGTCAGTCAGTCCCAAAACTATGTTTCCTGCCAGGCTCAGCATGTGCCACCTGTCAGTCACTCACAGGATTTCTCATCCGGCAAGGTTGAGAAGCTGCCCTCACTGTATAAAACATTGACTTTTTCTGGGCAATCCCAAACTATTACTTCTGATAGTCAGACTCTAAGTTACTCCTCAGAGGAACAGGTGTTGACCTCAGTTCCAAATGAGAACTACTCTGGGCAATTGAGGGAACTTGCTTCAGTCAGCCAGTCTCAGAGCTACTCTTCTAGTCACTCTCAGGGTTTATCTCCAGTTACCCAGTCCCAAGTTAATTTTTCATCTCAATCACAAGTTTTATCAGCCGTTAGTCCTTCAGAAAGCTATTCTTCAGGGCAGTCTTTAACATTAACATCACCTTCTCTTTCCTTTAATGCCTCTCCTCGGGTACAAACTCTTCCAGCCTCGAGTCCTAATCAAAGCTATATTTCTTTGCATTCTTCTCAGAACTCTCAGTCGCAAGAATCCTCCTCTCCACAGTCTCAAAAGTTTTTGCCATCTGTCCAGTCTCCTTTTGCATCCCCAGCTCATTCACAGACGCTGCAGAACAGCAGGCCTTCCTCAGAAACAAAGGCCTATGTTAAGAGAAAGTCTGACTCTAACCTGTACGCCTCATCCAAACAGGAGGAGGAGTTGTCAATGCAGGAGATGCAGGCATTGCAACAGCAAGCTACTCTTGAACCTTCCACTCAAAGCCTAACTGAGGAGGAAATCAATGCTCAGGATGCAACCTATAGGGTCTCAAAAGCAAATGACAGATACTCTCAAAGCGTGATCAGAAGTAACTCTCGCCTTGAAGATCAAGTTGTTGGACTTGCTCTTCAGGGAACAAAAAAAGATGAGAGAATGGTCAGTTCTGTGGAGCAGCTTTCCCAACACATTGGCCATATCACCAGCCTAAGCCACGACATGAAAAAGACGGCGAATTTAATGCGAACAACACAAGTGAGCGCTAAGGAGCTGAACCAACAACATTCTCTGATGCATAAGGTACATGAAAGTAAGACTCCAGAACAGCAGGGCCAAGTCATTAGTACTCCACCACAGGTCCAGTCTCACGCTCTAAGACACGGCCATCAGCTGTGTCTGCCCAGTGCACAGGTACTGCTGGAGTCAACCTGTGACTTGCAGATCCTTCACCAGTCGATACTGCAGTCGGGTTTGGGACAGGCAAAGGTGTCACCGCAAGTGCAAAGAATACAGAGTCCTCAACAGGTGACACATCCGTTCCTTCCGATGGATGGTCATATTATTCAAAGTAACGGGGGTCATTCTCAGCAGCAGCTTCATAGTCAGAATTCAGAAGTAATGAAAATGGACATTTCTGAGTCTGCAAAACCACTACAGCAACATCTGACAGCAAAAGATCATTTTACTCAGACAAATCAACATGATTCAAAAAATCAATTTGTTTCTCTTAGTTCAATATGTTTCCCAGAATCTATACTTCTCAGTGATGAGAGGAATATATTATCCAATGTGGATGACATCTTAGCAGCAACAGCAGCAGCCTGTGGAGTGACTCCATCTGACTTTGCCAAATCAGCTTCTAATGAAGAGGAAATCCAGACTGTTGAAAATAGTGAGGAGTCCAAAGCACAGTTCCGATCACTGGATGTAAGACATGTGTCTTCTGTTTTCAGTGCCTCACCTACTGTAGTTGGGAAGCCAGCAAGCAGAAATAATATTTCTCTGAATGGGGGCCAGATTACTCTAAATCTTACACCAGTGTCAGCAATACAGACAAAAACTGTGAACCTGGATCAACAGCACATTGAAACTTCTGATCAAAATGTACCAACAAGAATGACCTCTCCCACCCTTGGTCCTGGTCAGGAAGAGCAGGAACAAGGGGCTGTTCGAGTTAAGAAACAATCCAGCATCAGTCACGAATCTGAAGAAGATAATGATGCTTCTGTTGATGGTACACTGAATGCAAGAGACACAGAGTTTGTTTCAAGTGGTAGGAGCCTAAGTGAAGAAAGTGCTGCTTCAGAGAATGATTTTAATGTGGGTGGTGATGATGGTACATTAGCGAGTAACCAGTCTAAGGTTCCGTTGCAGCCGCTATCTGTGCCCCAAAGCGGAGATGGAGCCATTAATAGAACTGAAGAAGAATGCCAAGATTTAGCTCAAGGGAACCTTCAGAAGAAAAAAAGCAAAGGAAAAAGCCAAAACAAAAATGCTGCAGAAGATGACAGTGCAATTCAGAAACAGGTGAAAAGAAGCGGGCAGTGTAAACGTCAGAATTCGAGAGGAAATGACTCATGTTTCACGTACTCCTCTCCTGTTTCTGAAAGTTGTTATGATACTTACCAACATCAGGAAAGAATGAGGCAAAAAATTAAAGAAGTTGAAGAAAAACAGCCCGAAGTCAAAACAGGATTTATTGCATCTTTTTTAGACTTTCTAAAGTCGGGGCCTAGGCAACAGTTTTCCACTCCAGCTGTGCGAATGCCAAACAGGACTAGGCGACCAGTTACACAAGTAGTTCGTGCCCCTTGCCTACAGTCCTCTGCAAAGCCTCAGCCAGCAGCAGCAGCAACACCTGTAGCTCCTGAGGTTAGTGGAGAAAGTCCGACCAAAAAAGCTGATGAAGAACTTAAGAAAAATTTAGAAACGTTGCCTTCGTTTTCTTCTGATGAAGATGATTCCGTGGGTGGTAACCATGATCTTCAGAAGAGCATCTCTACTGCATTGTCAGCCCTGGATGACACATCTGATAGAAAGATCAAATCAGGTAAAATGGTTACTACAAGCTGATGGGGGGGGAAAATGAAAAATTTTAGCTGTCTTCAGGTAAAGGTTTTGATTTGTTTTGGCCGTAATTAAGAGTTTTGTTCAAAAGGTATATTGACTATGGACTGAACTAGTGTTTTCCACAAGTAGAAAATATGTAAATAAAATTTTTCATGTTACTTAAGTAGGATTCTTCTAATGCCAAAAAGTTATTTTAGCCTGGAGTTGGAATAATGCATGTGTTATCCTCATTTCTGGCTTAGAATGCTAAATATGATTTTCATCTGGAAACCTCAACAAACCGTCATGTCAGAGGTTCTAAACCTATTTTTAAACAACTCAAGCAAGAGAACATATTAATAATTGCCATCAGCAGGCATTAAGCTCTACCTAGGTAGAGTTAAACATGCACTTTCTGTGATAATAACGTTGCACAAAATATGTTTATGAACCAACTTTTGCACTTGTAAACTGAGCACTGGTTTGACTGGGCATGTCCAAGGTGGGAGTCATTTGAGTTTGATTTCAGCCATAGTAATCAGGGGTGTTGCAACTCCATGTTGATAATACATTGCTAGCAAAAGAACAAAATCTGGGAAGGATTGTTTTGGGCAGGGAGGGGCAGGCAGCAACCACTGATCACAGTAGTAGGTAGTTTTCCACACACTTTTCAGTTTCATTTGTGTTATGTCTGTTAGTCTTGAAGTATTTTCAACATACAACATGTTTTTGCCTAGATAGACCTTTTCAGTCAAGTTTATTTTTTCCTCTGGTAAGCAATTAGAAACTATCCAGCCAATCCCATAACTGTACTAATTCAGGAGAAATACCATTGTCTTCCAAAATAATTACAGGGAGAAAATGAAACATTCCTTTATCTTTTCTCAAGGACCTGGGACCTGTGACCCATAGGCTGATTCTTAACAAGATAGAATTAAGTAATGGTTTCCCTTTTTAGATTAAAGAAGAGAGGGAGATTTTTTTCTTTTATCTAGGAGTGATGTGATTTACTGAAAAATACATAGCAAAACTGAACTTAAATTGTAATAATCAGACCTAAGATACTGGGAGAATATTGCAGAATACACGATATGCTAAGCAATACTTTATATTAATTACTATTCTGTATTCTTCTATTTAATTGTTAAGTTCATGCATTTTGGAAAGTCTGTTACAGAAGATGAAGTTCCTCCTGTGCCTTTCAGTTGAATATGTATTTTAAACAAGGAATCAGTGACTGTTTTTCTTCCCCAAAAGCCAAAATGTGGACAGTGCCATGGTGTGAGCCTCTTGCTGAAGTTTGTTAATTTTAATAAGTCATTTCTGCCTACAACATCCAGAGGAAACATTTTAAAGGGTTTTTTTGTTAGGTGGGAATTTTCATTAGTGTTTTATTTGCAGTAATTTCTTTTCCAGTATTACTATACCTCCTTTATTATCCACAAGGATGTAATATTTATACCACCCATTTCTTGAATTCACCTTCCTGATTTGTTATGTACAAGATTGTTCATACATTGTACAAGATGCTTAGTAATGACATCTTTATTACTTGCTGGTGTTTTGCAAGTTTTCAAATAATTCCCTCTTTTGTCTGTTTTTGCCAATAAGACAAATACTAAAACCCAGTCTTTTGTTGATAGTATTAAATAGCACATGTGTCTTTATCTGCTGTTCTGAAGAATGTGTAACTATACTTGGGGAACTAATAATGCTGTGTCTAATTAAAGCTGGCATAGCTTTCACTGAACAAAGAAATGGAGCATATTTGCAATAATATGTGATATATCCAGAAAAACGTATTTCATGGCTTAACAATTTTACTGAATTGATTTAATGAATCTTCACATATTCGGTATATAGCTTTTGTATTGATGCATTAATTTGACATGGAAATCTTTTGTTTGGAGTCACTTTTGTTAAAATATGTTACATTATCTTTTTTATAATTTTTCAAGTGAAAAAGTCAACAATTAGCAGTGATTGTAACAAAGCTGTAAAATGGTTATTTTAAGTTTCCTAAGTGATTAGTAATTGTCTTATAGAAAATATAACTTGATTTCTTTTAGGTCAGCAAGTCAGTGTTAAAATTAATATGTATAGAAGGCTATAAAGAAGATTATAAAGTAATATCTAAAAAGGATTCTAATTTTTTCAGGTGGGAAAGAATAATAATTTTGAAAGGTGGGACTTTCCTTTGGCTCTTTGGAATAGAGGAGGAGAAGAATGTTCTTTCCCTTCTTTGTTTTGTATCATCAGTTCTCATTGCTCACCTCTGTTAATATTAAAAACCATTAGGATGTTGCCAAAGTTTTAATCTGGAACTTCCCGTTACATTGTCATAAGATGTGAGTGATAAATGTCCAGAAGTCATTCAGAAAATGTTTTCCTATTCCATGTGTGTTTCTCTTTCTGTAATCCAGTTTAAAAAGACTTGACTTATCAGCAGACTGGAAACAAGATTCAGTGTTGTGACCTTTACTGTTGTGCTTGCTTATTGCCACAAAGTTCAACAGTATTTCCTGGTGATCTGTCTGTAACTATCAAATTGTTTTCTAAAGCATTCATCTTTGTTAATCCCAGATGCTGACAGATGCAGCAGTTTAATACAAACAGAGGTATTTAGCCACAGTGTTTTTGGTTTTGTTTGAGGTTTAGTTGTGGCCAAGATACTGCTTCTATTTTAACTCCTAGAACAGGTGTTTTTCCTAGAATAGTTGCTTTTAATATGTATTGTAACAGAAAAGAAGAAAACTCTAGTTCCCGTTTTACATTGCTAACCCTTGATAGTTTGCTTAACTAAAATATGGATTTTTTTCCTTCAGAAACTGAGAAAGGGACAGTTGTCACTGCTGCTGCCACCACCACCACTACTGCTGTAATAAAGCAGGAATCTCCCCAGACAACTGCCCCTGTAGGCAATGTGCAGGAGAAAGTGAATCCAGCTGACCCCTTAAAAGCAGCTCAGCAGGATGCTGTGACTACAGAACAATTGGCAAAAGCGCAGGAGACTGTGGCAATAGAAGGATGTACTGACGAGGAGAACATGGACAGTGGAGGAGAGGGCATGTACAGAGAACGTGATGAATTTGTAGTGAAGATTGAAGATATAGAGACACTAAAGGTAATCTGAATATTTGCTGGGGGGGGGAAAAACACATCATGAAAAAATCCTGCGTGTGAATTTAGCCTCAACAAACTACCGAGAGGGGAGAGGCTGCATATTAGTTTTCTGTTTCTATTCTAATATTCCCTGATCGCTGCCAAAATGCCTTAAAGGGATCTTTCTAGTGCAGATTGCCAATGTGTTTTGAATGTACATGACCCATTTTATGCTACAGACACAGTAAAGCAAATCTGCTTGCTGGTAACCTCTGTTAGAACTTGGAATTACCTGTCTGAGTATTCAAAAGCATAAATTTTTTCAGAGGCAGCTGACTGCCTTTTTTTCTTTTTTTTTCTTTTGTTAAGAAGATAGGACTAGACTTTCAAGTGTAAGGTATTGAGGAAATGACTTTTAGGTTTTTGCAAAAGATCCTGATTGTCTTCTTTTTTTTTTTTTTTTTTTTTGGTAAAAAGTTCTGCTTGGTATTCCAACAAGAAATGGCTTCCATAAGTAACCAGTACAGCTCTTCACATGAGTTTATGTGAATTTCCTTGTTGTCTTTGATTTCTTGTTTTGGTCTGATTTTGTTGCTTCTTCATTTTAAATTCTGCTGAGTGTTTACCCTTCCTTTGGTGGCTGTCATAGCCAGCAATATTCTTAGTCTTGGAAAATTTGTAATACTTTTGATTATTTATCTGTGCTCATCCTCTTGCGAGCTGCAGTTTTAAATTAATTCATGTAGTTTTGTCACATAAAACAAATGCTATCAGTTTTAGATATTCCCTTGTCACTTATAAAATGGATTAAAGTGTGTTAGGAGATATTTTGAATTTCAATTTTATTTTAGTTAGTTGAAGAGTCAGGAAAAAGTAACCAAATCCGACCAATATGACTGTATGTTTTTCCAGAAGGAGTTTATTTGAATTAGTCATTTTGTGTAGGATTTATAGAGAATTCTCATTAAAGATAATAATTACAAACTTGTCTCAATGCAAACAGCATGTGATGACTGAGGGTTTGAAATTTCAAATTACCTGTTTCAACTTTATCCCGGTTAACTTCCTCAAAAATATAGTCCACAAACACATTTCAGGAAGAAAAATAAGCACTGTTTTGAGCAAATAACTTTTATGTTCTTACAGGTTGCTTTGCAAACAGGAAAGGAGCCTCCAGCTATCTGGAAAGTACAGAAGGCTTTACTGCAGAAGTTTGTTCCTGAAGTGCGAGACGGACACAGAGAATTTGCTGCTACTAATAGTGTGAGTCTTAAAAATTCCTTATGAAGCCCCATGGGAGCTGATTTCCTTAATGGAAGTCTAGGAAACAAAATAAAATAAGATTCTGGCATACATTCTTAGCAATCATCCTTGAGGAGGAAAAAAAAAAACAACCCACCAATTTCTTGACTTCCTCCGACTCAAATTCTCTCTAAATATATTCATGGGCAGAGTTTTTGCTTCCCAATGTGGATTCTTTGGTATCATTTAGGGTACATAAAGGAACAAGTTTTCCCAGCCAGAATAAAGTCAGTGGAAACAGGCTCGTGAACCAACTGCTTTCTCCAGTAGGAATGATGGAGGAGGATACAATTTCAACAGGCAGCCTCTTGCCAGGCAGATAATCCTTTTGGGATAACACATGTGGAGAATATAAGAAGGGGAGAAAATGAAGCCCAAAGTACCTCTGGCCTTATTTTCCTTAATTTTAAATATTATCTAGAAATCTGATGGAGAAGTTTTCTTAAATTACAAATGCTGTTGAATAGCATATCCATTTGGTATGTAACCCCCTTTTTTTTTTAAACTTACTTTTTTTCTTTGGTATTGGCATTTTCAGTTGTTAAACTGACTAATTTTATTTAACTGAAACACTTGTGGTTTTTGTTGTGTTTTTTTTCTTGTAGTATCTTGGGTATTTTGGCGACGCAAAAACAAAATACAAACGAGTGTATGTGAAGTTTGTTGAAAATGCAAACAAAAAGGAATATGTGAGAGTATGCTCAAAAAAACCACGCATCAAGCCTGTACAGTCAGCAAGGTATTTTATTTCAATTTGGTTTTCATTTTGCCCTATTGTTTTCCTATTAAGCACACACCTATTTTAATAAACAAGAGTTATAACTCAGGATTGTTGATGAGAGGAATGGAAAGCTTGTCCCAGACTAAGAAATTGAAAAACATTCCCGTCTTGACAAAAATCTTGCCTAGTGCTTCCCAGAATTGTATTCCTTGCCATGCTGTCACAACTGTGGTGTGTTAGTCCTAAAATACATAACTTTGTATTTATAGGATTAATATTCCTGTTTGTTTTCCTGTTGTGAGTGGTGGGAAGAGAAAGGAGAGGAGTTTTCTGGTTTCTTATTCTAGTCCTCAAGCTCCTGCATTTCCTTCATTTCTACCTGGATGATTTTCTCTCCCATCTTTGTGCAGATACAATATCCCAAATTCACTTTGTCAGCAAACCTCAGATCTCATTGATTACTAATATTTATTCAAGTGTGTCAATAGTCAATTTTAATATTAGCTCCAATCTCCTCTGGCTCATAAACTCTACAAACGTTGGGCAATTTAAAATTTCTGTGCCTGTTTATCTAGTTATAAAGTTGGAATATTATTTAATCATAGGTAGCTGAAAATAGTTGTTAAGCATTATATCAAAAATATAGTAATATAGTGTGTATGACCTAATTCTCACAGTTGACAATGAAGTAAGTGTATATAATCAGTGGTTAAATGAGAATATGGCTATTTTATTAATGCCAAATCTTGTGTGGTAATTATTTTCATGAAGATCATCTTCATAACATTGCAGGACTATTCATTGCAAACCTAGTAATAGCAACATCAAACCCCCTGATCCACCAACACCAAAACCAACAGCAACAAAAGTCTCTTCCGTGAAACCCAAAGCTAAGCAGCCAAAGGTTAAGGCTGAACCACCACCAAAGAAAAGGAAAAAGTGGAAAGAAGAATTTTCATCTTCCCAGTCTGATTCTTCACCTGAGGCCCAGAGTGAAGAGGATGGTGAGTGAGATACCATTGCTGGCATCTGGGCCCGTTTGAACTTCACTGAGAAGAGTATTATAAAATTGCATTGTTTGACCGTGCACATTTTTCTGTACTAACCTCAGAAAGTAAATTTTAAATCTAACAGTGCCATGCAAAATAAGTTTCTTAAAACTTTTTGCTTGCTGTTTGTGTGTAAGCATAATTGAAGTTATCTTACATGTAATTTATCAGTGAGATAAATATACTTTTTACTGCTTACTTTCTACAATGGCTGCAATTGTAAGAGGAGAATCCGATTTGATTTTTTTAATACATCTCAAGAATGAGTTTCTTCATTAATTTTCCATTGCAACTGCGTGTCATGTCAAAAATAACATTCCTGCAATGTTTGTCTCCATGCAGATGTGGGCAGAATTCAGATGCTACTGTTGTTTTTTCAAAACCCAAGGAGAAAAAACAGTTGACTTTTTTTGGCTGCTCCGTTGCTTGTCTGAATGCCAGCTGTTCAAATGGAGCCTGCTGAGCAGATTTGCTGTTAAGACATTCGTGGAACGTTGAGATTCCATGTTGGCAGGAATTCTCTAGGACAGAAAGGGAACTTTCTGAACTTTGCAGTCTTTTGTAGAGGTTACCTGTGGTAGCAAATACCCAGTGCATTTTGCAGGATCCTTTTGGTTTGTTTCCTGTGTGTTTGAAGCAAAGCTGTGTATTACTCATGCTTTATACCGCTGCATTTCCAAAGCATCTTGGTTACTTTTAAATACAGACAAGCTACCACTGGTGTACTGGAACACTGCCTCTGTGAGAACAGCACCTTTAAAATACTATTTTTCAAGCCAACTTGCCCGAGTAACCATTGATATGTACAACTGTCCATGTTTAAAATCTCAAGTCACCTGGTGATGAGAGTCATCCGTAGAAATGTGTATATCCAAGGGAGTTTAACAGCCTTGATAGCTAAATTACTGAAAACCTTGGTGCCAGACATGGAGCCTATAAAAAGCTCCAGAATGCTGACTAGAAGTGATGACTGCTCCATGTGCATGTTTAAAATTGCTGTCTATGAAAAAACAAAAGCTGCCTCAGAATAAGCACAAATATGCCCTATGTTGCTTCACTGGGAAAATTTGTTTTACGTGTTTTTTGTGAGCTGAAGAATTAGGTGGGATTGGCTTCGATGGTATGCAGGCTCTTAAGTGATATTTGAGCTCTGGAATTTATTTTTTTTCTATTGGACAAATCCAAATTCTGCGTTTTTGGGATGTACTTGCATTGACGTGAAACCTGCACTTATGGCATTTGACTTGACTGAAGTTATTCATTCTCCATTTTCTGTAGACTTTCAGCTACAGGAATAGGAAAATGTCTAAATTCCATAAATTTATAATCTAAATGCTGATAGTTAAAAAAAAAAAAAAAGACCTGAACCATTTGTAGCATATTTGGTGTCTGCCTCTGTTTTTGGCAGGTAAGCAGTTTATTACAATTGACTGCACTGAGTTTTAATCTCTTGGGGTACCAGTAGGGGTCACTTGTGTTTTAAGAGAGAAGCCTTCAGTTTTGAAAACCACAGATATTTGCAGGATGGCAAGGGGAAAAAAAATCATTCTTTTCTGATTCATTTTCAGAGGTTGTACCTCCAGCTCCCCTTGTGACTCGCTTTTTGAACACAAGAGCTATGAAAGAGACTTTCAAGAGCTACATGGAGTTGCTTGTTAGCATTGCCTTGGATCCCGACACAATGCAAGCCTTGGAAAAGAGCAATGGTACAGTATGTTTAACATTTGTATGTTCTTACTAGATTTTAAGGTTATTAATCAGTAAATCAAATGTTTGGGGGTTTTTTAAAAGAAAAAACCCACAAGCCTACTGAACTTCTAGTAACATAACCTCATCTGAAGAACGCTACACAAATTATTTGTGTGTGTATATATGTTTTTGATTATTTAAAGAGATAGTGCAAAGTAATTTGCAAATACTGTTTTGTCTGTTTTATTGTATCAGACTTGTGCTGTGAATGTCAGAACTGAGCTCTTTGTTCCTGCCATTATTATACTCTAAATCTTAGCAAATATTTATTTAAAATGGAGAGTTTCATTCTTGCTGCTATTAAAAATTCTGCTTTTCAAACTCTGAAATCTTAAAATTGTTGTTAAAGAAAACTATATTAATACACACTTTTTCTTTGAGGACAAAATATTTGGACTTATTTACCCTAGTAGACTCCAGGATACAAGTGGAAACTTTTATTTCTCAAAATTTAGGAAAACACTCCTGTATAAAGAGCTCAAAAGAGGAATTATTTCATGTATTATTTAGTTGCAGGCTGTTGTTTTGTACTATATTCTGTTTGGCTGTATTTAAAAAAACCTGTTTTCTGTCCTTTCCACTCCTGGTTTGCTTGTATTGTGCATCAGTGCACACTTACCTCAAGATTTCAGACCCATGCATTATGTCAGTAGTCCCACTAAAAGCAAAGAAATTGGCTTTAGAGATAAAAGGCTCCATACTGAGCTGTAAATTTTCATTCATGGCCACATGGCTGTGTTCAACTGTATATGGTGCAATTCACAGGGGTTTATCAGATAACTTTTATCAGTAAGCACTTTCCTCAGTTTCTGTTGTTATAAATGCCAGCAGGGTCATCCCTTGTAAAATGGAATAACAAATGTCACAACCACAAACTTATCTTCATAAAACAACGAAACTATCTAGGAGGAAATGGTGTGAAATCATCTCTAAAATTTCTGCTCTGTAGTGCTCTATCTTAATTTTTCCTTTGAGCGAAGAAAGTCAGAGAAGGAGCAGGAATGCAGCCAGCAATTAAACTGCATAATATCTAGACCAGCTTAGTGGGCTGGTCTGAAAAATAAGGTCCTTCTCTCACATTTGAAATGACTTTATGTGCAAATTGCTTTATTTTTTGCTTTCCACATTGTGTAATAAAGGGTCAAAGTACAGATTGAAGATGGATCTCGTTACTGTGCATCTCTTAATAATCAACTGCTGCGGGTTTTTAATGTGTCTTTTAGATGAGCTACTTTTGCCTCACATGAGAAAAATTGATGGTATGCTGAATGACAATAGGAAAAGGCTGCTTCCCAAATTACGCTTGGATCATGCTTTCAAGGTATTCTCTTTCAAATTCTGGGATTTTTAAAAGTCATGTCATAAGTAAGCCATTGAATGCATACTGTGCAGGCACAACTTAAACCCCAGAAGGCACACTTTTAACAGAAGTGAATATGGATTTGAAAGAGATGCTATAAATTTAGTGCTTTTATGTGGCATTTGGAGAACATTTTGTGATGGAGGAGTTGATACTGCAAAGGTAAAGTTCTAGTTTTACTCCCCATGCTTTCTGGTTCATTCTCAAGCATTTTTTTTTTTTCTTTTAAGCTTCTCAAATTTGCCAAAAGCAAATCTGTTTCCTGTCCTTCTAGAGCTTTTGGTTAAGCGATCGTATTGCCTAAAAATAAACTTTTACATGAAATAGCTGTGCTGTGGAGCAGATGTCTGAACTTCTTTGAAGTAGAGAACATGATCAGAGGAGTTTAAAACCAGGACAGAGGGACTCAAGAACAACTCATTTGTGTGCTCTTTCATGTATCTTCAGCATGGAAGGTTGAGAAAAGTGTGGATAACAAGCCCATATTACAGCAACTTTGACGTGGTAATAAAAAAACAGGTCTGGATGTGGACAGGGAAGAGAGAAGCCGTAACATCTCAGTAGAGAGAAGGTAAACAGGAGGATAATCACTGGGGTTCCTACTGTTCCCACCCACCCTCCAAGCAACAACGCAGGTTTTGCAAGTGCAGTGAAGTGAATTAAGGGTTTTTTTCGCTCATAGGATCATTTTGGTTAGGAAAGACCTTTTAAGATGGTCAAGTCCAACCATTAACCCAACACTGCCAAGTCCACCACTAAACCCTGTCCCCAAGTGCCACATCTACATGTGTTTTAAATACCTCCCGGGATGGTGACTTCACCACTTCCCTAGGCAGCCTGTGCCAGTGCTTGGTAACCCTTTTGGTGTAGAAATTTTTCCTAATATCCAATCTACACCTCCCCTGGCACAACCTGAGGTCATTTCCTCATGTCCTCCCACTTGGGAATAGAAGACACCCTTTTGTCAATGTCTGTAATCAGACTGTGATTATTTGTTCTTGGTACAGTTTTGAGAACAACAACAGTAAAGCAGATTTGTCTATAAACATATCAGACCAAACTTGCTCTTTTGCCTGTCTTTACCTGTCTTTTTGCTGCCCAAGGTACAGGGACACTTGAAGAATTGTGGTGTCTTTGTACTGCTGTGAGCTTGCTTTTGAGAGCTAAGTGGTGAGGGAGATAGTAACAGACTTCAGAGTTGTGCTTTTTCATCATTAGATCTTTGAGAGATCCCTTTCCCCCCAACCCATTCCTGGTAAGTCTTGTGGGACATGAAGTGACATTGTTTCAGGGATGAGAACATCATCAACCAGTGAAACAGCTGTAATTCACACCACTCTTGAAATTTTTTAATGTTAGTTATGCTGTTTTCCCAACAGCTGAACACTTTGTACCTGCTTGAACAGAATTTCTTGGGGCTTCCTCCTTAGAGTAGGAAGGCATGGGGAGGGCTGTGTATTTTTAAACCATACACAGAGCTCCAGAGAAGGTAACATGTGCTTACTCTCCATTTCTGTTTTTCTTTTGTGGTGAGAATTTTGTATTAATAGTTATTAATATAGCTGCTTCTTTTTCACCTGTCTGTGCGGAGAACACAGGCCAATTAAGATAGGCTACAAATTTGTAGAATTTTAGTTACATTCTCAATACACAAAAAGTGAGAGGTAGCTGAGTTCCCAGTTTAAGGGAAAAAAAGCTAATATCATTTTCTGTAATACCACCATGTAATTACAACTGCTTATTCAGTTGGAGTTCATAATGAATGCAATAGCTTTGCTATGTGTTCACTTAGAAGCAGATTATGTAAAGATTATATCTCTAAAGTTTACTTAAGCCTGTATTTCATCATATAAGCTGCAAGAATTTAATGGATGTAAGGAAGGGATCTGCTTGGGATGTCATCTGCAAGATAAAAAACCTCTTATGTTTTTCTTTGGTATGAAGGTACCAACTCGTGCCATCCTTGGGTCAATATTTTGGATAAAAATGAAATGCCTATTTGTCATCTTAAGTGTTTGTGTTGGTTAGGAAAATGTGTTTGATACTCCTTAAGATCTGGGTTAATTTGCTCATTAGTGAAGATCTGTTTCAATTCTACCTTTGATCAAATAACTAGTTCAGATATTAGAGCTGAATGAGGCACTGAAGAAAGCAATAAGTGAAAAATATCACTTGTCATTCACAGTTATCATTCAGTTTGAATGGTTTTGCTATTCTGCGTTGATAGGCATGGATAAATTTAATATTGGTTTTCCACTGGACACAGTTAATGTGGAATATATTATCACTGTATTACAAAACAGACACTGAAGTTAGCAGTCAGTGTTTGATAGGTTTGCCTGTATCATATTTTATAGTTCTAACAGTTTATTGTGTCCTGTGTAAAATAGTTTTTATAAAAACTTAGAAAATATTACCATTGCCTTAGTTGAAGCTCAGTAAGTGAAGCATCTTAGCTGAATTGTGCAAATTTCATTTGAAAATAATTATCACCATTTTGGGTCTCATGCTCTCAAAGATGCAGAAATCATTAGTATTTTCTTCTTCATTCCAGTCCAAATTTGTCTGGTTTAGGTTATTTAGGTAATGTAAATTGTTCCAGCTCTTGGGAATTTTCCAGGGGAAGGCAAAAGTGACCAGAGCCCCCTGGATACTCAAAATCAACCTTGAGAAAAGCTATTGGAGTGGATAGAAAAACTAAATAATTGAAATCTGTTGAAGTTGTACCAGTTTGAAAGCACTGCAGTGAAGCCTGGGTGTGGACAGGTTGGCTGCTCAGGGTTACTGCTACCACTGTGCAGTTACCTTTGTGCTGTAGATCTTACAGCTTTTTGCTGAGAGGTTTGTTTAATAAAGGAAAAAATTACAGATATATATATATAAAGAGCTAATAAATCACAGGCAGGGGAGGTTGTTGAATTCTAGTGTTGTTTGTTAAAACAGAATAGAAAAATTGAGTCAACTTCATATTTTAACCCAGTAGTCCAGGTTAAGTCCTTAAGCATTGATACATATTTCTCTGTGCCTCTTTTTCTGCCTTGTGCTTAAGTATAATACAAGCACGTTCATTTAACTTGAAACATTGTTTTTCAGGACCAGATTATGTGGCATAGCAGAACTATTTGAAAGCAGCTGCTAACATAATGCTGCACTTGTACAACAAAGTTGTATTCAAATTGACTCATGCAAATAACATAGAACTAAAGCTGGTAGAAATGCAGTTCACTCCCCTGACTTAATATGTCTGAAACTTGTGCCTCTTTGAACCAGCCTTCTGCTGCACTGTGCATAAGCTTTTCTACCTTACAGATATGATAAAAGGCAATTAGTTTACAATTTGCAAAAGATGGGACAAAAGCTATGAATATTTAGGCATCCAATCCCCATTAGAGTTGGTAGACTTCCTGTGCCTGACTAGGCATTAAATACTTAAGGATCTTCAAGTAACTTTGCCTTGGAGATTCTTGTGTAGAAATTGCCCAGTAGAGCTTTTCTTTTTTTTTTTTCTCTTTCTAGTGAGAGAATCAGAGAGCACAATCTTGACACACAATGAAGGGACCTTGTAGTCTTGAAAAATTATAGTAGTGAAGAACAGGCGGTCACGCTTTCCAAACTATATGGTTGCATGATCTGATAAAGACACTTCATCAGGTCTTTGTGGAAGAACAAATTTTTCATAACAGGCTGCACTCTAAACTTTTCAAAGAAAAATGGCCATCCTGGCCATCCTTGATTTTTTTCATAATCCTCTGTCTTTATATGCTCTGTTAAAGAATGCTTTGGAAAACTTTCCTGAACTGACGGTGATCACTCGGGACCCCAAGACAAAATGTGGAGGAACGTCTATGTCTAAGATCAAAATGAATGGGAAAGCTTACAACAAAAAAACACTGAGGGCTTCTAAGTCAACCACTAAATTAGCACAGGTGAGTTTTCAAAGGGGTTTGTTGCTGCCACCATCTGACTTGTAAAATGATAACCACACTTACGTTATATAAAATGCTGCTTCATGTATTTAGGTGTTCCGGTAGGTTTATCGAAATATAAAATCTTGGAGTGAGGTGCTTTTTCTGTAACAAAGGGATGTTAAGAACCGACATTAAAAGCAGTACATTAAATCATTATTTTAACTCATCTGCAAAAGATAGTTTGTCAGCCTTCTGGGCTGTTGCTGAAGCAACACCATTTTGCCTTCAACATTGCAGTTGTGGTGAAGTCACTGCGTAGATCACAGTTTCTTAGACTTGCTGTAAAATCTCTAAAGTAAATGATACAATGGCTTCTAGATCACAAGTGAAAAATTAGTGTTAATAATGTAAAATCTTAGATTAAAAATTGAGCTCTGTATTGCTCCTTTCCTCGTTTCCAAAGACAGAATGAAGCTGTGTATCTCAAAAAAAAAAAAAAAATTGAAAAAAATAACATTAAAAAGCAGTGTGGTAAAAACTGGAGATGTACACACTGTTTATTTGCATATTATTCCTGGGGAACACTATAACTAGATTTTGGCTGAGTACTGGCTCACATAGGCTGCCTAACCTCCCAGTAGTAAATAGTGGCTCAACAAATGACCTGTAAATGTAGCTCACACTCATATTTCTTGCCAAAGTAACATATTAGGTAAGTACAGACCAGCCTGCTCAAGCATAAAGTGTGTGCTTTTTGCAGTGATACCCATCAATTTGATAGAAAAGTATTTAAGCTTTGGTAATTCTTGCAATAGTTCTTGAGAAGGAGATGTCTTGCCTCTTTTGGACTTGCAGTGCATTCAGGATAACTGAAAGCATTCCCAAACCTGATTTTGATAAAACAACGTGGAAAGTGGAGATAGGAGATAATTATGATATATATTAAATTACAGTTTGCCAAAATATGTCAAAATAATGATTTGAATAAAGTACTGAATTTCTGAATTGTTGGAAAAAATTGTTTACAAAAGAAAATATTTGAAATATCTCTTGGTAAATAACATGAATTTACATGAAATAATTGTTCTTTTTGCAGGAGTTTACAGTAGATCCGGAAAAAATACAGTTGTATTCTTTGTATCACTCACTCCATCATTACAAATATCACATATATCTAACATGTAAAGAAGAGGTAAGTAATTGTTCCCATTGAGCTACTTTTACATCCATTGAGGAAATTTATTGAGGGAACTGAGTCCACCTGGAGGGACTGTCCTCATCTTCTTGATGGATGAGTATGGATTGAGGTCTCCTATTCTGATTAATTCTTTATGGCAAATGAAAGGGTACACTGAGCACATACATTGCCCCTAATGGGCACTGCTGCTCAGAACATTCAGATATGAGGCTTTCAAGGTTTGTGTGATTCCCTGAACTATTCTTCACTGTTATCAAAAAAAAAAAAAAAAGGCAACAAATTTTATCAGTGTGTGTAACTCATCGGATCTAGGAGTTTATTTTGTCTTAGAGTGCCACTCCTTTATTTTTTCTGCAAATCCTTGGTGGAAATATTTCAGGTAGCAGAAATACAAGAGTTGAGCTCTGGCTTGGTTGTTAAGAAATGCATTTTGGGGGGCATTTCCTCTTGTTTTTAAAGCATAGAGTTGTTTTTTTTTTTTTCCAAAGAAGGTTCATATTTAACTGCAGACCTATAAAAATGAAAATTCTTAAATTCTGGCAACCTAACGTGTGTGTGTGTGTGTGAATCTCTCTCTCTCCCCTTCCTTCTCTTTTTTTTTTAAATAGATTTCTTCTGTTCAGAAGACGAGTGCAGACCTAGGCCAGGAGGAGATTGTGCAGCTGTGCATGAAAAACATCAAATGGGTGGAGGATCTTTTCGAAAAGTTTGGTGAACTTTTGAATCGTGTCCAGCAGAAATGCTCATAACAAAAGTGTATCCCAGATCTCCCATTTTTTTCTACGGCACTAACCTGATGGAACAGAAGGCTCAGAGAGAGAGGCTCTGATTTCTTTTACAATGCCAGACTGCTTCTTGTTCGTAGCCATTTTTATTTCTCCTTATGGAACTTTGTGCCTTGGCTCGTGCTAAGGAAAAGTGATGCTGCCAAGGAAATCAGTCCTTTGAAGATGGAACTAAACATAAAACCTAACCACATTTTTAACCTGAAGAGTTATTTTCTATTTTGTAAACTATCGGATAACTTAGTTTTATTTTCAGAAACGTTTTTGACAAGTGATAAAGCATGCACTACATATACTTTTTTCTTTTTTTTTTTATTGCTGAACAGATAACAACACCTAAAATACTACAGATTTTTCCATCCCTGACTAAGCGAGAGAAAAGTCAGCATTGGGGTGAACTAATTTTTACATGTCTGGCCTCCAAATTTAGAGTTTTGTACATTTTGTGAACAGAGCCGGGGTGACATCAGTTTCTGCATCCGTATATTGCCATCATAAAATCCAGAAATTTCATTATGCTTTATGGACTCCTTTTACTATTGTCATGTTCAGGAGACTGAACATGGAGTTGGTGCAATCCTATGACTGCTTTTGTGTCAAATTATATTGTAATGAAAGACAATGACCTTAACTATTTTCCCTGTTTTAAAGAAAAAAATATTTTCCTTTATACTGTGTTTTTTTTTTCCTTTTGGAAAAAAAAAAAGAATTCAATTGTACATTTTATCTCACTAATAGTTGTATTTTTCACAGAGGAAATATTGTGGTTAAAATTGTTACATGTATCTTTGTAATACACTTTCCATTGTTTTCAGTAAATCCTATTCATTTATATGTTGATTTCATATTGTAAACTATGTATCTCGAGGTAACCCTTTTGTTTATACAGGTTTGCTTCAGTGTTAACCAGAATAATGCATAATGCATACTAGACTAGTTTTGCTTTAAGTGTAGTTGTGTTAGACACTGCAATTATTTTCTGATACGTGAAAATAAATTTCTTACTAAACTAGCACTTGATTAACTGAGAGTTTAAATGAAGAGCTACTACACTTTATCTTGGTCAACAAAGACTGTTGATTGAAAAGACTTATATGCAGTGTTAAACACAGCTTACATAATTGTTTGTAGAACTGGCAGTTGCAGAGCTGTTCTCTTTTTGGTGCCTTTCAAGTCTTCAGACATCTTTGTAGCTTTTTTTTTCCCCCCCCTCCAGTTTGTTAACAGTTAAGTAGTACCACTAGTCACACTCAGACAATGAATGTAATGGGCTCTAATCAGGAGAACATTTTCTTTAAATTTGCCAACAGAATGCCTTACTGAGTCATTCACAATGGGTATGTACTCTACTGGCGTCCTAAAAGAGAAAAAAAAGTCATGTTGGTCTTTTTTCAGATAATGTAGTGAAAAAAAACAACTTCATTCCTTTATCCTTTCACTGCCACTTAGTGCCTTAATTTCAGCCAAGAAAGCAGGGTTCACTATTCATTGGCCAAATGAAATAATGTTCATTGCCATGGGACCTTTTCCCCATGTTTTGATCCTGTTTAGTTGTTAAATATTCATTAGACCGTAGAAGTATAAAGAGTTTAATGAATAGATGTGAAAATGAAATTATTTGATCTTGAGTAAGCAAATAGAGGTTTGAATATTAAAGTATGTACAGAATTTTAGCTGATTAGATTTAGAACCTTGTAGGATGTTTACCGTACTTCCAAAGCTTTTCATCCTTAAAAAGCAATAATTCTCCTTTACAATTTGTATGCAGACTACAATGAACAGAAATTGGTATGTGCTCTTGCCTTTTTTTAAGCCTCTCCGTAGTGGTTTTGCTTTAAAAAAGGAGGCCACGTGTTACTAAATGCATTGTGCTACTGCTAGGTCTGCAACTATCAAGGAGAGTGAGATGGGTTTGGGTTTAGGAAGAATATGCAGATTTTTAGAGCAATCATGGAGCTAATTAATTTTCACAGTGAAAAGAAGGGTAACCACAGGGGTGAAGAGTTTCAGTCGTACTCAATCTGGTAGGAGCTGAAGTTTATACAGTGGATACCAAACAGCAAAATTGCCAACCTTGGTAGCAATCAGATAAAACTATTTTCATGTAAATATGCACACTGGAGGTATGGTAGAAACGTGCCTGCTATACTCTTTAATCCATAGTGGGGATTCCCAAGTTTCCTTAGCGTATTCCCTTACTGGTGGGGTGGTTGGCAGTGTGTGTAGATTCAGGAGAGGTATTTACTTGCCCAGGCAGAGTTCTGTTGTCACATTGCAGTGATAGGCACAGCACAGTTTGGAAATTCCTGGTCTGTAGTTCTAAAGATGATGAGGATACAGACTGAGGGAACAATGGAGTCGGCTCCTTGACTGGTGTAGTGAAGAGCTCATCAGGCTTTGCCTCTCTCACACCTCTTCCCAATATGACTATGAAGCAACTGGTTGAGAGAGGTGTCTGTGCTTTCTGAATGATCACTGTACCACTACTGTGTGCTTACTCTGGGGTTTTGAATCCAGAAGGAGCTTTAGGAAGCTGCTTTCAGTCCTTAGAAGCTGGGAAAAAAAAAGAAATGAGAGGCTTTTGGAGTAGCTTGTCCCTATTTTAAAAAGAAGGTAATTTTAGCAACATTTAAAAACAAACAAACAAACAAACAAAAAGGAGGCCAGGATGCTCTGCACTGCCATAGAAGGTGACCTGGCTTATTTTTGGCTGTTTTATTCTCAAGGCCAGTTAAACAAGCACTGTGCCTGTAGAAGACAGGGGAAAAAAACAACCTGTTGTGAATAAAAGTCTATTAAAGATTAATATAGTGGAGCTTCCATCTTTGTCTTGGGCTGCAAAAATGGTGGCTGAATTATTGATTTACCAAATTAGAATAAGTAAAAACGTGGAACTCTGAAGTGTGGTGAAGGGTCATAAATCAAAATAAAGCTTCGTTAGTGGGATTGATGAGGGTTTTTTTATACTGAAGCAAACTTAGGAAAAAAGTCAATGTACAAATTACTTTTTTTGCACAAATACTTCGCTTTGTTTTGTTGCATTTTAGGTAATTAATTCTGCACCCACACGTCAGTTCTTTTTCCCTTGAAGCAACACTGAGGTCTTCATCCCTTAACTTCTGACAGTGGAAATTAAGCACTCATTTGACTGCAAGAGAAGATGCACTAGGAAGGAACAAAGCCCTCCTTAGACTATGAATTAGCAAAACAGGAATGAAGTTAGTTGCATAATCTATTATTTGGTTCTTAATTTCACCTCCTTTCTTTTAGTGCAACATCCCATTCTGCACAGAGTTTGGTTTTATTCAAGTACAGTATTTCTCTTAAAGGCAGGTTTTCTTTGAGATGCTACTTCCAAAGTTTTGCTAGCAAAAAAAAAATCAGAGGCAAAATTGGATTGAGGAATTGTTTCTGAAAACAGCTAAGGACTTTAGGATCTCTGAAGTTCTGTGGCATGTATTGTATTCATATATTGTCGAAATGAAATACTACTTTTTAAAAAGTCAGATCTTACAGGCTGTCTTCCAAGTAAATGATTTCCATAGGAAATATATTTTAAATATTATTTAAATATTTACTACTATTTAAAACAATTTTAAAACAGAAGAGCTAATACTATGATCACAAAATGTCAGTGTGTTATCGACCATTTCTTATTTCGTTGCCAGCACTTGACATTTGGTCTCTCTTACCCTATTACATATCTGTGCATTATACAATGCACATCCTGCCATATTTTATTGTTTAAGCTAATATTAACATGTCATTGGTAATAAATGCATGTTCTTCTGCATATCTGCTCTACATATGGCAAAAATGAAGCTAGGGCTAATTAAGAGACACTTTATGCATTCTTAGTCCAGATTTTCAGGTGGTCCATAATACAATGTATGGAAATGTGAAAAAGGACAGTTTTGTACCATTCATGATGTTATTAACTAAACCCATTAAAGTGAAAACACTTTTTAAACAAAAACCTTATAATGCTTAGTCGTTTATTGTTAAAATGTCAAGTCTTGAAAAGTTAGATTGTTGGAAACAAATTGGCAATTTAGACTACATTTTCTGATTACAGTATGAAGAAATACAGTTCTAGGGTTTGGGGTTGTTTTTCCACTATATTACATGAATTGAACATGTCTGGTTGATCTGGGACTTTTACAGTTATGGGTTCTAAATGTTCTGAATTAATTTTCACAATGTATCTGCCAGGTCTTAAACTTCTGTGACAAGTGAGGAGCCAGACAGTTGGGGTAAGAGGGAGAATACTGCTGTGATTCAGGTGGGTTTTTTCCTGCAGTATTTTCACTTGTTCTATTTCTTGCTAAACTGGAATATCATCTCTATGCACCTGCGGGAAGAAATGGTACTCCAGAGAGTTTTGTTATTTTTTTTTCCCCACAAATTACAATGAATTACTCTGCATAGCCTTAGGACTGTTTTTCTTTCAGGCAGAGGGCTGAATCCCATGCTGTGGATATTGTCTATAAGATCTGTAATTGGAGAAAAACGTGAATCTGAAAGGCTGGAATATTTTAATTTTTTTAATGACTCTCTGTATAAGCTGCTTTCCAAAGCAAGATGAGTATAAAATGAGTCATTTGCCCATGAAGTTGATTGTTGTTTTCTCCAAAAAAAGACATTAGGAAGCAAGTAGGCAGAGAATGTCCTGTTGCAGTGTGGAAGCTGAAGATTTTGATACTGCATTTCAGACATATTATAATTTTATGAAGGTGGGTTTTTTTTTAAAGTAAAAGAAAGGCAAGAAGCTGAATGTACACAGCTTTTCAAAAGAGAGCAGCAGCTCCTGCTATCAGCAATTTGTGGGTAAGTATCTTAGGCAGTCAAAATTACTTTCTTTGCATTAGGTATTTGCCTCTCCCATAGATAACCAACAAATCTTTGTTTCATTTCCAGAAACTGAAGTACAGAGACCTGTCTTAAAATTCTTTTAATTTGATCTCTTATGAGAATACAGCACTAAATACAGAGAACAAGATGTTTATAGAGGAGAAAAATAAATGGTGAGTCAGGGAAAACAGCAAACAAAATTTCAGGGCTGTACCTCTTTTGCCCTGGGTATTTCTTAGGCTTCTGCTTTTAAAAGTTTCACTGGGCATTTTCTTCTGTGTGTGTGTGTTTAGTTTTGGTTGGTTTTGTTGGGTTTTCTTAGCTACATGATGCCCAAAGGGAATCAGCAGTAACAGCAGAGCCCACAAGCAGGACTGAAGGAGCAGTTAAGGCCCTTCATTTTAGGGGGAAAAGACTGGGAATAATGTGGAAGGGCTCATATGTATGTGACGGTTTGTACAGGGAGGAATCTAAGGGAGAAGAGGGGTGGGAAGTTGCAAGAAACACGGGTCAGATGTGGGAGGACATTGGAAAGGAAGAATTTGGGAAGTGAGCAAGCCCTGAAACAGCCATCAGAGGAGGGGCATTCAGTGAGTGAACAGCAGTAATGCAAATGTGTGAGCAGTGAAGTCAGCAGTAACTGAGCTGCAAAACTTCCAGCCAGTGCATTAACTTTAAACAACTGAGCCCTAATGGAACATACTAACTACTAATCATACAGTTTGTGTAACAGCTTCAAAATCAGAGTAATTGTCATCCTTTAGACACACTGGGATGTTTACACACAGGAGAATTTTAATTGTGCATCTGATTCTGTGTGTATGATAAAGATTATGGATGGGAGTGGCCACTCTTAGATCCAGTCACTAATGCTTTGAATTTTAAAAATCCAATTTAAAATGCTGTGATTGATTTCTTCATAGGTGCTTTTGGCTCAAATTATTAATAAATGAAGTCTCTTTTTATTCTACGTGTGTTACTTGAAATCTTAAACTCTATCACTGGAAGTACATGCTGTAGCCTTCTCAGGCTTCCAGGGCAAGACCTTTTAAGTAAAACTGTGTTGTTTTTCATCATCCTTTCCTCTCTAACCATGGTGGCTGCTGTTGTGACTTGTCTATGCATTATTTATGTATCAGATATTTTTTGCTGAGACAACAGAAGGTAAATGATATGATAATTGAATAAAAGCTGAAGGATCAGTGTTTTATCATGAGGTTAGGTCATATGGGCAAGTCATTCAAAGCTCTGGGAGTATAAGGATTTAAAGCTCTTCTCTAAATAAAGCAGCTTTGGTGGTTTCTGAAAGCTCCCAGATTTTTGTTGGTGGTCAGAATGCAGAAATCCCTATCCCTTTCATGACAGAAGACAGTAAGGGAACACTTCTTTGTTTCAGTGCAACGTCCAGCAACTTTGTTTAAACAGCCAGAGAGGTGGTTTGACCACAGTCAATGGACTTTGTACTAAAGGAGTTGAAGAGAATGCTCACGTGTTCTGGGAGAATCCAAGTGTTGCAATTCTGGAACCAACTGGCTTAAAAAACCCCCCACAAACCAGGTAATGAGAAATGCTTGTCCAGGGGTTATTACTTTCTTTTTGACAGGCACTCTGCACGTTCCCTTTGACTTTTAGTGGGGTAATAAAGCTCTCTGTGGGATGCTTCCAGGGCCATTTTCCCATTATAAACTGTGGGCCTGGCAAAACATGGCATAATTGAGTTAGGTGGCCCCAGCACATTGCACAGTAATATAAAAGGCAAATTACAGATCTTCCTGCTTCTAACATGCATAAACAATAAGCCTGATTCTCTTCTCTAGAACGTAAATGGTGTGTAGCCAATTTCTGAAGAAGTCAAACCTCCTGGTCAAAATCAGGAATTCAGTTTTGCCCAGCAAATCCATTTAGATTTCTGATTTTCCTCCTCCCTCAGCTCCCTCTGCCCTGAGATCAGCTCAGTTGGTTAGAGCGTAGTGCTGATAATGCCAAGGCTATGGGTTTGCTCCCTGTAAGGGCCATTCACTTACAAGTTGGACTGGATGATCCTTGTGGGTCCCTTCCAACTCAGAATATTCTGTGATTCTATCCCATTAAGCTGGTGCCACCAGTGACTGCTCATGTGGGGAGTAGGAATGTGGAGCTTATCCATGATAGATAAGTTAGTATCTCACCGTGCCTCAGGTGGACGTCACTGCTCATTCAGCTGGTCCTGCACAGGCTCTCCACAATCGTATAAACTGGTGAGAGCTGCTCCCTTAATTCTTTGTGGCCTTACCTAGAGCCCCTTTCACAGCAACACAAGTTAGTGTATTTGGGTTTGTGGTGCAGGGTACAGAGTTCACATTTGGTCAGTAATTGCAGCTCACCTGAGAATTGGTAACTCCCAGCTTGGGCAGAGAGGGACTTCTGACGTTTCAATTATTCAATGTGTCTGATTGTACTTGCCCATTCTGGTTGAACAGGTTTGTGGCGTGTAGATGACAGTGAGTCTTTACTGTTCTGTGAGGAGTTTTATCCAAACAGTGACCGTGCTATCTCGTGGTGTACTCAGTCTCTGGCTAGAGTATCTAATCCTGCTTGGAGATCCCAGAAAACCTCCTCAAGAGGGAAAAATTGAAAAATCCATTTAAGGCAAAATCCTGTTGTCTTTATTAAGACTGAGGAGCAGAGGCTTGTGACATCACTACTGGTGGTTTTGGTGACCTCACGAATAGTCTTTGCCCCCTGTAGCCTTTCATTTCCTTACCACAAACCACCCAGGGTAATCCTGCCCACAACCTGCTCCCTTTCCAGCCGCTGTGTGTGGACTCCTCCTCGGAGTGCAGCACGTTCCACCGGGGGTCACTGTGCACCAGCACAGGCTCCACACGGCGCCTCCCTGCCCTTCCCTTGCCACTGCCCTGCCTGACTTGGTCCCGCCGCCACCCTCACATTGGTATTCCAGCCCGGGAATGGAAGGATTGCGCCCCTGAACAATGCGCCCCTTTGTCGACTCGTTGTCAGTCACCCAGAAGCTTTTGTCCTGAGAACTTGTTTATTGTTCCAAAATGCCAGGGTGGAATCCTTACAGATTTCACTTCAGTGTCAAATACGGGAGTTGCACTTGGGGAGTAAATGGTGCTCGTGCCAAGCCAGAGAGCACCTGCAAGTGGCTTCTCCACGGTGGGGCAGAGGTTGAGTTTGCTCTGGGTTGAATGTTGCTGGGTGGCATCACTGTATCCCACAGAACCTAGTACTACATGGTCTTTTTTAATTCAGGTAGGAAACTGGGACTAAGCAGAGTGAATTTGTGGATAACCTGCTCTGCACTGTAAAGGAGAGTGTCCGTCCTCTCCAGCTGGTGCAGTTCAGCCCCCAGCAATCCCTGTGCTCTGAACTACAGTGGCAGAACGTGTTCCTTGGTAATTAAAGGGAGATTCACTGCAGGAGTTCTTTCATCTGCCTTCACATCTGTCCAGTATATCAAACAGCCCTTTGCAATCCAGTATTGATGAATAGCTGTTCATTTTCTTAAATCTGAGATTAATAGAGAAGGAAAAGAGTTTTCTAATTTTTATAGGTCTGTTTGAGAATGAAAAAACAACCCGTTGGACTTGTATCTTCAAACAATAAAACAGAGGAGATTTCATAATATCATGATAGTTGTGACCTAAAAAAATAGCAGTTTCTGTAACTGAAGCTGCTACTTTCCCTTACACGAGTATCTCTGTGTGACACTGTGACATATGTTGAACTTTAATTTGTCTCGACATTTGTGAATGGAATGGAGCAACATTTTAAGGGTTACTGTTTAAAATGTTCTCCTTTCATCAACTTCACCACTGTAGAGAATACAGGCATTGTTGATACTTAAGTGGGGAAAAAACAGAAGAGTAACTGTTCTAAATAACTGGAATATTTTTCTGAATTTTTATGGTAATTATTAATGGCTGTGCTTCTTCAGAAACAGCCACAAAGGTTGGGTTCAAGAGATCCTCGTGATTATGGCAATAAAGTTTTATGTATGTATACATTTAAGCTGTGTTGACATGTACTTAATCTTTAAAGCTTATATTGTTATGGGAAGACATTTGAAATCTAAAGAAAAAAGTTTGGTACAGGAGGGAGAGCCTTTTGTTGTGTGAGATGTAAGACTGGCATTTGAAATGCAGAGTTCTGGGTTAACCATTAGGAAAAGTGGATCTAAATTCTATTGAAAATAAGAAATTGGATAGTATTTTTCTGCAAGAATCCCCCTTTATTTCATGGTCAATTTTCAGTGACAAATCAATATCTATTTTTGGCACTTAAAATTTGAATAATAATTGGAACATTAAACACTGCTTGGTTTTAGAACATCTTATGTTCCAGGTATGGTGTTCTTTTAAGTTTTTTTTTTAAATTTTAAACTTTTTCCTCTGTTTCTTTCATGAACAGGTAACATTTTCCAGTCACTTAACCAAGCATTGACCTGCTGTAGATAAAAAAAGCAGCACCCCATATTTTCTATTAATATGTCTCCAGCTTTTCTCTTTTTGATAGTGATATTGAAATACTTAATCACACATTTATGTTTTTACTTTGTAAGGTCTTGTATTCAATTATATCTCCTTCATTCATGCCCAGAATACCTGGAAATTACAGGTGCTCTCACATCCAAATACTGGTTGGCTGTCCAGCTTCCAAGTTCATTATGGAAAAATCTAGACAGCATTTTGCATAAAGGTGTGCATCATTCCTCACTTTGTGAGGAAAAAATTTCCATTTTGCCTTCCCTCTCCCCATGATCAGAGAAGACCTGAATGTGGGTCTTTATCCTTTATCATCATCTTTATCCTTGAGCAAACACTTAATTGACATCAGCACGTTAATCAGCTCCTGAGCAGCAGACATGCCTGAAAGTGTGGCTGTTGAATTTCAGTACTCTCTATGCTTCTAATTAAACCCTCAGCTCTTACATGAGACTCAGAAGTTCTTGAAAACTGAAGTTTTTAAGTTCTCCAAAACATAGCCACTCTCGTGATCCTTTTGTAGGTGGTAGGAGTATTTCTCCTAGAGATACGACCTGGAAATAAATGAAAATAGATTTTTATCTTGCTGTTCCTTGCTATAAAAGTTCTTTATGACAGCTGCAAAGAATCTGACATAACTGTACAAATTAAGACTTGGTTGCATAATTTGTTAAAAATACATTTTTAGTCACCATAACCATATCACAAAATTGTTGTTCTGTGCAACTTCACACAAAATTAATAGACAGAGAGCCAACAGTAAAGCCGTGTCTATCTTATCACTTCCATCTCTGGTGCTGTTTGCATTCTCATTTGCAGATTACACCCCACAGACCAGGTTTGGGTATATTTGCCTACAGTACCACCTGTCTCTGTCTGTAATTCTGCATTTTTCAGAGGAACTGCTTTTGGAGGACAGTTATTGTTCCATGTGCATGTAGGAATGCCACTAAGTTGGTCCTAAGTGATTTTAGGATTTAATTATATTAATTATGTCTTTGTAATTGGCATTCCCTTGTGCATCCTGTGTTCAGCTTTTATGGAGGTTAATTTGGGCAACATGCTGTGGAAGGGGAAACCAGATACAGAGAGCTGCACATTCACCCTGAGATCTTTCCACCACAGTCCAAGGAATGACTTGGACCATACTGGCTGTAACAGGTTGCATTATTTGAAGTGACTATATAAAATATAAACAAATCAATTATGTATATATTAATAATTACATAAAAGTCTTAACCGTGCTTCAGGAAAGCATTTTATAATGATGTTATCTTAAGAAACACCAAAAGACAGCAGTTTTCAGCATTCTTTGATACCAGATATTGTTTGACAACAGCTGTCTGAGGAGCAAATACCTGCCATGTGCCCGTGGGGAAACGTGTGTCAGGGCTGTGGTCACTATGAGAAGAAGTACAGGGTAGATTGCTGATCCCCCAGTAATAAAATACAAGAGGAAAAAAATCTTATAAACTTCTCGATGAGCAGCTCACAGTGCTGTGATTCACTCTGCTCCCTACCAGCAGTATTTTGACAAATCATTCTCTCCTGTAAGGTATAATGTTGTTTTTAGCTGATTGGTGCACCTCCTATTTGAAATTGTGTGTGGTTTTAAATTCTCTCCAGATTAGGTGAACCACTGCAGAATGACTGACTGCATCACTTTATTTAAATAACTATGCTAAAATAAATTATTTTTTAAAAAAATATGAAAATGAGCTCTGGCATTCACTGATTTTCAATTACATTTCGGCAATGCATCAAAAAACTGCTACAAACTGCTATAAAAGTAGGGAATAATAAAATAAGGTATCATGGAAATCCCCACTAACCTGTGCATTATATGTTATTTTATTAGGTTCTTAATGGCACCTGTGAGTCAAGACAACTTCTTTTTTAACATCTTCCCCTAAGAAAGAAATCTCTGTTTGTCACTTCCTATTGTTGAGAAACAATAGGAACTTTCATTTTTAAAGGCTGGCATTTTGCTATGGTTTGAATAGGTTCCTTTTTCTCTGGGCCCAGAAACTCAAGACTTCCTTATCTGAAAACCTCCACAAGAACTTCCACTCCTAGAACTCCCATTATTAAATGCTGTATTGCTCAGGCAATGAAACATCTGCTGCAAGTTTGTGGTATTAGTTCCCTGTACTAATTTTTCACAGCTTCCAATGCAGTGCATTGTTTATTCATTTGTATACGATGAATAAACTTGCAGTGCCCTACCTTTGAGTGTGACAAATTAGGATAAAAGAAGGCTGACCTGAGCTTCAGTGGGTGGCAGACATCCTGTATTTACACCTGCTTGCACAGAACTTGTCGGGGGACAGGCTGAAGTTTCACAGGGGATTTTGTTTTGCAAAACTGCCAACAACAGTTCAATAATCTGATAACTCAAAATGAATTTTTGCATCGCTTGTAACATCTTTATTATTTGGTCTTTTATGTGCATTATGTACTTCTGAGTTTATATATCACGGAGATCAATTTGGCTTTGTTCCTCTTGAAATCAGTCTGAAAACGTGATTGATTTTATGTTGTTCTAATACACTTTCATTGAGTAAGAAAGAATTATCAAAATAATCCGTGCTTAGAAAATGATGTTGAATCTCTCAACAGTTTGCTGCAGACAGTAGAAAACACTTTTACTACCCTGAAAGTGAATTTATTATTTTATTGCAGTGAGAAATGCCTGTTGCTATAATAAGGAGCTCATAGAAGACACTAGAGGAAAACTTCAACCATATGTGGGTGTTCAAGCCATAAATCCTGGTGACAGCCAAGGACAGTGTTCAGTTGTTCAGCCATGGTTATATACAAGGCCTGTGCTCAGGTTAACTCACAGAACTAGATCTGGCTGGTTTGGGGTTTTAAATGACATGGTAAATACAGGGTAAATAAAGAGAGATTAATTAAGAGAGACGTGGAGCTCCTTGAGTGGGTCCAGCAGAGGGCAATGAGGATGACTGGGGGACTGGAGCATCTCTTACAAGAAAAGGCTGAGGGAGTTGGGTGTGTTCAGCCTCAAGAAGAGACATCATGAGAGGGGACATCATTAACGTGTATAAATATCTAAGGGGTGGATCCAGGCTCTGCTCAGTGGTGCCAAGAGATAGGACAAGAGGCAACTGGGCAGAAACTGATGCACAGGAAGCTTCACCTGAACATGAGGAAGAACTTCTTTACAACAGATTGCCCAGTGGAGTCTCCCTCACTGGAGATATTGGAACCATCTGGGATATGGTTCGACAATCCTGTGCCATGTGGACTGGGATGACCTTGCTTGAGCAGGTTGGACTAGATGACCCACTGTGTTCCCTTCCAAACCGACCCATTCTGTGAAATCCAGCACTTGATCACGCACCAGGGATGAGTATCCTGGTGCCAGGAATGCGAGTGGTGTTCCCAGTGCTGTAGGGAAGGGCCAGGCTGCTCCCGCCGGTGTGTAAGGGCAGAGGGCGCAGTTCCCCGTCTGGGAACAGCAGGGCCCTCGTAGCGGGGCCCTGACCCCGGGCAGCACCAGCTCCCTGCAACATTTCCCCCCTTCCCGCTGCTGCCTATGGATCCCGGAGTTCTTATTTGGAGAGCTGTGTCCAGTTCTGGGCTCCTCAGTGCAAGAGAGACAAGGAGCTGCTGGAGAGGGTCCCGCAGAGGCCACAAAGAAAACGAGGGGTCTGGAGCATCTTCCTTGTGAGAAGAGACTGTGGGAGCTGGGCCTGCTTAGTCTAGAGAAGACTAAGGAAGAGGGGATCTCATCAGTACATGTAAATCTCCCAAAGGCAGGTGCCAAGAGGATGGTGCCAGCTCTTTTCAGTGGTGCCCAATGACAGGACGAGGACCAATGGGCCATAAACTAAAACACAAGAAGTTCCACCTCAACACGAGGCAAAACTTCTTTCCACTGAGGATGGCAGAGCACTGGAACAGCCTGCCCAGGGAGGTCGTGGAGTCTCCGGAGACATTCAAAACCGACCTGGATGCGTCCCTGTGTCACCTGCTCCGGGTGACCCTGCCTTAGCAGGGGGATTGGACCGGACCGTCTGCAGAGCACTCTTCCAACTCTGGGCATTCTGTGATTGTCCAGGAAACGAAACCGCGTTGGCGGACGGCCGGGCAGTGCCCAGGGGGGTCGGGCCCGGCCGTCGCTGCATTTTGTGCCCCGGGCTCGGGCACCTCCCCCGGGCGTGGGCGCGGCGGCTCCGCCCCCGCGGGTCCCTCCCTGAGCCGCGGGCCCGCCCGGCGCGGCACATCCGCGGGGACGGCGCTCGCTATGGCCACGGTGCGGGAGAAGGCGGCGGCCCTGAACCTCAGCGCCGTCTGCAGCCCCGCCGCCAGGCCCCCGGGTACGGCCGGGGAGAGCGGGGAACGGGGCTGGGGAGAACAGGGAGCGGGCTGCCCGCACCCGGGCGCAGCGGGACGGGACGGAACGGGACGGGTCGGGACGGGGCTGCCCCGCCGAGGGATGGGGGCTGGAGCCGTCCCGCTCCGCGCCGGAGCCCCGCCGGCTTCAGCTCCGTGTGGCGCCTTTCCCGGCTCCCGGAGGTTCAAAAGTTGGCCGCGCTCCGGACCCGGGAGGCGCTTCCGCACGGGGGCCCCGTCCGGGATGTGCCGGCACCGGAGCAGCTCCGCGACAGGGAGAGACCCGGGAGAGCCCGGAGCTGCGGGCGGGGAGGGTGACGGGGCAACGCGGGGCAGCTGCGTGGCCGGAGAGCGGGTTGAGGTTAAGAGCAGGTGGCGCTCGCTGGGAACTGGTTTTTGGTTTTCTTTCCTGCCTTCAGCACTTTAGCTTTGTGGGAACTTGTATCCTTGACGCCACGCTCGTACCTCCCTCAAATCTTTTCTGTGGTATTATGTGTGCGTGTAAGGAAGAGGTGATAAAGCCGTGGTTAGTAGTAAAATTACTGCAGGTCGTATGTGTTGATGTTTATTTTAGCAACAGAACCCAGCGCTGGTGTGTGTTTGGTGGTGTCGGGCTTGGGCTGTTTTTTTTCCTTCCGAAGAGGTCAGTCTGCTGTTCAGGTGTAGGGTTGGAAGCGAATTCTGCATTCTGTTGAGTTTCCTCTGCGTTCTGTTGAGTTTGCTCTGCCTGCCTGAAGGTGTCATCAGGTTAAAGTACCAGCAAGTGTGTGTGCCTTGTCTGTCTTGTAAGTTTAAAACTTCAGAAATTGCTGGTTCTGAAAGGTTGCTACCTTGGCTGGCTCAATGCTGTGCATTAAAAAGCTTTTTTTTTCCCCCCCCCCATGACATGAATCTTTTCAGAAAGATAACTAGTGCTGTCCTTTATAAGTGTTGGTGTGTTCAAATTATATTGTGCTCTCTGCTTCCCCATCAGTCTTTACTGCCTCTCTACCTTCCTGCCTCTCCGTGCTAATTTGCTAATTTCTGGGCTTTCTGGTAGATGCAGATCAGCTGGAAACACTGGTGCTCCAAACTGGAATACAATTCTCTAAGTAAAGCCACTTCAGACTAAACAGAACAGGAAAAAAAACACCTCCTGCATCTCTGTGGAAAATGCTCATGGTAATATGTTCCAGAAGGAGTTGCATGTTGTTTTTTTTCAAACACTGCATGGCACTGTTAATTCATTTGGTTTGAGGTCTGTCACAATCCCAGATGGCTTTCTGTAGGATTGCTGCCAGCTCTTCATTCCATATTTTATCCTTCAGCTTTTGATTTCCCTCTTCTTCCTCTGTTTCCTGTCTTACTAAATTATTCATCTGACTTACTGAAAAACATGTTTTCTAATTCTAGTCTCTCTGGTGGCTGCAGCCCTTCCCAGTAAGGTGCCACCTGTAAACTTTGTGTGTTTTCAAGTCCTTGTGGAGGCTGAGTGTAGCCTCCGGTCAAACTGTTGGCTGCTGGCATGTTGCTCTAATCAGACTGGTAAATGAGTAATAGTTCAGTGGCTTTACTGGGGGAGGGAAGGCTCAAGGAAGTGGCACTGAGCACACAGAGCCAAGGTCTCGGCGGGAGCTGTGGTGGCAGGACCTTGTTTGGTGGGACAAGTGTCCAGTGAGTGGTGCCTTAAGAGAATCCTTGAACTTGTTAGTGATGTGCTAAGCACTGATATTAGGTAGCTTGTGTGTGCACAATCCTGCAGGAAACAAGGTTCTGATGTGTGTCTTCATCCCTGCTTCCCTCTTCCCTGCCCAGCTGTTGGTGTTAGTAGAGGAACTAACAGGGCAGTTACAAGTACTTACAGCTGGTTTATGGTTGTGGGACACCTGTGCCTAGGAGTAGGTTCTGCAAGTGTAACCATTAGGTGACAGAGGGACACACAAAACGACAGTGCCAGAAAGAGAGGCTGAAAAAAACCAGGAACTCATGGTAGAAAAGCTTTAGGCTGATGTAGCCAGAGGAACCACCAGAGAGAGAGAGACAGCAGCACACAGCAGACAGACCTGCTAAGGAAGTCACAAAGTGTTAACGCATACGCAACCCAAGCCAAAGTGGAAGTCTCAAAGATTTTTTTAAATCCTTAGGAGATTCATGAAAGCTAGGAGCCAGAAAGGGGGCTGTTCTGTTCTAGCTGCAGCATGAATTCAGTCTTTGTTGTCTCTGTTCTCAGGCTTTAGCTTGGCGCAGAAGCCGTTTGGAGCGACGTACGTCTGGAGCAGCATTATCAGCGCTCTTCAAGCTCAAGTGGAAGTGAAAAAGCGCCGCCAGAACCTAAAGTGCTACCATGACTGTTTCATTGGCTCAGATGCTGTGGATGTTGTCTTTGCCCATCTCCTACAGAACAAGTATTTTGGGGATGTGGATATTTCCCGTGCTAAAGTAGTGCGCGTGTGCCAGGCGCTGATGGATTACAAAGTATTTGAGGCCGTTTCAACGAGGGTCTTTGGGAAAGACAAGCGGTCTGTGTTTGAAGACAGCAGCAGCAGCCTCTACAGGTTCACAAACGCCTCAAACCAAACAGAATTCGACAGAGACTACCTGCAGTGTACCCCACAAAGGTTAGTACGTGGGGTGTGAAGGGAAGAATTTCTATACAGCAGGAAAATGTTAAGTGTTCCGGGGGAGAGAAGGGAAAACCGCTGTACGTTTACAGGACCTAGAGGGGGAAAAAATAGATACTATGCAGATGAGATGTTTGTGGGTGGAAGACAGGTAGGAAATAGCAATTTGAAGAGAGTAAATCACTCAACCTGCATAGTAACTTGTTTTTTGTGTCTGTTATCACATTGCCTTGGGGGAAGGAGGTAGGAGGGTAGAAATTAAGTGCATATTGATAGTGATCTAAACCCATATAACCAACTGGAATTCAGGTGCATCAAACAGGATAATGCAACAGAGCAATCTTTAGTCACTGCACATCTGGCTCTGGCATAAACCAGTAATCCATGCATCTTTTAAAGAAAAATTGTTTCCCCCTTTCATCATCTTTGCTTCTCTACGCTTCAAATTTGGCTTTTCTTTTAGCCATTTCTTTATGCATATATGACTTCTTCCTAGGCTAGGTGGCAGGCTGTTTTGCTGTTGTGCTATTGCACACCATCCTAGAACCAGAGGGAAGGGCAGTGGTGAGGTTTTGTTTCCCTGTCTCTTTAGGAGTGGCCAAAGAAAACCCAGGTACTAAGTAAACCCTCACAAAGCAGAGCACATGCTATGTAGATGCCACTTTGCCAAGTAACTTCCCTTGAACTATTTCTGAGTCTTCATCTCTGCACATAGTCCAGCATATTCTTACAAGCTCCACTGATGTATTAAATACAACAGCTTTAGCAATATGCACTTTTGAAAATTGCAAATATTACTGACCTGACAAAAACCCTCCTTATGTGACCGACATGTTAATGAGAGTAGCAGATGTGAACTTGAAGGCATCAACCCTGATGAAAAAATTATAGAAACAGACAGAATAAAAATAGTTCCTTGATCCTGCTTCTCCCCTCTGGACCACTAGCTCTTGTTGTGTACTAAATCAAACAGTCCCAAGTCTTTATTTGGAAAGAGGAGAGTTTGTGAGAAATTAAAAACACTTTAAGCAAGTGTGGTATTTAAAAATATTTTCATCATAAGAATTGTTAAAGTAGACTTAGAACATATTGGACAAACAGTCATTAAACATGAGTATTCATGTTTTATTAGTGTTGAATGAAGGTGGTTTTCTTCCAGGCAGGGCACAGACCCATTGAGTTACATTTCTTCATTTAGTGAAAGGAACAGATCCATTGATCCATGCAGCTTGTCACATCCATAGTAAAGACAATGGGCATCAGAAGGATTTTTGCAGTGTCCTAAACCAAAGAAACCCTGGGAGTTGAAATTAAATAGACATGCTTGGAGGAATGCTAATTTTGTGGCTGGAGCAGTAATTCTGTCTACTCCACAGCCTGTGCAAGCAGTTGGGAGAAGAATTGGCCAGCACACAGAAGCAGGTGACAGGTTTCTGAAGGCTTCCATTAGCTGAAGGCATGAACAAGCCCCATAACTACGGAGCAATCGCCTCCTTGGTTTTTCAAGAACACCACTAAGTTTTTGTCCTCACTTTGCTATCATGGATAATGCCTTAAAACTCTGGAAGTTTTGAGGGGGGGGAATCTTATTTGGGTTTTGAAAATTAATTTCCCCTGCTTAACCACTTATCCTCTTAAACTTTCTCTGTGGTAATTGAAGTAACCTGCTGATGCCAGCTGTGACAAGTTCCAAGGGAGGAACTGTGCACACAACTGTCATATGCAATTAATTCTTTAAATTATCATATGTTCTCCTGGATGGACAAAGGAAGTGTCAGGCAGCAGAGAAGAGGGGGAAGATAGTGTAAATATCTATATAGGAGAGAACACTTTTTAATCTTGGGACAGTTATTCATATCTATATGTTGCATGATACGTTTGGTTATCTATATGTATGAATATAGTTATATATAAAAACTGTTTTTAATCTCAGACATGAGAAGAGCATGTTGTTCCACTCCACTCCTGTCAAACCAGAAAACTTGGAGGATCTTTGGGAAAACCTGAGTCTAAGGCCTGCAAATACCCCTCAAGTAAACATCTCGGATAGTTTGTCCCGCCGAGGTAAGCCAAATAATGTCACAGTCATTTGTTTGTGGGAGAAGGAAGGTAAATCTGTAGGACTGGAAAGACTTATGCCTGTCAGATTGGAGAGGGAGACAAACTGAGTCTCACAGTATTTTGTTTTGAACACCATGTCATGAAAAGGCAAATTACATTTGTTGCAGACTTGCCTTTCTATTAGACAAGAGCCATCATCTCTAGTTTTGTGGAGAAGAACACCCAGTGTGTAGAGCTTGATTTGAGTTAGGAATGTTCTTCATAGTATTCAATTACCTGCACTACTTCTGTGCTTGACTTAGTCATGGCCAATAGTCTACTGCCAGCTAGAGCTAGAGCTCCTCCCTGGCTTTTGAACTCTCTATCTGCACATCCAGCACTCCTTCAGTAGTGTGTGAAACCATTCTTGACAACTCATGTTGTCCCTTTTGGATTAAACTATGATCTAATGTGGTTTTTCCCTTGGTTAAAAACGCTAATGCATCCTAGAAACTGTGGTTTCATCACAGGGAAACATCCTAGGAAGCTGTGATAAGGACAGTGTCACCATTACACTTTTTTTTTTTTGATATCTTATCTAGAACAACGATTGTTTGCAAATTAGAGCACAGAGAATGTAAGGCACTTCAAACTTATCCAAAAAGCAGTTCTCTCACACTTGTAGTTAAGTAAACAAATGGGTAATTCTTGCTTTTTGTGGTGATAAAAGGCACTTCAAGGTGATAAGGGGCCACATTCTTTGCTACTGTAAATCTCTATTTTAGTAAAATTAGTCTGGTAGGTTAGGCCTGATGGGAGGAAGGGGAGTTGTCCTTTTCTCATAATCTGTTTTTGCACTTGCTGAGTCTCCATGTGCTTTGTGTATCCACCCTTCCCAGTTATTAATGAAGTGTGGCAAGAACAAACAATTGCTCGTCTGCTGCAGCTGGTCGACCTTCCCCTCCTGGAGTCTCTGCTGGAGCACCAAGAGATCAGACCTCAGCTCCCACAGCCAAGGAAGGGAGCTGGGTATGTCATCACAAGCAACTACCTAGACAGAGAGATCCTCAAGGCTTTCAGTGACTCACAGTAAGTATTCATTGCTCTCCTCTGCAGATTTGTAAGACTTTCTGCTTCCATGGGAATGCGAAGCATAGTTGATCTTTGGGTAGAAATGTAGTAGTCTCAGTCCTGCCAGAAAGGACTGAGCAGGCACTTTGCTCCCTGTTGGACTTGACTGGAATAACTGGTAAATAACAATATCTTAGCTCTAAGCCAGAGTAGTGGGATAATTTCTGCTGCACGCTGGAATGGTTTTCGAATGCAATGATGGTATTCAGAGGGGAAATTCTTTGCTGCATTGAGGAAAGAATAGAGCTTTTTATTACCAACCTGAAAGTTTTCCTAAAGCATTACTTTTGAGGAAATAGTTTAGTTCCTCCTACTATATTAAAAGAGCCAAAAATGCCGAACTTGAAACTGTGCACAGAGTTAAAAATATTGTCTGAAAAACTTTTACCAGTCTAAATCAGATCAAGGTTCATGTTTCTGTTTATCTAGCAATAATTATGTCCTTATCTCACAGTAGAGGACATCACTGACTTCAGGTTTAACTGCTTGTGACTGTTTACCTGTGTGGGTTACTAATTCTTCATCTTGATCAAATACATAACAAAGAGGTATATGACTATGATCCACTTGAGTGTGTCAGGTAAAGTGTCCTGTGTGTGTGAGAATTTCTAATGTATTTAAGTACTTACACATGCAGTTTTCACTGGGATTGAGAAACCAGTCTACCTGCTTTCTGCGGAAAGCAAAGCAACCAGCTCTGAAAGGCACCTGTAGGCAATGCTACAAACCTAAACCACTCTGTCTTCCAGGACAGACGAATGGCTCTCGGCAGCAATAGATTGCTTGGAATACCTTCCGGATCATATGGTGGTGGACATTAGCAGGAACTTGCCTGATCAGCCAGATCAAGCAGATACATGGAAACTGCTGCTGTTTGACAATATTGGTAGATACTACAGCCAAAAAAAGGAGCCGCTGTTAAGCCACGCACCTGAAATCCATTTAGGAATTGCAGAGCTTTTAGGTAAGTAAAATAAAGCCGTGTTCCTATGCTTATGTGAGACATGTATTGAGAAACTGAGTGTTTACCTCAGCAGCCAAGATTAAATATTGACTTCTGCAAGTATTTTTTTTTTTCCTTTTCACTTCTAGCCATAAAGATTGTGCTTGATTTTGGTCCTGACTTTTATGCAGTTCTGTAATCTTTGATTGGGTCTGTGTAGAATGGCTGTGAAAATGGAGCACTATAATTTGGTAGCAACTGGTATACATGGAAGTTAAAGATCCATGGGAAATGAAACATAAATATGGCCTAATATTAAATATTTGTGCTATGAGAGCTAAACTGAAAGCTGTATAGATACTTTCTACCCCATTCACAAATTTTATTTTTTTTTTTTACACAGAAATGTTTCTTAAATTTTGCTTAGACAACATTTTAGAAAGCTTTTGATGTTTTAGTCCTCAATTAACATCTTATCCCTGTTCTCCATATTTCTCATCCTATTTCTTGTTCCATGGGAATAGTTTGTCCTGTTGGTGGGAATAGTTTGCATTTATATCCTATTCCTCCTCCCTACATGATAAAGAGATGATATTAGTACCACCTACTTCATTTAAATCATTCACACATCTAAAATGGCTATTCTGCATAGTAAGGCAAATTAAAACTTAGCCAAGCTCTACAAAGTGGTTTGCAGTTAATTCCTCACACTAGCCCGTGTATTTAGAACATATTTCTCATTTTTTGGGAGATCTTTATTTCCACAACAAGAGCTCACTCATTTCTTTAACAGAACCATTTTCTCTTTGCAATATTTCACATCCCATTCAAGATGGCTGAACTGTAATTGAACTTAATTGCAAGTGAGCTTACTCGAATATCAGCCTGAAAGCCTGTATGTGGGATGTTTTCAGACTGTCTGCAAGCAGCTCTCATTAACCTGTGAGAAGTTTTTGTGAGAATTAATTGCTTAGTTTGACCAGTTCTGTGTAGAGAGATGAACGTCTCTTCAGTGGATATTTAGGTGTTTTATTGCAACATTTATGTAAATAAATATGGCAATAGATACCCTTATCTCTCCCCAGTGAATGGGAAGATGGAGCAATCTTTAGAAGCTGTTCAGCTGTATTTGAAACTTCTAGACAGCCAAGTCAGGGAGGAGTTCAGGAGACTGTTGTACTTCATGGCTGTTGCAGCACACAATTCTGAGCTCAAACTACAGAAGGAGGTAAGTGTGTACTTAATAGATGCTTTACACTTACTGAAATCTAGAGGTCACAGACACTGGTAAGAAAACATGTTTGTAGCTTAAATAGGTGACTACAGGAAGAGCAATGACTCTGGAAGGACAATGGGGGAGACTAACTCTCTTCTTTTCGTCCTTAATTCATGTTGTTCTTTAGAGTGACAACAGGATGGTTGTGAAAAGAACATTCTCTAAAGCTATTATCAACAATAAAAACTTATCCAGAGGGAAAACTGACCTCCTGATCTTGTTCCTTGTGGACAACCAAAGAGATGTGTTAAAGGTAAGAGCTAGAAAATGACCAGGTTTTGGCTAATCTCGTATGCCTATGAAGAATTGCCTTTTCTAAGATGCATTGTCATCTCTTTCTCTTCAAGATCCCAGGGACTCTGCATAAGATGGTCAGCAATAAATTGCTGGCTTTGCAGAAAGGCCAGGATCCCAGTAAGATAACAGGTAACAGTTCAAACTGAGCTTTTTAATCTCGTCATGCACCCAAAATGAGAAATAGGTGATGCAAAAAGACTTGCTGTAACGATGATTAATTTGACTCTAAAGGAGGATGGGTCTGTGGAATCCCTAGGGTAGCTGAATGTGGTGTTAGCTCTGAATGTCTCTTGTTTCCTTTTAGGCTATACCTTTTGCCAAAAACTTGATGAAAGAGAGTATCGCTCCAGTACAGAGAAGACCACAAGAGATGAGCTGTTGTCTCTGTTGAAAGCTATCGATGAAGACTCAAAGCTCTCTGACAAAGAGAGAAAGAGACTGCTAGACCAGTTTCATAGTAGTAATCCAAGTATTTTTATGCAGTATTTTGGAGACAGAGTTACTAATATGTGTGTGTGAGACTTTAAATAGAGATTACTTTGTATACTCCAGCATTGAAAACACTAATATATTTGTAAATTTTTCTATTCATGTATTGTGCCTAATAAAGTTATTTTCTGGAAATGGATGGAATGTATTCAGTTATTACCAAAGCCAACAGTACAAAAGTAGCCTTTATTTATAGTTTAGCAATTAAGAATGAGAAAAGCTATCGGACCACTATAATCCTTCCTTTTCCTCACCTAAAGCCAAATCTATTGACTCCCTCTCTTCAAATATCAAAATTCCTGAGATGGAAGACACCATGAATGAGATGTCTCTCTTACCTTTTACCTCAGCACTGAATCTTATGCTGAACATTTTTTTTCTAATTTGCCTTGCATTATGTGACTGACACGTAGCATTGATCTTTGCCTTGCTGTGTAATGGACAGACCTGAAGAACATCTCCTGCTTGATGTTCCACAGCTTTCCTTCAAGCTTGCCAGCTAATGATACTGTCTTATGTGTATGACAAATTACTGTGCTGTTTTAAGCTAAAATGGCACCATATTGAGAAATTGACTGTCCTGGGATGGTAAAGATATTCTGGATTTTTAAATCAGTCTGGCTTTGGTTGCCACAGGATGTACTGTTTATGACTGGTTATCTTCATCCCTGCAGTGTTTTGCTCTGACTGTAACTCTTATTGATGGCACCAGCTGTAATTAGAAAAGAGCTGGAGCGAAGGAAAGGCCTTTGGCTTGTCTTGTGGCTGTATAGTTTATCTGTGTCTGGTCTACGGTGGAAATCCCAAGCTTTGCAACACAGGCAACTGCAGGCAGATATAGAGCATGATTAGAGATCTAATTTTGGCTCTTGTGGGGTTATCTTTGGGATGATATCAGCCAAACTTCGTTACAGCTGCTGTTGAAAGAAATAACAAATTTTGTTCCATTTCTGTTCTCTTCTATTTGGGAACAAAAGCTAGTTTAATTATGACAACAAAGTAGAAATAACTGTTACAAGCATGTAGTGATCTGATTTTTAAAAACACAGCCCCATGTGAGATACTGTAATATCTCCCTAAGTAACCCTTCAGTCATTAGTGGTGTGTGGTGCCAGTGGCCCAAGTGCTTTCTGTGAACCAGAGCTGAGGGCCTGGTGTGCAATAGGACAGTGTGTTACTGTGTCCTGATGGGGGATGGATGACAAACGTGTGAAAAGCTTATTCTAGTCAGTTAGAAAGGACTTCTAAAAAATATCCAGTTCTAGTGGGGGGGGAGTATAACCCCTTTTTAGTAGTTATATTTCGTAGTTCTTAGTCTTAACTGAAAGCTTTCTATTATAAATGTACTTCCTCAGAACAGTTGGCTTAACTTACACTTTAAAATGTGGGGGTGGAAAGGCAGTTCCTTGTTCTTAGGAAAAATATGTTAAAATAAGTTACTTATGGTGCTGCATTGGTTCCCCCTTCAGCAGAAGTGTATTCCCTTTCTAACTTCTGCCTAATGTAACATCATGGTTAAGAGGATGAGATTTCTATCTTAAAAATGAGTTCCTGCCTGTGAGAGTTATGAATTACAGATCCTGCCCTGTGAGTTACTGAGCTGGCTCTGCTGCCAAGTTTGCTTTCAGGGTAAGGAAAAGCAGCCTCCAGGGAGGAATGGGGCTCAAATGTTCACCAGTGGGCACAAGGCAGGGTCAGCATGGCCTTTCCTCTGCTTGGGGTGGTACAGCTCCTCCAAAAGTACCTAAGATTTCACCTGGGAGGAACTGCTGTGAGCTGGATGAGGTGTCTTAAGGACAGCAAGGACAAGCCATGGCTGCTTTCCCTGCTTGCTGGGTGAGTTTAATGTGAATCGGTACAGTGTGGTTGGAGCAGTCATACATCTCTCTATCCCTCTATGTTAGAGCACAAGTCCTATGAGGAGCAGCTGAGGGAGCTGGGGTTGTTTAACCTGGAGAAGAGGAGGCTCAGGGGAGACTTCATCACTCTCTACAACTCCCTGACAGGAGGGTGTAGCCAGGTGGGCTTGTCTCTTCTTCCAGGCAACCAGCAGTAGGACAAGAGGGCACGGTCTTAAGCTGTGCCAGGGGAGGTTTAGATTAGACATTAGGAAGAAGTTCTTTACAGAGAGACTGACTGGGCACTGGAATGGGCTGCCCAGGGAGGCGGTGGAGTCACCGTCCCTGGAGCTATTTAAGAGACTGGATGTGCCACTTAGTGCCATGGTCTAGTAGACAAGGTGGTGTTAAGTCAAAGGTTTGACTCGATGATCTCGGAGATCCTTTCCAACCTCGTTCATTCTGTGATTCTGTAGAGCCCCGGCGCAGGTTATTGGGGCGCAGCCCTTGCTCTGTTTGGGGTCGGGACCTCGCTCGCCCCAAAGCCGCCGGGAGCCCTGAGGGCTGTCGGTGCTCCATCAGCGCGGAGCAGAGCTACTCCTCACCCCTTCCTGGAGGGAAAATCCCCCGTTCCCGGCGCGGGGGCCCCTCGCCCCGCCCCGGAGCCGCCGCGGCCCGCCCTGCGCTGGGGCTGCGGCGCCGGCCCAGCCCCGCTCCGCGGCCGCCGCCGGTAGGGAGCCGGGCCCGTCAGCGCCGGCGGCCGCGGCCCCTGCGCCGAGCGGCGGTAAGAGGGGGCGGCCCGGCCCGGGGGGCGGCCCCGGGGGTCCGGGGGCGGTGGGAGGGCGGGGGGCGGCGGGCAGGGTCCGGGCCCGGCACCGCCGAGGGGGCGCCGCGGCGGCTCCGGGCCCGGCCGGGTAGGGCTGCGCCGGGGCCGCGGGGTGAGCTCGGCTGGGTGAGCTCGGCACTGCATCCCCGTGCTCCCTGCGCATCCCACAGCCCGCCCCGGGCTCGTTTTCCCCCGTGGCCCATTGATGAGCCTCGGCAGCGGCGCCGGGAAGAGCAGTGCCCGGGCCGGGGCTGCAGCCGCTGCTGCCGGCGGGCGGGGTGGGATGGGGACGGCACCCCGTGTGCTCCCTCGGGAATGGCGCTGGGAGGGACCGGGGAGGGCCTCACGCGGAACGGGCTGCGGAGGGGAAAACTGCGGAATTTCACTAGCGTCCCTTGTCATTTGGAAGGGGGACGGGGCTGCAGCTCGCCTTTTGCTGGGTTGCAAGGGAAAGTAGGCTGTGATGTGGCAGGTGAACAGAGAGAGAGCTCAGCGCTGGAATGAAGCCTGAGGCAGGGCAGCCCTCGGCGTCAGGGCAGCTGTCAAGTGCTGTCTCCTGCAGAGCAGTGGGGCAGCGCTGGTGGTGAGAAGGAACTGCTTCAACCTTGGTCAAGGTGCGCTCCATGGAAGCAGAGTGAAATTTATGTAGTGCTGGTGTGCATCTGATGGTTTGAGGACCTTTAGCGAAAAGAGCCGGTGGAAAAATGTTTTGTTTAAATTTTAATCTGTTGGGGTTTTCTCCTGCGTTTCTGTTTTTATTAAAAATAAATGAAAGTGCCAAGAAGTAGGCTTTGCTCCATTAAGAGGCAGAATTGTTTCTGTGAAAGAAAGATGATGATTGTGCTTCTGGAAGAGGTATTGTCGAGCTTATTTACCCAGTGGAAAGAGGATATGTTCTAGATGTGTTCTGGCAAATAATAGCAGTAATCCAGCAGAAAAGAGTAGACTATTGCAAACTAAACAACTAAACCAACAAGTGTGCCTTTTTAACTCATCTGCTGAACAGTCACTTGGTAGAATGGCCCAGGAGTTCTTGTACCTGCCTTCCACAGCTGAAATAGGACTTTTTTTAAACAAATGGTAATTAAATGAAACTTTTGGGTTTGAGGCTGTAGCTCTTGAGCTGCCATTTTATGGGATGTAGTCTGCATGGTAGGAATGATGGCCTGGTGGGCAAAGCTGGGGGTAGCAGTCATGAGACTGATTGTCATCTTATCCCTGTCATTTATCTTCTGTGAGTCCTCAGGCAACTTAACTCACACCTCAATTTCCTCTCTGTCAGTAAGGTATATTATATTTCCCTGCTTTTCTCAGCACAGTGAGCCTAAAGTGCAGTGAGAGATTGAGAGGCACTAGGAAGTGTTATGTGCTTTAAAGACTTAAGTGTGTTTTGGTTGAGTCATCTCTGTGGTTCAGATTTTGACTTCAGGAGGATGCTTTGTGGATGAGACCGGATAGGAAGAGTGGCTGTCTAGTCTGGTGGAATGAATGTGGAAGCCTTTATGATAATGCTTTTCTCCCAGCCAAATTCAACAACAGGCCTCCCTCCTTTGTTTAACCAGTCCTGGTTTTTATTTTATATTGCAACTTGTTGCTATGATCTTCTTTGTGAACAACTCCTTTATTAACAGAGCTCCTCATCCTCTTGCTGGTGGAGTGTTTGCAGTAACAGACCTTCTGTCCCCCAGATGGGAGATCCACTTCTCCTGGAGTATGTCACTGGTTTCCCACTGGTTTCCCAGTTCCTTGCTGGGTGGGATGCCTGCAGTTACACCCAGCTGGAGGCTCACTCTGCATTGGTTCAGAGGGTGGCAATGTGACTGCAGCTGTGCACAGATCAACCCTTCCATGTCCCAGACTTTTTGTGTGTGAAGAGGGACATAGTGAAGTATTTGGAGCAGGGACATCAGTGACTCTGTTCCAGCTGTAGGCCAGTGTATGATTCTAACAATACCTGTACTGATGCCTTGGTTTTCCCATGTAATTTATCCCATGCTTTTTGTGCTGTTTCCTTTTCTAAAATAGAAATCACACAGTGCTGTGGGCAAGTGTTGCATGCTGTTGTCTCTCATGCATCAAGCAAGATGATGATCCTGAGTCATTGCTGTAGAACAAAACTGTTTCTTACATGCCCTGAGCTTTCCAGCTGTCCTGTAGAATCCCGCTGGTGCAGTCAATTTAAGCACTGATGGAGCAGGGTTGGTTATTACAGCTGTTGTATGAAAATAAAAAAGTCTCAGTGTGCATTTTATATTTCTGCTCCGTTGCTTGCTTCTGCTACATCCTCTTTGGTGCTGCAAGTATTTTCTCCTAGTAGCTGTGGAGGGTGAATCTCTTGCTCAGAGCTTGTTTCTTTCAAATTTTGAAAGTGGGGATGGTGAGATACCAGAGGAAAGAGGAAGTTTTTCCAGAAGCTTTCTTTTATTTTGAAAGGCAGAGTCCTTCTGACTCCCACTTCACAGAACATCCAGGCTATTTAATTGAGTTAGAGACATCATATGCTCTCTAACAGATCTCTGTAAAACTGAAATCTTAACAGCAGCTTCCTGCATGACAGTTTTCATGGTGGATGTGCAAATTACATTCTTCAGAGGGAAATCTGAGTGTGAAATAAGCGAAGATAAGGAATGGTGAGACTTGCTTTTCTTATGGTAATTTTTTCATTATAACTTTGGCTACACTGCGTGTGTCTGTGATGTAATATAAATATTTTGGTAATATAATAAAAAATTAATGTAATAAACTAATATTTTAAATACTATAACTGCTCTTTACTGTCTTTATTAAAAACCCCTGAAATTTTATGCATAAATCATGACTCTTGCATGGCATGAAAATATGGGAGTAGAATTTTATATTGATTTCTCTCTAGTCCTTTTCCTGCTCCTTAATGCTTTTGGATGGCTCAGAGCAAAAGCTTTTAAGTTCTGAGCAGTTGGGGTAGATCATAGTTCAGGAGTATGTTATGCTGAGGAAGACTTGTTGCTGTGTAGTGAGGAAACATCTCATTTGACATAATCTTTTTGTAAAACATTTCTGTGATACTGTTCTGAAGGTCTTTTTCACTGCTCTCTCAGAAGCAATGCTAAAAAAGAGAACTAAATATCTTTTTCTCTCTCATCTGTATCATTATAGCAAAAGGGAGCAGTTTCAGATTTTTGAGAACTTAGTAGGAATGCAGATTAATAAATGGTAGCTGTGTTGAAAGCATCCCATTTGGTGAGACATGGGGAGTGAGTCACTGAGTCCAGGTCTCCTACCATTATAGGGATGACATCATATAAGTCCTTGTAAGAATTCTTTCATTCTTAATTTTTTTCTCAATCAAGAGAACTCCTGGTGATGTTTTCCCACTCAGCCATGTCATAAAATGCTTATTCATTCCCTTTTCCATGTTTTTTCTTTTTTTGTAAGGAACCAACTGAAAATGTCGCAGAATCCTGACAAGCTACACTCAAGTGAAGAAAGGCTGAGTGGTTTGGAGGATGGTCAAGAGGAGAACTCGGATAACCCGGATCAGTCTGTCCGAAAAAGGATCCGGCAGAGCGCTCCAGGGTCACACAGAGATGACACACCCAAGTGTAAGCAAAACTGCTTTATGTGAAATATAATTAAAAAAAAGATCTATAGGTTTTGGTGAAGGCAATCCTAATGTTTCATACCATTCTGTGCAAGTTTGACTGTCTTGCAGTTAAATATAGTGTGACTCCTGATGGTTTGCTCTGAAACTGTTTGTAACATCCTTTTCCTCATTTTTTTTAGTACTTAATTATACACAGTGACCATGTCGCTCTGATCCCCATATATCTTAAATACCCTGGTGTGTCTGTGCTCATGGAAGGGGTAAAGCACCATCCTGGGGTGTTCCAGCTACTGCTGCTGCTGTTTGCCTTATCAGCTGAACCTTCTGGATTGTTGCAGCCTCTGTTTCCACTGCAGGGCAAGGAAGGCTGTTATCAACAAAGGAATGTCCTGTCATCCCCCTCACAGTATAGATGGAAAGTTGTATATTTTATCCTAATACTACTTCCAGTGTCAAGCAGGACTGCATATTTTAAGCTTATTCCTAAGGCGTATTTTTCCTTGTCATTCTGCTTTTAACATGAGGAGCTGGATGCAACATGGCTACCAAATATTCCTGGCACATCTGTAGATGAAACCAAGGGGAGGTTTTCTGGCTCCAGGGGTTCAATTCAAAGAGGCAGAAGTGCTCAGATAACTAGTTCTAAATTTCTGTAGAGAGTGTCTCAGCCTGTAACATTTTGTTTGTTGTATTTTTTTTTGTTTCTTTAATGCAGTTCATTATTACTTGAGGTTTAGTGTTGTGTTTAGTGTCATGTTACACAGAAGAGCTGTTCTGAGGGAGTTTATGTTCTTATGCCCTGCTGGTTGCCTGACAAAGACGGGATGTATGTGTGGAGAGAGGCTCTGAACACGGGAAAGTAAAAAGCATAGCACAGTCTTGCACTGCACTGTACCACAAAGAAGTGGTTGGTTTCAAGCCCTTCCCTCATTTAAGGGAGCAGATGATGTGATTTAAGAGTGTTCTGTGGCAAATGAGAGTCTTGGCTTTTAGTGCACCCACTGCTGGAGTGAAGTCATTTGGCAGTGGGACAAGAGCACTCTCATTCAGCTGTGAACTTTGCTGTCTGCTAGTGCTTCTCAGAATATCAATCCTTGCTGTGTTCCCGGAGTCACCCTGCAACATTAAGCTCCAAGCAGAAGGAAACAAGGATTTAGGAGGGCTGCAGCAGAAGAGCAAGATATTAATGATAAATTAGCACGTTGGAACCACACTGCGTATACTCAGAAGAGCTCTGAGTAGCAGACAAGTGATGGGACAGCTACTTTTAAAAGACCTTTTCTATGTAATTTCCTAAGTCAAATCAGCATGGGTTATCAAATGAGACTGTCATAATAGTTTGCCTAAAACATACCTCAGTGAGCCCAGCCCATGAAGATCCCTGGTTCATTTCTTTCATTTTGGGATTAGTGTGTTGCTCCTATGCCTGGACTGTAATTGAAGTGAGTGATGTACAGACAGGAATGGATCCATTGGGGCAATTCTGCTGTGGCTCTTTCCCCCATTCCACTCCATAAGGTGTCTTCTGGAGGAGCCAGGGTGAACCTTGCCATTCCTGCCTGCCTCACCTGAGGACACTAATGATCTGCCTTTCTCCTTTTTCTCAAATAGCTGGACCAGGGAAGAGCTGTGGTGCTTCTCCTGACTTTTGGGAGGGCATTGCAGGGCCCCCACACACACTGTGTGCACTGACACTGCACAGCAGGGAGGACCCTTTACCACAAAGAATCAGTGCTTTCAGGTGGCTTCAGTGAGATGGGATTACTCCCCTAAACCAGAGTGACCTACACCCTTGGCACCTTCTTGGCCTCTCTGTTGACTTGTTTTTAGGGTTGTGACACTTCTTGCACTACAACAATGCCACTGGTGGCCCAGGAGGATGTTGTGTAGCCCAGAACTATTAGGAGCCGTAATTCCCAGTACATCCAGGAAGCAAATTAAGTTTTTTGAATTGTCTGCCTTCTACCTGCTAGATTTCCACAGTCAGTCACTACCTTTATCTCCTTCCTAATGAAAACCATCCTGTTTTTTCATGTTTGGTGCTTCCTGCTACTCACTTTTGTGCCCCAGGGCCCAGTTTGAACCTGCTGGTCCATCCTGGTCAGCCTCAAATGCCTGCCAGGGAAAGAGGTCTTAGGCATTGGAGCTGGGAGTAGGTCTTGACATCCTTTGTTGCTTGGATGGTGGCCTCTGGGGGAAAAGAAGAGTTGGAAGGAGTGCCAGTTGCACTGGAAGTAATGAGGATAATTAGCTACTGGTGTGTTACTGCTTAACACTTTTCTGATTTGTTTGCTGGCTGCTTTAAAGATGAAATAATTTCCCTGAAAAATGTAAAATTGAAATGGCAATGTCTGCACAATACTTGTGGAAATAGTGTGGTGAAAATGCTGGTAATTTTAATTATTTCTTCCCACAGTATGGAGAAAGATGGTAAGATGCTATTAATCCATCATAAAGAAGTACTGGTTTGGGTCTGGGGTTTTGTTTGGGTTTGGTTCTTAAAAGAGCTTGATAGAACTTGGAAGCAAGTTCTGAGCCCTGAATGTCAACTGGGACTCTCTCCTTTGCTTTCTGTACTACTCCAAACCTGTGTCATCCACTAGATGGGAAAGGAAGGGAAGGCAAAACATCTTCAGGTGACACTGCCATTTGACCCTCTGTACTGTCAGTAAGGTGGAAAGGGTCCAAAAGTCTTAGGAGACTTTATTTTCTGCAGGCTTTTGTAGAGAACTGTCTGACATTGTAATTCGTGTTGCAGCCAGTCCTGCTCGGCCTGTGTCCATAGAAGAGCTCATGGAAACAGCCAAGGGAGTCACCAACATGGCATTAGCACATGAGATTGTTGTCAATGGAGACTTCCAGATTAAACCAGCTGAATTACCAGAACACAGGTAAGATTGTTACCTAATATATCTATTAAAATATATCTATATATATATCTCTAGATAAAGTTTGCATTTGTAGAACTGCAGAGCAGCTCTCGGGGATCAGGTGAAGGCTCTGGCTGGTATCTTGTCTGGCAGTGCCTGGTAGGGAGTAGGAAACAATGTAAGAAGAAGGTGGTAAAAGTGCAGTTCTGCTGCCCAGATATATGTGTGAGCATGAAAGGTGAACCTCTTGGAGTAACTGTGGGACAAATCCCAGTGTGCTGTGGTTTCTTGTCCCAGGAGTCAGGCTGCAGTCTCCCACAGAGCCCAGTCTGACTGCAGCATTTTGAATTAGGAATTGGTACTGAAGCAGTGGAATTTGTCTATTTTTTTTACACAGACTGATCTGGGCCCTTATCTCAGAGTAGTTGCAGTATTTATGCACTGAAACACAGAAGCTTTTGTGTCAGGGAAGTTACTTCATTTCTGTTAGGTTTACTAATGACTTTTACCTGGTAGAATTGCCTTTACTTAGTGAGGCCTTTAAAAGGAACATGAATACTGGTCTTTTGAAGACACACTGTAATTTTTGTGATTTATTTTTTAATTTATTTTAGTTGTCTAGTTTAGGTGTAGCATAGGATGAACTTTCAAGTACTTTAATTTGTAGCCGGCTTTGCTTGTGTGTAACCCTTTATTAGGACATAGGCCATTCCAAATCCTGCATCCAGTTTTTCTTGCTTTCCCAAGGAACATAAAATGACAGATCTCTTCTCTGTTAATCATCATATATTCATTCTTACGTTATATTCATATTATTACGTGCTCTTCCTCAGGAGCTGTAGGTTATCTTTGGAAGGTGGTGCAGAGACAAGTATTGTTCTTTCTAACTGGTCATGTCTACCCACAGCTTGGAAAAGAAAGTAAGAGACATTGTGCATAAAGCTTTCTGGGATTGTCTGGAAGCTCAATTAAAGGAAGATCCACCAACATATGATCATGCAATTAAACTGTTGGGAGAAATTAAAGAGGTAAGATGATGTGATACCAAGGTAAATTATTGAATTTGAGTAGTGCATTGATATGAATGAGCAAAAGTGGTCGAAGCTTGGCTTTTCATAAAAGACTCTCTTGTTCTTTTTCATTACTGTATCATTGTCTGTGAACATATATAAGTTGTATAACCCCAGAGGAGGTTTGAATTTAAAGCCAAATGCAAATCCATGTAAGAGGATTAAAAGGTAAGTAATACCAGTTTCATAATTCCAAGCTTCCTTCATGTTATGGCAGCAATATTAGTTATGGAATCAATGGGATGCCCCAACACTGGGCTGATAAAACTGAGCACAACAGTCTGAAGTATGATCTGTGCCATAGAGTATTTACCACTTAGTAACTTCAGTATCACACAGAACAAGGTAAAACATCTGGAGTTGGTGAGTGGTTGGTTAAAAAAAAAAAAAGAGAAATTCTACTTTTAAAGGGCAATTAATTTAAATAAGAATATGCCCCATTCCTTGAAGTGTCCAAGGCCAGGTTGGATGGGGCATTGAGCAATATGGTCTAGTGGGAGGTGTCCCTGCCCATGGCAGGGGGCTTGGAACCAAATGACCTTTACGGTCCCTTCAACCCAAACCATTCTGTGATTCTATGACTCTGTAAGAAGTGGTTTTGATCCTTGTGCTCTTTGATATGTAGAACTAATGCACTGTTAAAAACCTTCCATTGCAGAATCTCCTGTCTTTCTTGTTGCCTGGTCATACTAGACTGAGAAACCAGATTACAGAAGTTCTTGATCTGGATTTGATAAAACAGGAGGCAGAAAACGGGGCCCTTGACATTTCTAAGTTGGTCAAATTTGTTATTGGGATGATGGGGACTCTCTGTGCTCCAGCTCGAGATGAAGAAATTAAGAAACTGAATGATATTCATGAAATAGTTCCTCTGTTCAGGTACTGAAATGGTGTTTATTAGTCATGTTCAGAGTCCCTTAAATAGTTTTAGATGTCGGGGAGGGGGGGTTCCAGCAGGGCAACCTGCAGCTCCTAGGAAAGAAAAGAGTGATAGGGAAAGGGAAACAGCTGTGGGTGTGAAGGGGAGAGATGCTCCAGGAGTCATTAACAAGGACCATCTCTGTTCTGGTGAGTTGGGGTATTTGTCTGGCTCCTGCATGTCAGTGAAGGACATTTTCTTAAATGCCAAATGCATATAAACTTTAAGACAGCAGGTGAAGAGTCAGTTTGTATCAAAAATTAACATCAACAGCAAAAGGAGAAAAAAAGCCCACAGGAGCATAGGGAAAAAGTACTACTGGTTTCCAACCAGTTTGTCCTTTCTTTCCAGTTTGAGCTCTCTTTACCCCACTCCCTGTGTAAAGTCCTGTCAGTTCTAAAGGGAGTGTGTTGTACCCACATCTGGGAGCATCAGGGCTTCTGCTCTGTCGCCATATTCTCAACTCAAGGTCTCAATAGTCAGAAGTTTCACTGACCTTGCTGCTTTCTAATTTGCAAAGCTTCCAAGAGTTCAGGATTGATTTGGCAGAATTATGGCCAGCAGGAATTAGGTTGTTTTAAAATTAAGATGTTGTTATTTGGTGAGGGTTTTTGTGTTTGTTTTTTCTTTTCTTTTTTTTTCCCTTGGGTCTGATTATTCACTTCCCACTGAGGTTGGCTTTCTAGGCTGCCAACAGAGAGAGCATGCAAGCTTGGAAACCCAGATGGCTTTTTATATACTCAAGATACAGCACTGCACATCCTGGGAGATGTAATCTATGGAGCTAGTGAAGTTAATTCCATGGAGGCTTTTTTACAGGGGAGCAAGATTTCTTTCCTACTTGGAAGAGGCACATGCATCCATGTACATGCTTGCTCAAGCTTTCTCTCTGTCTCATGCTTTTAAATGGTTAAGCACCCTGTTACTGTTTCCCATGCATGTTTTTGCTCTTTCCTTAGACAGTCTGTAATAAATCTTGTAAACAGCACCTCTGAAACATCTGCAGCCTTGAATAACTTTTTCTGTTTGTTTGTTTAGAGCCATTTTCTCTGTATTAGACCTAATGAAAATGGATATGGCAAACTTCGCTGTCAGTAGTATTAGGCCAAAATTAATGCAGCAGTCTGCTGAATATGAAAGAAAGAAGTTTCAGGAGTTTCTTGAGAAACAGCCAAGTATGACTTTGTTCCTTTCTTTCTTCCCCTCTGACCTCCTAGTAAACTGCGTGTCTTTGCTTGTAGAACATGAAAAAAACCTCAGATATTTTTATAAGTTCATATGGTAAATGACAGCTCGTGCCCCAAAACTGTGGTTAGAAAAAATCTGCCAGAACTATAGTTCTGCACTTAGTGCACTGGAGTCCAGTTTAATCTCAATACAGTGTAGGGCATGATTACCCAGCATCATCTCACCTCTGATTTCCTGTAGCTGTGTGGTTTTGTTTTAGATGTTCTGCTTGATGCAATAAATGAAATGCATGTCATCAGTTGATATCATGGGTATTAGTCATAGTAACTAATGGGCTTGTTTGGAAATTATTGGTGGAAAAACCTAACTTTGAGAGGGAATTTTCCTAACAAGATTTTTTTTCTCTTACTCCTCCAGATTCTTTAGACCTTGTCACAAAGTGGTTGCAAGAAGCAGCGGATGATCTTGCAAAGCTGGGACATGAAACGTTGCCTCCCCACTCTAATGATGGTGCTACTGGTGGAGCCTCCACCTTGTGCTTCACTGCTGTACAAAATCAGGCCTATCTGAAGCTCCTAAAGTGGGATCATGTGAACAGGCCTTTTCCAGAAGTAGGTATTTAACAAAAAAAAATGGGTGCTGTGTTTGTTCCGCTCTTCTGTTTCTGGGACATAACAGAAGCTGTTCAGATTTGTAGCCTTGCAACAAGTGCAATACTGAAACATTTATCTCTTCATTGGGAGCTTCTTGTACTACTTCTCTTTCAGTTCTGAAACCTGCTTAGTTGGAAAAGAGGGGTTAATGCTTTTCATTTCACTCCTGGTGCTGTCCTGCTGAGCATCTTGCTCTTCCCTGTGTCATTGTCGTACCTTTTCTGTCGCATCCCAGTGTCCCTTCCCAGCCCAGCAAACTGACCCCGTCCTGTGCTGGCTTCCTCACTCATTACAGACGGTGCTCATGGACCAGACCCGCTTCCTGGAAATACAGCTGGAGCTGGAGCAACTCCTCCTTGTTGGGACAGTGCTCCTGGTCACGTTCAGTGCAGCAGGCCCAGCACTTGTCGATGTGCCTGGATTTGCGGAGAAAATCAAAACCATTGTCAAGGTGCTGCTGACGGGAACGCACCTTCCGTGAGTATGGGATGGTCCTGGTCACACAGGGGCAGGTGTAGCTCTGTTTTCACCCTGGTAAATAACCAGTGTAAGCCTCTCTGTCTCCTCCTGGACTGCAGGATATGCAGAGAAGGTGCTGAGGGCTTTCTAAGAAGCCAGGCCGACAGTTTTATTTCAACTCACTCACTTGGAGTTGTCTTTTCTTGCTTTGCTCTTTTATGAAATGTACACACTGCTTTTCCAGTGTGCTTTTATGATGCCAGGCTGGCACATGAGGCTGCCAGCATCTAACCCTGCCCATGGTTTGGGCCAGGCTCCTGCAAGAACCTGAGTGTGGCACAGTGAGCTGCCTGCAGATTTAGAGTGATTGCTGTACACACAAGGGTTGGTGACTGGTTTGGCATTAGTCAGAGCTGTCTGCAGGCAGAAAGTCAGATCTTGTGTGTATGGATTGTTCAGGCTGGAAGTCTTTAATGCTCTCCTACTTCCTTGGTTTGGAGGTCAGCTTTATTTTTCATACATCTCTAAAAGGTACTATTCTTTATAATTCTGGCTTTTGTCTGCATTACGCTTTTCCCATTGCATTTGATAAATAAGGCAACTCTAACTGAAAGGTTTATTTTTAAAAGGTGAGAAAAAAAGTAAATATCTGGTTCAGTAATGCTCTACTCCACATTCTGTAGCTCCTTTAACCTGAAGGAATCTCTGGCCACCATCGGGGAGAAGGTGTGTGCCGAAGTGAACAGCTGCCTTTCCCAGCACGGCTTTACACCGTTCTCAGCAGAGAGAGAGACTGTGCTTAAAGGGCAGATCCAAGCAGTGGCCAATCCAGATAACACCATCTGCAGGCTCATAGGTACGTCTGGCACTGCTGCTCTGCTCTCCTGTGACCGTTCTCTGTGTAACTGGTGGGGGGGTGTCGTGCTGGGCTTCCCATTTCATGTCTCAGATACTTGACTGTGTTTCAGGCCTGTTGCATTTTACGTGAGGTTACACCATTTCTAATGGACCCTCTCTTTTGAAAACAAACCAAGCCCCATTTTTTTCCAGATTCTCGAATTCAAAAGTTTCTGGAGAATTATCTTGCATCCAGTCACCAGAAAACACTCCCTGCTATCCCTGGAGGGTTAGGCCCTATCCAAAGAGAGCTGGAAGAGGTTGCTGCCAAGTACGTTCGTCTCGTCAACTACAACAAAATGGTCTTCAGCCCTTACTATGATGCAGTCCTTGGCAAAATACTGACTAAGGAAGAATCCCAACTTGTAGGGAAGCCAGAAGAGTCATAAACCCAGTTTGTGTGCTACCAACACGGTATTGTCAGCTATTAAATAAAAATTGTACCAATATTTGTCTAGGAAAACAGCTTTCCGTGTAAATACTGGTTCCTTCTAATTCACGAGCGATGGTCGATGAAGGAAATACACGAGGTGCAAAAGGGGTTCTGAAGTAAATGATGAGAGATGCATTTTTAATGTAAGGATACAACCTAGGGGGGAATATCATGGCAGTTTTCTGGCTGTAATTTTTACATTTTGGAGCTGATTCTAGGTAGGGCAAGTTTAAGAACAAAACTTCGTATTTAAGTGGCTCATTTTAGGGCATTTAACTCTTAATTTACAGTGAATTTAGTTTAACTAATCCAGAGCAGTTTAGCAATGTATCTTCCCAGAAGGGGTAATATGGTTTTAAAAACATCTTACTTTAAAGAATTAAGAAAGCTAAAATTCTAGATAAGAGGAACTTCAACAGACACAAAAGCAACCCAAACAGCACTTTATTGTAACATTATGGTCACTATGGTAGGCTACTAGTTTTTTCTGCATTTTACTGCATTTTTAATAGCATTTTTTTGCTGTTTACCTGCAGATGTTACAAAACATAATATATTTTTGTAGTAAATTTTCTGGTTATTGGGTAACTGTCCTCTGCTATGTACAGTACTTACAAAGGTGGCAATCTTATAGATTGCAGCTGTATTTATCTCTTGTAAAGACTTAAGAAGGGCAGAGCTAAAATGTTTTGATAAAAGTGGTATTTCTTACCTTGTTTTGCTAGTAGTTTCCTCCTTTTTATGTGAGATACTAATTTTAAAGTAAATCTGTGTCACTTTCAGAAGGTGGATTTAACGTGTGTGAAACTTCAGGCTGGAAAGTTTACTTGTTTTTTTTTTTTTTTAAAAAAAACTACAACAGGAGACGGTTGCATATTCAATCATGTCTTCAAAAATAGCCAGGAAGTGCAGAGCACTATGGGCAGTATAAGTGATTTTAATGCAGTGTGAGAGGTGAATGACTTAGTTTGAATATACAGGGAATATTTTCAGTAGATTTTTTTTCACTTTGTAGAGGTGTTCTTGGAACTTAGAATATTTATAGGCCTTGAATTTCATTAGCTATGTGTTGTGTAGATGAGTGTTCTCAGAAGAGCTCAGTGATCTTACAGCCTCGTTGCAGCTTCAGACTCAGCTGGGAGGTAAGTGCATCTGAAATTTCCCTCTAGTTGAGCACAACAGTGTATTACAGTAATCAATATTTGATGGTTTTAGGAAAGCAAAGTTCGTAGCTATAAACAGTAAGCGGTCCAAGTACTAAGCTATCCAAGCCAGAATGTCTTTGAAAAAAACAAACAAACAAACAACAAGGTATGTAAAATAAATAAATAAAATGGCCCTTTTATTGCCAACAACCAGGTTAATTTATGAATCAACTAGCCAACCAAAGTATGAGAACTTCTAGAAGCACTTGATTTTAAATAAGTGTTGATGCTTCCCTTTCTAGTTTTCCTTTAAATCTCAGTGTGGATGGAGGTGCACTGACTTTGATTTTGGAGGAAGACGAGATAAATAAGACCTTTTTTCTATATTAGCCTATGCAACTCTAAACCAAATTTTTCTCATTGATTACAAACCCCTTTCCCCAAGGGGAAAAAAAGCAAACCACCAAACCCTGTAAGAGTTTACCACTTCAGACAGATTTTTCTCTCTTGGCTAAATAAACTCAGATAGTGAAATGAATGTCTTTGAATCTTTGGCAATTCAGAAATGAGTAGGTTGGGTAGCCAGACAAAAAGGGTTCTGAGTAGGCTTTTGGTGTAGACTGTGTCATTGTTTGGATCAGCAAAGGATACTAGAGAGGTCTTCAAGGTTGCTGTGTCTGCTTAGTGGGCTTTGTTGTTACTGCAGGACCCACCTCTCAGTGCAGCCACAGAAGTTAATTCGACAGTCTGAGTAACAACGAGCTGCCAGAGCCATTATGGCTGGAGGTGTAACCAAAGTAACAAGACAAAGCTGTTTTCAGTTTTGCTGCCGTTATTTTATCTTTTAGCACTGCCTAGGAGCTGCCTTTAAAACCCCTGGGACTTACACACACCACACAAGGTTAGATGCCACAGGGGACGATCTTGAGGATGTGGAGAGGAACAACACGACAGTGAGACACTCAGAAAAGCCCTTGAACAACATAACTGATGGCAGAGTGAAGGGGACTGAATTATCAATGACTGCTCCCAGGTCTGGGATTCAGGGTCCAGGTGTCCTGACATTGCAGCAGGGATTGTGCTGCCAACAGTGCTCGTGTGTTGCTCACAGGGTTGATAAAGTAAATCCCATCTCTCCTCACAGGAGGGGTTTGATCCTAAGGCTTAGTATAGGAAAAAAACCGTAGAACCATAGAAGAGTGCAGTACTCTCCTCTGCCTCCAGTCTCACTTCTGGGGGCACACACAGTGGGAACAAATGCCTCTGGGAGTGGGTGCTGCAAGCCTTCCAAGAGTAAAGATCTGAAGGGACTGTAATAAATGCCCACGAGTGCAAATCACCTTAATGATTTTCCCAAGTTGTTTTTTTAATCAGAGCATCTGACAAACAGTGTCTCTACATCCTCACAGAAAGAAATAGGGAGATACAACTGAGGAGCAGAGCAAGAAAGGAATTCCAGGATTGCTAAGGCCAGTTCCTCCCTCCACCTGAACCTTTCCAGGGTTCACCTCTCCCCCTGGCAGAGAGAAGCACTGACCCACAGGCAGCGGTGCTGCTGGAGATGGGAACGTCTTGAACTTTCTCGAGTATCTGAATGTCCTGTAGTCCAAGGGTGTTCTTAAGATCCTATCAGAGTGCCATTCTGAATAGCCAATTACAAGTTAAAAGCTCAAGTACATAGAAACTGCTTTGAAGGCTCATATAGTGTTTTTTTTTTTAGCTTGTTTGAAGATAACAAGTGAAACGATGTAGCTGATAATTATTAACATTTAGCTTTGTACCTTACAGTGGAAGACCGGTGCAGGTATCCAGGACCAGCCTGTGTTAGCCAGTGGTCCTGGACAACCCACCTTTGAAACATATACTGAGTTAGTCTTAAGATGCTGTCTTCTTCAAACAGTGGTGGAATTACAAGCAAAAGTGTACTGTATCCTCTAGAAAAATGGAAAACAAGCTAATTCTAATATGTATGCTCTGACCAGTTTCCTGTGACGGTCTTATTAGCATTGCTTTTGAAGTGGCTGAGTAATATTTTAAGAAGTACCTTGTTGTGTTTGAATAAAACCAGAATGAGGCATGAAGTTATGGACATCCTTTTATTTTAAAGGAATGTTTTTTTGGGTTTTATCCGATTTTCAACTACAAAACAGATTTATTACATTCTGCCATAAATAAAAACGGACAATAAGGCAGTACACTACATGAACAAACTGAGAACAACTGTTTTCCAGAAAATGTGAATTAAAAATGCTTCACAAGTATAAGCCATCCAGTTTTTAAAATAAAACTGTTAAAAAAAACCACAAGATTTCAAGTGGTAGATGTGAACACCCTCGAAGAACAAAATACAGTTTTGACATTTTTCACTTTAGGTTCTGAAAACCTAGTTTTGTTCAGAGCACATTCTAAGGTTGTTCGTGCTGTTTTCAGATCAAGAACCATATGGAAGAAGAGGCACCACAGTAACAAAACCATTTTCAAGGATTTTTTTTTTTTCGTTTGCAGCTGTCCCTTTTAAATGCTTGACTTTTAAGAGACTGATTCAATGCAAGTCTTTGTCTGTCACAGCAGAACCCCAGACTTGTTTCACCGGATCCTCTTTTGTTGTCGTGCTCTGTAAATGTCATGTACAGGGGGAACTACGGATCCTTTCTCCTCGTCGTCATCAGAATCCTCATGTGATCTCTTCACAGCCTTGTTGAGGATGGTGTTGTTTTCCACGGGTCCATTGCCCTCCACAGCTATTTCTGGCAGGCCGCCGGTGATGATCCGTACAGCTTCATCGACAGCTTTAGAAAGAAGCACAGATTCATGTGAGTTGTGAAACTAAATTCCCTGATCAGAAATCAGCATGCCAACAGGGGCACCAAGAGAGAGACACGTTGTGGAGATTTCCGGAACATAAAACATTTTTCCTGCCCTGTTCCACAGATATTAAGCCTTGACTATCTGAAACTCTGAGCAATGGTGAACACTAATTACAAAGTAGATGCTGCTGCTTCAGCTTGAGCCCTCCCTCTACACAGGCATTGAGGTCACCTGTGAGCTTAAATAAACCAGGGAGGCCTACTGGGGAGCAGTATAACTAGTTCATGATTCACCAGAAAGTAGGCAGAGCAGTTTCTGCTTATCAACAGAGGAAGCCCCAGAAATACTGCTTATGATTTAAATAGATATTTTATTTTCACTCAAATTCAATCCTAGCTTGCTTTCTCTGTGATCTCCCTTAGCTTGTCCTCAAGGACCTGCACTCAGAGTTATGCCCACCAGTGAACTGCTGCAAATCTCTGATTCCATGTTACAGCCACGATGCTGCTGGAAGTAATGCCCTGCTGCTTTTACAGGATATTCTGAAAGTCTGAATTTCTTCCCTTCGATGGTTATCTCACCAATGTCTTATTAAAGGAGCAGCTGGTGATTTTCAGCTTTTTGGCTTTTTGTTATGTCCCCCCAGGTAAATGTACAAATGTCTCTATGTAGATTCCAGCCTAGAAACACAGCCAATCTCTTTTGCTCTTAAACACAAATTGCACATCTGTAAATGAGGTCTGGATTTCAGACAGCAACATCCATATGTAAAACCATGTCTCTGTCACAGCTTCCAGAGAGGACAAGTCACTTACTGTCTGGCAGTTTGCATCTTCTAAATATCTCCATGAGCTCATCCACTTGAACAAAGGGACCCTGATTTGTTACAAAAAAAAAAACAAAAACAAAAAAAAGTTTAGAAGGTTATTTTCAATAGAGTGATACATACTGTGGCTCTGTCACAACAGAATCTCTTCCACAGCTTTCTGAAATTTTGAGAATGCATTACAACAAACCTGAAAACAAATAGGAGGTGGCAGGAGCTTCATGAGAACTACAGCTGCTGGTGGAACAGGAAATACACCACCTGGGACGGGATGTAAACCTGGAGCTGTGGGAAGAAAAACTATATGAAGCCAGTGCAACACAGCTAGACCAGAATTGTTCTTGCAGCATTAATATTTGATGCAAATAATTGCTACCCTGTCCCTTTGGCCTCTACTAATTACATATTGTTTAGTGATCTGGTCTATGAGCAGTGTGTGTAACAGCTTATTATCATTTAACCCAAACTACTCGTACTTATTTCCATGTGACCTTAATTCTAAGTAAAACATACACAGTGAAATAACAGCCTCAAATTTAAGTACAGGTTTAGCTGACTGTAAACTGGGGAAGTCTCTGATCAGGCTGACTCAACACCCAGGTTCATAACTCGCCGCCAGGTGAAACACAACCCCCTCCGACCGAGGTCTGACTTACGTGCTAAGTGTCTTGGCTGAAATGGAATCATCTGCTGAGTGTCGGGTTTTGGATATTCGGGTTTTCTGTCTACTTCATCCTTGAGAACAGGCACGATGGAAGGTGCAACCACAGGGTCTGGAATTATTGCTGCTAGCTTGGCACGGGAGACATCCTGAGAAAGGCAATCAGAGAGCGCTGAACTCGGCAGGACCACATGGCTTGTTTAAATTACAGAACAAAACATCTTGTCATCATTATAATTTCAGATGTCCTCTTACAAGACCATCTGGGCAGAACTTGCATGTTTTCATCAAGCATTTTAGTCCCAGCTGGGAGTGGAAACACTTGTTTCTGCTACTGAATGGGCCCATGTTTGTCATTTTTGAGCGGCCCCACTTTTAGGTTAAAAAGATTTAGGTGAACAGGTGCAGACCACTAGGCCTTCACAACTATCATTTCTCCCTCATTTCATTCCCTAGATTGCTTTAGCTGGATAAGAAATAAAGCATAAGGCAGTCAGCAGGCATGCAAAGCATCAGTTCAAACAGGATTACGTTTTGGCACGTTACAAGCAACAGGAATCAGCCCAAGGGCTGAACCATCTTAGGTACACACTGCCCTGCAGGCACCTCGCAAGAACTTCTCTCTTGTACCCACACCTTTAACTTCAAAATAACTTTGTCCCCACTGCATTCAAAGGAAAGTGTTCAGTGGCTCAATGTGACTCTGATTTCCACCTATCAGATTATTTTACAGCTCTGTGACGAGCAACAATTCAGCTGCTTTGCTAACTTTGATGTCATCTGTATTTTTCATAAATTACTCTTCTGTGTAAGAAATAACTGGAAGCTGAGGCACTGTTTTAGAGACGTAAATTGAAGGCCCTCTTCCTGTCCGTGCAAATGGCAATCAGCTGTTTCTCTAGCAGCCTATTTACTTCACGCTTAAAAAAATATTACCCAACATTTTATCCTGTTCTATTGGTTTTGGAAGCGTTATGGCCTTCCACAGAACTGAAACAGTAGTTAAAATATATGTGGTTAGAAACAAGACAGGAGACCACCAGATAACAGGGTCTGGCCCAGGCTTTAAATTCCAAATGGCAGCACCAAAGCACTTTAGCCATAAGAAACAACAGAAACAAGCAAGCAGCCACTGATCTCTGTGGACAGTTTTCCTCAGCCATTGGCAGCAAACACGGGGACTGCAGCCTGTTTGGTTTGATACAGTTCTCAGTGAAATGGGTGGAGTGTTGCCACCTTGGAGTGGAAGGACAGCCAGAGATGTTTCACACAGATGGCCCAATTCAACAAACTTCTGAAAGAATTTGGGTTTTTGAAAGAGCTCGGGCTTATGTCGGAAGTGGAGGCCTGTACTGAGTGGTGATGGCACGAACACATCGACCTTTCCGTGGGAGGATGAAAGGTAAATATGAAGACATGAGGCTGCAGTTGTCAGTCGTGTTCCTTGCTCCTTTCTGCCCTTGGCCCACTAAGCAAAGCCTGGCACTTTGCTGCCCAATGAGACAAGGAGGAGGAGAAGGCCTGTTTTACCTGCTTTTCCCTCAGGGGGAAAAGTGTAAGGCAAGTCCTAAACAAGGAATTCCTCAAGTTTACTGGGACTGAAAAGCACAACAGTAAATTGAAGTGTTCTTACCCACTTACCTTATAACCAAGGGCCTTGAGTTCACTAGCAGAGCAGGGGTACAAGTCCATGAACTTGTACCTGTCCACCAGCAGAGCTGTTTCTTTGCCCTCATATTCCTCTTTGAATGCTGTGAACCTCCTCTTCTCAACTTTCAGTATGCTGGCTAAATCACCAATGTTACTTTCAAAGGCTAAAAACCGAGCCCAGATTTCACTGTAAAAGAACAGACACAGTGACAGTTACTGAAGGAGAAAGAATTACTGATCACAGCCCAAAGAACACAAAGGAAGGACTCAAAGGAGGCGATCTGGGAGGACGTGGCCATTTCTGTGATTTGCTTCAGATGCACCTCACACATGCATTGCCATCCCAGTGCCTTATATATTTCTGTAAAAACTTTCAATCTAGTGGACTGCAAAGGACTTTGTTACGGAAAGGAAAGGATTACTGGTGTCAAGGACTTAGCATCTGAGGTAAGCTTTTCTCGATCTAAGACACACAAACATGTGTCAAGGCCTTTTCAACATACATTATGATCTAGTTCTTCTGCACAGACCAACATATTCTAGCTGGCAAAAGAAGTAACCTATGACACAGCAGGCACTGCTTCAGAATTTTACATAGTCCAAAAATATATATAATTACTGCAGATTTCTCTGTGGAAAATCTCATATATAACTTAAGCAACATCCGACCATTTTTCTGGACTTGATTCAACTTTCACTTTAGCCTTGGAATTCACCTTTGAAGATGATTCAGCTTTTAAATTCTTGGGTTTTCTCACTTTTAAAATGGACATAAATGTTATTTCTCACAAAAAGATCAGGATTAAAGTGCAGAATGAATATGCACAGCAGTGCCATGTTTGATTGCTTAGTTTTGATGCTTATGTCTACCAGAATAATACGGGTGAACACTCAGACTGCAAGGGCTGGGTAAGTTGGGTTTTTTTTGAGAAATCAACTTAAAAAGTAGCAATGAAGATGTGGTGGTGAGTGGTTAATCCAAGCCTTTTCTAGTTCTTTTCCTATTTTATTTTCAGTTGGCTGGGAGGTGTTCAGCACCCTCCTCAATAAATTCCTGACTCACCTCCTCTGCTCAAACTATTGAATCCTTACTGCTCATTGAATCCCCTTGCTCAAACCACTGAATCTTTACTGCACAGGAGGATTTTGCACTTTATCCTCAACAATCCTGCATCAATGAGGTTTATAAAGTCAATAAACAAACGAATTTCACTAGAAGGGGGATAGGGACTTTCACAAATCTGTCACAGTTGTTGCTATTTTAGGCAGCACGAAGAGGGGAAGGAACATCTGTGCCTAATTTTGTCCTGCTGTTGATGTTTCTGATTTCTTTGGGATATTTATGGTTGAAAGGGGTTTTTAGTGTAGCAAAACTGCTTTTGCAGACATACCCGGATTTCTCAGGTGGAAGGCTCCCTGAAGTTAAAACACGTTCAAACAAAACTCTCGTATTGTTGTCCTCTAGAAAGACAAAAAGAAAAATCACACTAAGTAAAATACATTAAAGACAATTTAAAATCATGTCCTTTCAAAGAAATGTGTACATTGAATTAGATATGAGGCTGATATTCTGATACTTGGATTTGAATTTCAGTAAGTATAAAAAGAGATCTGAATGCCCACATAAAACTTTACTGATGTTAAATTCCATTGCAAATTTGTTCTTTGGAAGTTTATTTTTGTTGATAGCGACAAACTGATCCTAATCCAGGTTCTTCTATAACAGCACAGCAATTGTTTGGCATCTCTTCAGGATTTCTGGGTTGGTTTGTTTTTTTTTTTCCATTTTCTTTTATTATCAGAATAGCATATCTGGGTAGATTTAAATTTGGCCTTTCAATTCATTACTTCCCTTTTAAACCAGGGCTATATTAATATACTTGTATATTCCTCAGAAGCCCTCCCCAAACTATTAGGCCTGGTTCCCAACAAGCACTCAGTGTCTGTACGTTGCCAGGTGGAGCAATGGAGTGGTTTTGTTCCTTAAAGTGCCAGCTTCTGCCCCAGGTATTGTACCATCCCTTACACTTAAAGGAGTTCAGAGATCAATTTCCTTGGTTTGCAGTAGCCTGCTGGATCATTAAAACAGAGCAATACCCTAGGGAATTTTAAGAACTTTTTTTATTTCTGATGGCAACCTATAGAAAGGCATTGCAAATATTCATATAGACCCACAATAATTTATTGCAAAATTAAATATACTGGAACTTGGGAAAAAAAAAATCTCTGTTTAAAACCTCCAAGCCTGTTCAAACTTTCAGAGCCTGAAAAACCAAAGTGCTGTAGTCTGACAGGAGACTCATGTGCCTGGTGCCTGCAGAAGACAGTGTAGGTTCAGGAGATGTGCAGCAGCACAACTGCCCACAGCCCCTGGCTCACACAGCTGAGTTACACCCACCCTGTGTTACACCTCTGGGCTGTTATGCCACAAACACTGAACCAGAGAATTGACTACTTGAAGAAATACCTGAAAAAATCTTAAAATCTAACAGGTACCAGACAGGACTGGGCAGAGGAAGACCCTGGGATGAACTGCTCCCTCTTCTTCAATTCCCCATGAAACTTCCACACAAAGGTCTCTGTCAGCCCCTGCTCCCCACAGCAGCCTGGTTTCTTGTAAGAGGGATATTCACTCCTTGCCTCAGGAAATCCCACACAGAGACCTTCCACCACCACCTCCACCTCCTGCCCGTGCCCTGCTCTTTCCAGTGCAGACCAGCTCCCTGGCAACTTCCAAGCAGGACTGATATGCACAATACTGATTTTGTATCTTGCTCATCTTATCTACCCCGGGAGAAGGAGTTTAAATTAATTCTAGTCAGGACCAGCTAATCCCTCACTCCTCTCACGCTGATTTGGAGGTCCTACAGATCTTTTTCCTCAGGATTTAGATTTCTCAGTGTCCTTCCCACTGTTCACAACAGATGCTGTAAAGCTCCTGCAATGCCAGTGAGTTACAATTTGGAAAGTTCACTCTCCTCTAATCAGTAGCATCAGGATCTAATGTTCTGGAACTTCAGTAAGGACAGAAGAACAGGTTTTGTTTTCAAATTAACTCCCAAATTTCATGAAGAGATTTCATTGCTCTTCAAGAAGAATTTTAAATACAAGGAACTTGGCCTGAACCTAAACTCACAGAGAAAGCAGATTCATGCTCCATTAGACCTCCCAAAGCTCAGAGCTTACCATTAAGGTGAGAAAGGTAGTCGATATATGCCAGCACATATTCTGGAATGTCCCCATATTTTTTCAGCCCTAGCTCGAAAATCTTAAAGGCCACAGACTTATCCTGCAAACATTAAAAAAAAACAACAAAAACCAAACAGTTATTAGCTTCAGTGAGCTCCACACCCCCTGCTGACACTTCTGTGGTGTCAGACTGAGCCCCTGTGATTACCTTACTACAGTAATACTCCATCAGAGCTGCTGTAACATACACGTGGTGGCGGGTCCGGGCGTCCTCTCTCGCTTTCTTAAATATCGTTCTTCCAGATTTTATGCCCTCTGCTCTCCTTGCAAATTTCATATATTGGATATAAACCTAAAGGGGCACATTAATATTGATACAGCATCACTGCTAACAAAGAATACCAGGATATCACCAAGTTTGTTTTTTTTTTTTTTTAATCTTCACTCACAAAATACAGCGAATAAGTCACAATAGAAACAAGGCTGGGTTGTGCCTCCGTGTTGTTTTGCTATAAATAATGAGGCAAACCTTTTTATGGATTTTTAAAAAAGAAACTGAACATACCTAAGACTGATTCCCTGAAAACACAATAGTTAATACACATATTTTTCAAGGAAGGGGAGGTAAGGAAATGAATGTAATTTACATAAGCTGTTGCCTTCAGAGAACTCGAGGATCAGTGTAAAGATGGTAACTTTCTAATAAAGCCAAGACCAGCCAAAAGGTTTGATGAAGCATTTTACTGTACATTATACAATCCAAGGTAAAAATAATCATCCAGTCTGCAAATATCTGTACCTGATCAAGGAAATAATGAATGTGCTGCTTAATTCAGTGGCCAATTTGTGGTTTGCCTTTCTTTGGGATTTAACTTTCCTTCACTCTGAATTAGATGACAAATAACAGCATTCCTCAAGCAGGAGGAACCGGGACACGGTTTCTCATAAAATGTGCATTTGGGAAACATTATGATCTGTCTTTAAAGAATGGAAAGTGTCAGTAAATGGATACCTTTCCTCTAACACTGACCTGTTGTTTCATTTTAGACCTCACACCTTCTTTTTCCTTCTAATGCTTTGATGTGTCTATTTATAAACTAAATTGCCTCTTGAGAGCAGGTTACTTCTCACACCACTTGTTCAGCACTACCACAGCTGGCACTAGGGACAATGTTTATAACTTCAGCAGATGCACAGCAATACTCTTGGATACTTATATGGTGCATTACAGATTTATATACAAACTACAGGTACACAGGATGGAGTATTTTTATGTAGGGAGAACAACGGACAAAAGCAACGTGGTTTTAATCAGGTAAGGGGAGGCAAAGTGAAATTTTAGTTGAGACAAACATACATCAATTCTTAAGAGCTGTCATGAAGTATTTTATATCTTACATCTGTTTTAAGAGACTGTCCAAAAGAGACAGAGGAGGAGAATGCTCATGACTTAGTGTATTAAGGTGAATTAAAGACTATACTTATCAACCTTCCCGAAATTTTAATCTAATTCTGTCATCTCATTACTCCACCTGCTCCATCACCCTTGTGAGCCAAGGAACTCCTGCAAGCTCTTCCCCACTCTGTGCACGTGTTTGAGTGACTACCCACGTAAATTTGGGAAAACTCAATACCAGGCATCATCTTACCAGGGTGGGGTCAATGTCTTCGATAGCCAGGAGCCGGTTATATATGCTGTGCACTTTCTCATACTTCATTCGACTCTAAGTAAAAAGAAATACGGACTGCTTGGTAACACCATTCCACATCACCTCTGAGAATGCACAGCTCAATCTGAATTAAAAAACTAGACTTTTTCTCTTTCCATTTTTCCCCGGCTGAACACTGTGCATGTCAGTCCCTTTACTTGCAAGCGTTTCCTGTCTCGTGCAGTCATTTTTTTACTTCCCAACATTAATTTCCCAGTAGTGCTTATGCACATGCTTTTCAAGAGACTCTGAACTCTTTTTCTAATGTAGTAGTACTGCAGCAGAACTGTCATTGTAGGTGTTTGGGATAAGAAGACTGTTTCCTTTATCCCTGTCTAAAAGTAATGTGTAGACAGGTAGGAAAAGCACCTTCACTCTCCAACCTACACATTTCAAATAATCCATTCAGTTCCCTGCCAGCTCCAGCCCTCCACGTTGTAGTGTGCAGCCTTAAAAAAACAGGACACTTAGCATACAAGAAGCTGCACTGAAAGCCAAGGAAGGCTCTTTCTTTTAAGGGCAAAGGCTTTTCTTTTTTCCCCTGTTGTCCTCACAATCTTCCTGCAAAGATTCTTCCATGTTACAGTAAGTGGCAAACTCCACAGTCCTCATCTGATCAGTGGGAAACAGCCTTTATTCCCGGTGGTTCATGTGCAAAACCACCCAGAAAGCTGCAATGCAGGTGCCTCCCATCTTCCACCACAGCAAACACAAATATTAACCCCTCAGAACTAGATCGAAAAGATGCTCTTTATGCCCATGTTAAAAGTGAAGAAGCTGATGCTCTGGTAAATGTAAATTTATAAGCATTTCACCCTTATGACAATTTGAAAATTATAGTCAATATTTAAGTGGAAAGACAGTAGATTTTCAAAACTTTTGTAACTTATATGATGAGATTTTCCTCTCCATTTTGTCAGCTCAGAAACCCTGAATGAGAGTAAGGCTGGAAGAATCAGCAAATTAATTCTACAGAATTCTGTGTATTAAGTATGTTTCAAATAAATGGCATTATTGATGGGAGACATCTTTGGATTTTAAAGTCAGTACATCACTGTTTTTGCTTACCTCTTCATAATCTGCATATGCAAAATAGAGAAGCATATTCTTCTTTAATAAAGTGCTGATCGCTCTTTCATAAATATTAGCAGCCTCATCACTGAAGAGTTTGGCATTGTTCATGTCCTGTTATAAAATAAGTATAATAATAAGTATAATAATGTAATTGTTCAGCATATGTGACAATGAAGGTCAATTTATGGAATATCTTGTGTGTGACAAGTCCCAGTGAATTTCCATGCAGTGCTCCAATAAAGAGTTAATCATGTCCCCAGCACTTAAGGAATCACAAAACCAGGCCAAAAAACTCCCCCAAACCTAAAAATGAAACCTAAAACTCCCTCAAACCTACCTTTGCAAGACTGAAATAGTTTTTCATAATTCTTACCTCAAATAAAGAAATTTTTATTTCTTACATCAGGCCTGATTTTAAAATTCTGAACACGACACAACTTACTGTACTACATATATTTTTCACACCCCCCTCTTTGGTTCTTAAGTATTTGACCCAAAAAAATAACAGTACACCATGTCAAAGCAATCAAATAAGAGAAAACCAGTGGCAACCTGCTTACCCCTTTCTCAGCCAGCAGCTTACTGGACTGCTCGAGGTACTGTGCTGCCTCATACCAGATGTCTGGGTGATGTCCCAGCACCAGAAGACATTGCTCGTAAGCAAACATCACTGTGGGCAAGAAATGGAGGAAACACTCCTAAATCACTGCAGAAATGGTACCATCTTGCACAGTGGAAGTGTGAAGTACAAAAATCATCAAATAAATCAATGTTAACACTAACTGGCTACAATGATCACAACTTCTTCACAACTTTTATATTGCCAGAAACTTTATGAATCATAACCAGCAGCTGAAATCTGCTGAAGAACAACTCATTCAATAACAGCCATAAAAACTAGGATGTGATCCACTGTTTCCTGACTTCCAGTTGAAGTTCAGTGGCACATGACTATAGCACTGTCCCCCAAAATCCTGGCATTGCTTTCAGTTTGGCTTGAGTAAAACGTAGTTTGTTTTTTTTAAAAGAACACTCACACAATTCAAGGAATATGATTAACTTCTGCTCCAGCAGGAATCCTGAACACCAAATGACAACATTATTTGTGCTGGAGGTCATTAATGAAGCCAAGAAAATATAATTCTACCTGTCCTAACAGTATCTAATTACCTCTTTTTGTTATAAGAGTCTGATCTTCTGTTCGCAACGGGTTGCTCTTTTCCCACTGGATGTACTTTTTCCACATGTCCACCTGCTGAGCCTCCTGGGGGGTGTTTTGAGGAGGGACAGAGGGAGCATTTCGGTCCAGGCCTTTCATCACTGTCTCATATTCCTGAAGCAGAAGTAATGTTTTGAAGAGCAGATTTAAGCTTATTTTATTTATCTTATGCTTTCTAAAAGAGATACAAATATTTTATCAGACCAACCTTATTAGTCTGACACAGCTTTATTCAAAATAAGGACCGATTTTAATGATGGCTTGTAGAATTAAAGGGAACAAAGGGAAGTCAACAGAAGGTTGTACCTTTGCAACGCGTCGTGCATTCATATAATCTCTACTCCTGTCTTCGATCATCTTCTTAGCTAAGTGAATATTGATGCCCTGGAGAAGGGTGAAAAAAGGAATTGGGAATTTGCCATTTCACTTTGGAAATACTGAATCTTATTTTATACAGGGAAGAGTTTGAAAAGGGATGCAAATTTGAGCAAGGACAAAGTTATTTTAAAATACCAATCTCAAGGGGTATTGCGTTTCTCCTAATAAAAGCGTGGGCAAGATCTTGTATCAGAGAACAAACTCACTACTAAAAATCAACTGACCTCAAGCACCTCAACATACTTTTAATTACTTTCAAAAATACTTTACATAAAGTGCTGGGGGCAAAAGTAGAAAGAATGTGTTTGTGATTTACAATTTTGCTTTTAAATGACGATCAGTACCTAGTCAGTCACAGCTCCCTGCCTTGCTGCTCACCAGGTAACAGCATATGAACAACTCCATTTTCTGGTACAAGAAGTAACACAGATTGACTTCCAGACTCAAAGCTCTGCCTTCTCCTCTGTCCCTGAAGTAACAGCTTTTAAAAGAGGTTCTATTCAGCACACTCCCAGCTGTGTACCTTTGTCAGCTGAGAGGGATTCAAGATGTGTCATCACGGAGAGTGGCACCCCTCCAGGACTGCACACGTGTGAGAGGGCTCTGCTGTGCTGCTGAGCAAGAGCAGAGGGGTTGGGGGCAGCTGGGCCCTGCTCACAGGGCCCTGGGCATGAACAAAACCACAAAGAACTGCTCTTACAGCAGGGTAAGAACCCCCCTTTTGCTGCTGCCTGTGTCCAGGTGGATTTAGCTGGCGTGGCTTGGCAAGACTTTGAGGAAGGTGGGCACAGCTTTCAGTCCTATTCCAAACAGGCACCCAGGCTTGGTACTGACTCAGTAGGGAAGCAAAGGCACTGTCTAGGCTTGTGCAGGGTGCTGTGTGGGCTAGCACACAAACCCAGTAACGCCCCAGTTAACCCAGGACCAGGCTGAGGATGCAGCTGGATCCTCCCGGGATGCACTCCCAGCTCAGCAGTGAGCCAAAGACTGTCCCTTTGTCACTGGGACAGGGGGCTCACTGGGGGCATTGCCACTTCTGACCATTTAGTTAATTAAAGATAGTGGTGACTGACAGGCTGATATTGCTATGTGGTGGTGGCTATGGCTGAGCTGAAGGGAAGCTTGAGAATAGTCTCGAATTAGAGCAAACAGCCATTAATCTTTCATACAGAGACCTGCACGTGATCGCTGTGTTGTTGGGCTACTGATGTGGGGAATCACCCCCCCCTCAAAGAGCCCTTCTGGTGAGGAGCATTTCCCTGTGCCAGGACCCCTGCAAGCAGCAGCCCTTTCCCTTGAGGCCAGAGGCCAGTTTAGCCAGAACAAAATGTGCAGAAACCCACATCTGAGCAGAGCACTGGCCCTCAGCTTCTGCAGCTCTGAACAGCCTGAGGGACAGGTCTGAGTTACAGATGTCAGCCAGAGCTGCCTCAACTAGAAACTGGACAGGTTTGAGCTGTTGTTTTGACAGTCTCCCTATGTACTAATGAAAGGAGTGGTAATCAACAGTGACAGCCTCCATTTGCTGTGTGGGAGAGGAAGAGAAGGTTTACAGGGAAGTTGTATCGGGAATTTTCCTGCACAGGAGAAGGCACAGCACTGGATAACTTCCCTGGTGTCAGCAGGCTGGCTGTGGTGTCCCTGAACAACAGGGCAATGAGCTGTTACAGTACACGCTTGTGGGTCTGGATGCCTGGAGTTCTCCCACCCAGAGGTCCTCCCATCCAGAGTTCTCCCACCCAGAGGTATTCCCACTTGCTAAGCACATCATGAGAGGTCATCAAGAGCATAACTTGCTTAATTAGCACCAAGGAAAGAGAAACTGGCCCTTCTTCCCTGCTCAGGGCACAGCTGCCCCACAGCATGCTGGCACCTGCCAACCTGGGCACAATCAGCAGGAAAAGGGAGAGTGGTGGATGAGCATCCCTGCCTGGCAGTGCTGAGCACGAGGGCAGCTACACTCAGATCTGCATTCTCACTGCTGCTGACTGGGGCTGGTCAAACACCTGTTAACAGATGTGTTTATAAATACACTGTAAAGGTGCAGGCTGTGAGGCCAATGAGCTGAGGTCACACTTGCTGAAACTCATCTCAATGGAGGCTGGAATGGCTTCAGGGGAAGGATGGTGAGGAGCATTTTATAAATACTTAAGACCACGTAACTTAACACAGTGAAGGAAATCCAAACCATCATAGCTGAAAGCCATTTCACCCTGTTCAACTCCAAGTGAAAGGAGGGGAGTGCCTCCTGGGGGACACCAGCCCTCACTGCCACCTGAGCTGCTCCAGCTCCCATTAGATACATTCTCCATCACTGGTGACAGCGATTTCTAACTCACTAGCAATTCCACTGGGCCAGCTGGGAAATGGGGTAGTCCAATTTATCTTATGGAGGGAGAGTCTTTGAAATAAATTTTAAAATTCACTCAGGTACCTGTAGAGTTTCGCCACAGGTCTTTGGTACAAACTGCACCCACAAAAGGTGTTCGCACTGCTGGTCACCTCTTTTACACATATTTATTTAATGGATATAGTTTGGGCACCACATTTGGCTGTTATTTCTTTCTTAATGTCACAAACAATCATGTTGTTGATTACCTCTTCGTATTTGTTATAATCTCTCCAGAGCTGCTCTATGTTTATCATTGGATTCACACAACCACGCTGGTAAACCCTACGGACAGCTGTTATCCTCTGGTTCTCTGCATAGGATCCTACTGCTTCTCTAAAGAGTGGGAGAGAAATTCATGTCAGGTCATCACTTGTGAACACCAGCAATTACACCAACTGATCTTAAAAAAAAAAGTCTTTTAGAAGGTACTTACACGCCTTTCAAAAAATTGATGTAATCCACCCAGATCTATGTGAGAAAAAAATATTACATATAATGAATCCAATGTTCAGTTGTACTTGTTAAAAAATTAGAAATAAAATGTGCTTTGATTGAAAAAAAAAAACATACCTGGTATGACATGATTTCCATGCCAATCTTATCCAGAGCAAAATCATATGCCTGAGCCATTTTTTCTCTGAGGAAAAGAACAAACCACAAAGACCATAGAGCAAGTGTTTAGTATTTAAAAAATTCTTTATTTAAAGAGTATTCTTTTGGGCAGCAAATTCTAACCAGACATTGAGGAATGAGAAATATCATTCAACAGCTGAGAGCAAAAACTGGCATTCAGATAGCTTTAAATTCTGTATTTAGGTTATGTTGGGGTTTTGCCTATTTGTTTTATTTAAGAAAGTGATTTAAAACTATTGGTGGCAATCCGGCATAATAACAGCTCCTGGTCCACCCTCCCAAGCCAGTGGAAACCCATGTATACTATGAGAAGTTGAGAAGACAGAAAAAACCCGCTCTCCACACCTTCTTAGCTGACACATGCACTCATGGTTTCTTTTTTTTTTTTCCTTTTTCCCCTCAGATCTTTTTGCAATTCTCCGGGAATACCAAAACTCCGGGGCAATTAGGATTAGCTCCCTTGTGTGGAAACTGATTTCTTGGTCCCCCAAACTCAAAGTATTTTCCTTCAGATTTAAAATGTTCACAGAATTTCCTTGGTTAAGTTTCAACTATGAGTGTTTTTTCTCCCTACCACTTCTCTCCCAGTTTCCTTTACTCAAACATAGTTCAGTACCTTATTACCTCCTTGACAAGATTAACAGGAAAAAGAGAAGAAAGTTAAATTGGATAAAAAGATTGGGGATGGCGGAGTGGGCACTGATACTTTTAAAACTGTTTCAAAACAGTCTTGTAAAATTAGAAAATCCTGCTTTTCCCCCTCTGTTAATGCATTACTTATCTTGCCAGTTATTGTGCAAAGAAATCATGGTGGGTTGGGGAAGAGAGATTTTATAGATGCTGGAAGTTACTGATATTTGCTGAAACTCAGACCATAAACAAGCAAAATGTAGTAACTGAAAAGGGATGAAGATTAATACACCCCAAAATTCAGACACCCTGAATTTTATGCCTTATTTTCTGCATTCTAAACCTTTTCTCTAAGGCCTGAACTATCTCCTATTACTGGTCAAATACAGTACAGCTGGAATTAATGCTGAATTTTGTGGAACTCTAAACAGGACACTGAGGGCAGGGACAACAAAAGCACCAATCCCATCTGCAGGGAACTGCCATGGATACACCAGCTACCCCCCTGCTCTTGTCCAGCCTTGTTCTATGAATCCAGATTAAGGCAGCAATTTTACCTGGGAAACTCAGTTAAAGAAACTTTAAAGAAAATGTTTTCTAAATGCAGATTACACATCAAACCTCCAATACTCCACCAGAATATCCCCAGACAGATTTGTCACACAGGTTCCACCCCACCCCCCAGTGAAAAATGAAGAAGAAATTCACCATAAAAGTAGAATAATTCAGAGCAACTCTGTTAACTTACTTGTAACTAGGCAGCTTCCCCTTGGTTTCTCGTACATAGGAAAGGTAACATTTCCATAAATCAATGTGTAAAACCTTCATAAGGCATCGCTGAAATAACTGTTTAATACATCAAGAAGACGTGATCAGGATTCCAGATACAGAAATTAGGTTTCTACTTTCAAAACTATAAAGTGTGGATTAAAATAACCTTATTAATTATGATGGAGATTTATAAGAAAGAGTAAGTTAAACTACTCATTCTTTTGATTAAAGCATCTCTGTGCTATGCAAGGGAACTGGAGAGAATTAAACAGAAAAATCCCCGTGCACAATTCACTGATTACAGCTTATTATTATTATTGATTTGTTGTAGCAACAACAAATGAATTGTAATGACACTTTTTATCTGTGTCTCTGAATAGCACATTCAATGACAGCTGTGGCTTTTTTCAATCTGATACAGCCCAATCACAAGGTACTTTTTCTTGCTATAGAGATATATTACATATATTAATAGGACTCACCTTTTCCACTTTGTCATAATTTTTTGCTTTAATCTATAGGGAAGCAGAAAAAAACAAATCACTTAAGAAACTACTTTTGAATAGTAGGAATATATTCTTTATACAGTACTACAGCATTCCAATTTGTACTTTGGCTGCCTTGAACTAATTACACTGTAACAACACATAATGTTGCAAAAATATAATTAAACACACAAAAATCATGTACTTTGCATAGCTTTTGCAAAATTGGCAGGCTCTTTACTTTTATTTTTAATTCTTCACTTCCAAAATGTAGGTATCAGTAGGCAAAGTTGCTTTCCTGTATTCTGGTTTGAACAGCCAGACTTAGCCTCTAATGTCAAGATATTCTATTGCCTCCAGTGCATATATTGACTTATGTACCAAAGGTTCTAGATCAATATTTAGTAAATTAAGGGTAAAACACCATATTTACAAAACTACCAGGCTAATAAATCTATTACACTTGAAAATTTATTTCTTAAACTACACGTTGCTATAATACTCTGATGTTGGATCAGGGAATAATAAACATGGAGAATCTGTTTTTCGAGAGGTGCCCCAGCCCTGGTGCTCCCAGGAGGGACCAAACCACACTCACAGCTCAGCACCAGTTTAATTCACACAGCTCACACACCACAGGGGCAGAGGGTGAAAGCCAGCAACCAAGAGGCTGCCTTTCAGACAGGACAAAGAAAAGCACGAGACTGCTGAGGAGGACAGACTGGCATCCTTCATGTATTTATTAGCTCCAGTTACAGTAACGTGCCAGGCAATCTCTGGAGACACACCCCGAAGAAACTAGGAAAATCAACACCAGCCTTTAGAAGATGCTTATCTTCGCTGAAGTAAGGAACTTTTTAATGAAATAAGGATTCATTACACTGTGTTGCATTTGTAAAGCATCAAACCTCCCCTTTAAATCTCATTGCTCTTCATTTACTTAGAGGATTCGAGCTCAGCAGGAGCAGTTCCGAAAGCCTTTCTCTCCACTTCCCCAAGGACCGTGGTGGCAGGCAGCAAACAGCAAGCACCCTTCTGCACCAGGTATTCATTATTTCACTTTACATCATTCCCACACTAAAGCACAACAGAATTTTTAATGGAAGCATTGGGAGACACCGACTCACATGCAGGAGCCCTAAAATAAGTAAGCCCTGTACTGCTCCGTGCACTGCCTTTTCTGCCTCCCGCTTCCCCAGTGTCCGTACTCCCACAACACCCCAGTCCCCAGAGCATTAACATTTCCCTCACTCCTGAACAAGATCAATTAAAAACAAGAGAACTCGAACAGGTTTTGAAGAAAAACTTTAATGGCACACATGGCAGACTGGACCCTCATGTCAGTACCCCACTCCAACCGGAGCAGTATCCCGCCCAGCCTGAAAGACTTTCACAAAATCCAGGTCTGCAGAGAGTTAAGCTCAACTGTGTCTTGCACACACGAGTTTCACAGAGTCTTCCTGCAAACTATTCAGTTAAAAGACGGATGACCAGAGAAATGACCAATTACAGACATAACACTGCTGGGAAATAAGACTTTGCTAAAATCCAGAGGTGGCATTTCCGTGCCCTGGAGAACACCTCTAACCCCTGGCAACACACCCCTATGCTCTCAGGGATGTGTCCACATCCTACTGCCACTTTCTCACAAACTTTTTGTGAGCTGAGCACATTCTTTCTGCCTTTAAAGAGCACTTCAAATAATGGTAGGGTTGTTGAGACGGAAGTTTTTTTTGTGGACACGAATTAAGGAGCCTGGCGTTGCTCCGCTTCCAGTTGAAGGAAAGTACATTCTTACATTTTAAATTTCTCATTCCTTTAGTGTCCAAAAGAAAGGAAGACATCTCCCATTTTTACTTCATCCTTTTTTGACAGTAATTTTTCAGGTTCCTCAGCACATCTTATAATATGATGAAAAGGATTCAACTCTCATTAAAGAGAAAGAGCTCCCAGACCCTGCCTCCCACATCTGGCAATCTCCTTCTTCTATCTTTGGTCACCACGTCAAAAAGAACAAATGAACCTTGGTTTGTACATCTTAGCACACAGCACAGCTGCCTGCACCTTTTTTCCCTTGTACTTAACTCAATAAAGCCTTCATCAGGATGGGCAGAACTAATTTGTTTTTAATAGAGCAAGACAGGAGATCGCACGAATTCTTTTTTTTTTTAGTGAAAATTAAATAAAATTAATTCATGGCTTTGTCACTGACAAAAGGCATCACCTTGTAGTCATTCAGGAACAAGATGAAAAATAATTCTTAGAAGCTCAGAATGAAAAGCTGTAAGCAGGCAGAGCAATAACGAGCATAGCCATGTAAACAGTGCCACGCACGCCAAGACAATTCCTAAATGAAGCTGGGAATGCTCTCTGCCTGCTCAGCACTTCCCCTTGCTCCTCTAGCACCCAAAGGCCCAGTGACAACCATTACTCAGCAGAAGTGAACTCCAGTGGCCTCAGGAATTGCATCCAGCATCAGGTCATCCCATTTGCTTATAGAGCAGCTTTATTAGTGCCCTGGCAGCACTGTCACCAGGCAACAAAACACAGAGCACAAGGAATACATATCCACTGGACTGCATGCACCTCCCATAACCAAACACCTCGAGAAGGTGTTTTGCTAAGAAAAGTAGGTATATTCTTCATTTGCGTGTGTTATGACTCAGAGCTAAGTATTTTCTACGTGAATTATCAGGTATAAGACAAGCTGCTGACCACATCGAGTCAGTGTTCTATATTTGTTAAAGCCACACAAATGGTCTGACATCTGAAAATTCAGAAATCTTGGTACCAACAAAGTTAGGGAGGTTGGAGACCAGTGGGATGTGTTAGAAAAAATAAAAGAAAAGAAAAGCAACATTGGCCAATGCTTATTGGGTCTCTCAATGGACAAGCAACTATTGCTCCTGCAGGAATTTGTTTGCCTTTCTTAGCTCACCACTCCCAACCAAACATCGTGGCAGGCCTGGCTCAGGGATGCCACAGGAGTGGGGAAAGTCCACCCCCACCCAGCAAGGGCACATGCTGCCTCCAGGACCCATCACATATTCCTGTTACATTTCTTGTTTTTCCTATTACAGGCACAGGAACAGGCAGTGATTAGATGTGGAAAAGCATAAAAAATTGACATTATACTGTAATTTTGTCCTTAAAAGACAAACATTAAGTGAACTATAGAGATGTTTACAGCAGATTATCCTTTCATTTCTAAGGCTGCCTGGATTCCTATTCTGATTTCTTTAATTGAGGAGGTTGCTGTTATCCTCACAGAGGTTGACAAAGGAGTGGCTCCACCACGAGTCCACCTCCTGTTAATGAGCTGAGACACTGCCATTCCAAGGTAAAATCCATACAGAGGAGTGTCTCCCCTCCATCCTTGAAGACTACACAAATGCCATCTTGTCTGATCAGCCATACTTGGACACTCCTGTAATAAAACACACCTGAGCCTGCCTTCCTCTGCCTGTGGCAATGAGAAATTCTGCCCCTTTTGCTGAAAGAGTAACTTGAAATTTGATGCTCTAATAGGAAATTTAAGTCACTACTGTATCAGCTTTGTACGAGGTGAATTCATAATAAGTCAAATTTCTTCCCAGAATATACAATGTAATTCCCCATAATGAGCTTCACCAACATTAAAAGGCAAAACTTAATCCATAGATTACACAGCACTTCACCCTTTTTAACAGACCTTTACAAGACATATGAACCACTTATGATCGTGCAAGGCACGTGATTTTACTAATCTAGGGACATAAAACTCTTTGTAGTTGCCTGGCAACATACAACACAAGCCTAAGAAGCATCCCAGTTTTGTTTTAATCTTTTCAGTGTTTCTTGCTTTCCATCAAGCTCCTAAGGAAGCAAAGTTAGTATGTGGTAATTAAGGACCAGCATGGCTTTTTCTGTCATCTATTTCCATATCCCAACTCCACCTTCCTTTTTTTCAAAGGTTATTTTCCAGGGAAAAAATTTGTTTCTCAAGGATAAAAATCTAACACTCCCTTATCCACTGTATCCAGCTCTCCCCTTGGTGAGGTAGATCCTCTTGCTCTCTACCCTACCCACTGCCCCTGCACTACTCAGGGGGTTTTTGTGCTTTTTTTGGAAGAGGGAAACACTGTGCATCCCTGGCAGACTGCACCAGCTGACAAAGGGACAGGCTGGGAGAGAAGGAAATGCCACAGCTGTGCAGGTGTTAACTTTCTGAGAATTTGCCTGAAATCTGGATTTGTTATAAATATTAACATGCATGCACCATCTTTAACGTTAGCTGGGGTTTTTTTTTGCTTGTTTGTTTTGAAAAAAACATACACAACATATGTTTCAGGGTACAAAATTACAACCAGATCCTACACGTATGTATTTGGAAGTATTGCTCTTGTTTATTAGCTGAAGGGAACTCGCTGTGAAAGACCTATATTCATTGGCAGTTAGATGGCTAGGTATTAGACAAATAAAAGTTAACATTTTAAAAATAAAATCAGACTACCCAAAATCTATTGTGACCAAAACCATTTGCCTTTTTTTTTTTTTACATCTTGGTTGCTAGAGGAAAAGAGTCAACTCCCAGCCTCGAGCACAGTGGGATGTAATTTCCGTCTCTACCAGGATAGAACTGTGAGTGTAATCAAATACACTCACATTTCTCTAACCTGTTTCCAAAATACAGGCTAGGGCTGGCTCGAGAGATGTTCCCACTTTACTTGCAGAATAAATACAGCTTGGACCACAGCAGTTCAAACTTCTCAGACTGCCTCAAAGAAATGTCACCTTTGAAAGGATGGAGAGATGCTGATTCTCTGTTCTATCTTTAGCACGTTTGGCCTTTTGCTATTTGCTGAGGCTCCCAGTCAGTGACTAATTTTGTGAGCACTTAATGTGACAAACTTGCTTTCCCACAGGTCAAGTAACAGCAATTAGCCTTGCAAATAACAAACCAAGTTCTGATAAAGGTAAAATGCAGGACTAACACTGCACTTCCACGTGGTCATTGACCCAGAGAGGCTGGATTATAACTCTCTAAACAACTGGATGTAAAACTTATCTAACATATGCCCAACAAAGCACATATTTGATTTGTGCAAGATATTCCGGGGCTTAAGCAAAGAAATGCTTTATTTAAAAGCATTAGCATATAATTGCAGATGCAGTTTCTGTAATATATTGTTTGACTACAATCTGTACCAGCTAAGGATGGAATGATTGGGTATTTCTGTAGTCTTCATTTGGAGTTTTAATATTCCCTGTGAACACAGCTTTTATCTTGCTATTAGTAAAGCCTGCAAGGAAGAGGTACAGTACACTGACTATGGGAAAACTCATTTTCTCAAAAGGCAGTAAGATGAGATTCTACATGTTTTCATTCAGAACAGTGTAATGTCTCACATGCACATGGTTATGTGTCTCAATTTCAAAGTCTGCCATAAAATGGGATTTGAAAAGTTCCTTAAAATTATTCTAAATTAAATGTCTCCAACTACTATTACAAGTATTATTTCTAGAGCTTCCATGGTATTACACCAAAATTTAAAAGTCATGTTGTTTACACTAGATACATCATCATTTGGAAAACAGGTTTCAGTCATAGCTGCCAAAAAAATAGCTACAATGTAGAGGGGGAGAAAGACCCACTATTGTGCAATCCATTTTTGAGGAAACCTAAGAATAGAGTATTTCAGGTGGAAGGAACCTACACTGGTCACCTTGTCCAACTGCCTGACCACTACAGGGCTGACCAAAAGCTCAAGCATGTTGTTAAGGGCACTGCCCAAATGACACTGAAACACCAACAGGTTTGGGGCATCAACCACGTCTCCAGGAAGCCAGTCCCAGTGTCTGACCACTGTGATCTTCCTGATCACAATCATCTTTATGTTTCACAGTTGTCTCCTGATTACCAAAAGAGTGGTCTGTGACATACACTACTGTATATTTATAATTACATATACTCTCGATTTTGCTCACAGTATTTAGGAATAAATTTTACAGTAACTAAGACTATTGGTTCTGCTAATGAACAGAACTTGTAATTCTGCAAATCCAATTACCAGTTAATACCCTGCATCAAGAACAGGCACCTCCTGAGCAGCTAGTGAAAAAGGTAACTTTTTATAGCAAAATTCTGAGCCACATTACCATTTTCAATAGTAAAAGGTGGTCATGTCTACAGGTAAAGTGGTAACTAGTAAATTAAGGGAAGCAGTTCTCATAAGAAGCCAAGTTGCAGTGGGAAATGGGGACCAGTGGCAGAGCCAGAGAGAACTGCTGCATGAACAGCCAGTAACAGCTAAGGCTGTTCCTCTGAACTTTTTGAAAATTGTCTTTACGGCCTCATCACCCCAAACTTTTAATGACCTTCAGGAACATTAAACAAAGCTCACCAGGTTAACACACTCTACCCACATTTCTCCTCCCAGAGGCAACAGCCTAGAGAGATCACTGCATGAACTTCTCCACCACCTGACTAATTACATACACGAAGAAAAAAAACAGGCATGCCTGAAGACTTGAAAAGACTATTTTCAATACTGTGAGCATAGAACTAGATTTATCTGGAAGTCTGGGATAAAAGAGACCCAGCTGCACCTGCCTGGGGGTGGCAAGGGAGCAGCTCAGAGCAGAAATCTTCAGAAAAGAGTATAAAAGAAGACCTTGTAAAATGCGACTCTGCAGGCAGAGCAACATGACCCAGTTAAAGCAGTGTTAAGAGTCATTCTCAATTTAAAAAACCCATGTAAAGAAGTAATTACCAATTCAAAAAACCTGCAAGTGGAAGGTGTCTTTTTCTATTAAACTAAAAAACCCAGTACCTTTCATTTTCAGATGTATTAGGAAAGATACCAATCCCTACAAATACGTGAATAGAATATCCTAAGGTAGGAGCAAACTGTCTGCTTTCTACAAGTGCAGCAATACAAGCACTGAGAATCTGGACAAACTCCCTGAACAAACTTACAGTAAGCATTGATCTAGAAGTGATGAAAGATTGATGATGCACTGCAACAAAGAAACTTAACTTTGCTACTAACAGTATAGTGTGGGATATTTAAGAAGTACCTACCCAATCTAATTCCTAAGTATCTACTCCAGTGTAAAGAACAAGGACTTTGTTAAAGTAAGAGAGCTCAGAGCTACTAAATATAGTTGCTGTGCTTCAGTTTATATCTTAGTGCAATTTGAGTAATTTTCACATACCAATAAATCTTCAGGACATCTGACCCTACTCCCTCACAAAAAAATGCTGCCTCTTAGTCCTGCAGGGAGGGCTTTCCTTCCTATTAATCTTTGAAAAGCATGCAAAACTTTCAGGCACCACTATCAAGAGACCAGACAGAGGCTGTACAGAGAAATACTTATTTACAGGCAGCCTGAAAAAAAAATTGGGGTGACAAAACTCCAAAGTGATTTTTCCAGTTGGAGAATGAGACTGAATTGCAATCACTGATTCGCTCCCTACCTCATTGATTTCTGACCTCACATACACCTTTTTCCTTTGTCTTCAATCTGGATTATAAAAACAAAGAAGCAATTTTTCCAAGTGTATTTTCTCTTCCTTCCTGTCTATGGCATTCTACTGCTATCTCGTCTCATTTTGTTTAAGTGTATTACTTCCTTTCCAAAACACTCTTTCAGGAAAAAAAAGGCAGATTTGCAGTTACGTCAAAACACCAAACCCATCTGTTACTACTTGCATTGCTATTCTCCTTCCTGACAAACTGAGCCCCATTATTGCAAACTTGTCTTGTGAACTGATATAATTCGAGTGAAGCTGCAGGGAACAGCCCTTTTCAAGTCGTGACAAAAAGCACACTCTGTGTTCTTCAAAAAAGAAGACAGACAACTTCACTTATCTGTTATTTCACCACCCTGCACATCTGACATTTAAAAATTGCCTAGAAATTGAGGGGGAAGAAGAGAACTGCTCCATGTCTAGGTTTTCTTTCCCTAGGAGTAGTGCCTCAGTCTCCTGAACTGACTGTTCTCTGCTCTGCTGGGTGAAGTTCACAGATGCACAGCTCATATAAAGCAGCAGCACTACCAGCTTTTCTTCCTTGTTCTACTTCTATCCATTCTTTAATATCTGCTCCAAATTAGGAAAATTATGACCTTTTTTATTTAGGCAATTTGCCCATTATCAAATTCAATGTAATATTAGCCCTATGAAGTAGTTTACATATGCTGAGCATCCACTCCTTTCTACTTCATACCCGGATTCTCAATTTGTCCGCAGATCTTATTTCAATGAAAAGTCAATTTTCAACCTGCCCTGTGGCTTGTCATTTCCTTTTCAATGTCACACTCCCTTTAAGCCACAGCAGAAAACACCCCCCTACACTCACACCCCTGCAAACTACCTTGTTTCCTTCCCAACTTAAGCATTTGGGTTCTTCCTATGCACTTTAGTCCACCTCTGCTTCTCGTTCCTGTCTCTCAAGGTCTTTTGTATTTTACAGAAGCAGTGGGAGGTTTTAAGACGTGTTTTCAGATGTCTAACATAAACAGACCTACTGGGATCCTTTGCAGTTCTTAGGAAGTGTGCCACTTCACAAAGCAGCAGTGCTTTTTCTCCCCAGAACCCGCTTTATATTGTTTAACTCTCAAACTACAGGACTCAAAAAGCACACACAGCACCCACGGATTGCAAGAGACATGACAAAATGCAATGAGATAAATGAAAGACTTGCTGGCTTATCTGTTGGCCAGATCATTGAAGTTAAAAAGTTAAATTAAGAGGGAAGCCTAAAGCCAATGTATTTGGTCCACCTCATCGGGCTAGAGATCCCTAATTGGTGAACTCAGATAAATGACACTGTTTGTCTGCCTCAACCCCCTTTCATGAACAAACAGTCGCTCAGCAGGGGCAATGCAATTGGACATTTGCACTCCTCTAATCCTTTTTTTCCAGCTACATTCAGTGTCTTGCACAAGGTAGGCAGCCTGAGGAGCACAGCCACACTGCGGTCTGCCAGTGGGGCATTACCCCATAACCCAACCTAAAAACTCCTTGCAACCCTAAGACCTTAAAAAACAAGGCAGGGATCAGACCACTGCAACAGATTACAAGTCATAAATGGGCAGTGAGGCATCACCACCTGAGGGAAAAATAAAACCAATTGTTCCACTACACAGATCTCACACCTTACAAGGCTCTAACTTAAGATCTAATTTATTAAGGCTCTGAATTTAAAATGATTCTTTTCACTTCTATCAGAAATCAGTGTTCATTACAGTAACGCAGAGCTATTGGAAAAATCATTCCTCCTTGCACTTTGCTATCCTCAATATACATCAGAAAAGAGTAAGAAAGCAAAATTTGTTAAAAAGTGGCAATTTACCATTTAATTTGAGGTTGCATCTTGGGAAAATAGGGTATTTTAGGGTGCATTAAGTTCCCCATTAGGTTTATAGTTTGATAATTTCTCACTATATCCATCACACCTACAGTTTTGACACATTCTTTTCAAATATGCTTGCATAAAAGGCCAGAAAAGAATAAGTTAAATACCCATAATTTTTTCACACTGTCAATTGTGGTATTTCAGGAAATTTGTTTCAGTAAAATATAGTTATCAAATAATAATAATTTTTATGGAAGTTTTCAAGAAGTCTCTGTTCATTCACCAAGAATCTATGTTAATAATACACCCAAATGATTTAGAATTTCAGAGATCTTACTTTTTAAAGGGATCCCTGAATATCTGCTTTTTAAAAAAGCAACACATCTACAAGGCAGAGGTCCCTCAAATGGCCTCCATACTGACTTAGCAGAAAGGGCTAAAAGCCCAGATGAACCCATTAAGACCAGAAGGAACTGCTGCCCTTTTGGGTGCTCAAATTCATTCACAGACCATGCATTAATGCCTCTCATTTTCCAGCATGGTACTGGTCTACTAAAAGCTCTCCTCGAAACAAAGACACCCAAACAAGCAATTCTCCTCAGGAAAAGGAACACAGGTGGCTCAAAGAGTAAAAACTGGTACTAGAAGATGTAAATATCATGCAGCATAATCTTCTTACTCCTGTCATATTAGCACAAGACCAGTTTGGCCTGTTAGCAGATGACAAATTGTTCTTAACTCTTTGTCTCTGCAACTAGAATGTCAAGAGCAGTTTTCCAATAATTTGTAGCAAAAATGGCCCCAAGAATAGCTCTCAAAAACCATCAGACTGATCCTGAGTTCCAAAGGTGCCTGGGGGCTCTCATGTCGGACCACAGGAAACCAAGAACCAGAAACCTCCAAGTAAATAGTGCAGATTAATGCTGAGGCACAAGTAATTCTCTGCAACTGCATCTCAGCATCGATATGCAGTTGAAAAGGTGTATATTCGATTGCAAAATAAACCTTACAAAAGGTAAACTAAACCCAAACCGAGCGCACTTTAACTGCAATGCTACAGAAATAATCTTAGGGAGGGATGTGGTTCCTGGTTTTGCCATGGATTTGCTAGGTCATGAAGAAACATTTATTACGTCAATAATTTACTAAACTGGGATAATAATCTGCTTCAGATAATGATTGAGCTGCTTTTGTTTTACAGCAGTGAGGCACTCCTGCTGAAATTCCGGAAATAACCATATTTTTCTAACACGGGCAGCTGCCCTAATCAAAAATCCTTCTGCCAGAAATCAAGGAAATTCTCTACTGTGTCTTTTATGAGAATGCATACTTTTAATCACAGTTACTGAAAGACTGTATTTGAAAAGTCAATTACAGAATTGAACACCCAGATTTCTGCCTTTTGGCAACAAAGAGAAAACAAAACTCACTAGAAAAAGTAGCATTTAGTGGTAAGAATTAATAGTTTCCTTCAAGACATGAGTTTTATTGCAAGGTTTTCTCAATATCTAGTTACCAAGTCTGGACTGATCACCAACCACCTAATCTGAAACCATATGAACAATGCAAATATTTTTGGTTAAAGACTTAATCCAAAAACACTTAGGTGCATAGGCTCTGCACAACTGCACTGGGTCCTCTGCTTCCAAAATATTTGAATTTGAGTGCAATTACTATCCTAGCTAATGAGACTGCTTAGTGCATTAAAAAAACCCCACAGGTTTCTAGAAGATTGAAATGCTATACTGCTTTTCCTCATTTAAACACTGTATAAGTAGTTTTTAAAGTGGCTTCCCCTTCTCCTTCTCTTTTAAACTTCAGCTTCATGCCCTGCTGGGCTTCCATCTGTGGGAAGAGTCTCACTTCATAAAACAGAGTCAAGACAAAATATACGTACAGCTATTTTTAAGTCTCTCTGAGTTGATAGTAGTGCTTAGATAACATTAAATGACGTTACACTTGAGTAATTGGCTACACAGAGATGCACTGCAGTTGGAAAATCACAGATCACACATTCCCATGCTTTAGAAATGAAAGCTATGTAGGTGACACTGCTGCTGAAAGGAGAGAGGGGTTAGCTCTACACTGACATCTAATTTTACAGGTCAGCTCGAAATAACTTACACTTTATGTGAGGTTGGTTTGTGTTTGTGGGTTTTTTTATACACTCCATGCAATTAGAATTGTAAGACTAAACCCCATTTAAGACAACTGTACTTCTAAGATAAAAGACTTGCACAGACAATTCATTATATTGTTCCTATTTGAAATTCATTGGTTAGCAGAGAGAAAAGCTGTTCTTCTGAGGCCAGATTTCAATGTAACAAAGATCCCACGTGCTAACATTCATTTCACATGCAGCCTTGGTGCATGTGAATACACGCAATTCCCAGTTTCCTCCCACCTCCCTCTCCCCATCTGAAAAAATACCAGGAGTTAGGGTCATGTATTTCCGCTAAAGATTCTGATTTGGGGGTAGTGAAAAGACACTGGCAAAGGCAAACCTCTAGACCTGCCAAAGAAAGGTTAGCCCTGACCTATATGCTATAAAGAACACTCTGCTCATGACCAGATATGTGCTACTGTTACGAACACCTGCACAAAACTAATAAATACCACTGCTAGTTCTGCCCCCCTGTGCTAGAGAGCACTAGGAACAATCAGTTTCTTTTCAGTAAAGCCCTGTGTGGTACTAATCATCCTGTTCCTTTGTTGCTTTTCACGGTGAAAAGTGTGTTTTCTTCTACATCCACCCACCACCAAGTGCTGTCCATGCAGACCGAGGTATATTCTAGGCAACTGCTGTTTTGAGACACCAGAGATTCAGTTTGATATTTCTTTCCCCTCTCCCTCTAACTGAGCATTTTGTGGCTTCTCTGCTGCAGCTGAAGATTCAGAAACCCATGGTAAAGTGTTCTAAAACTTCCTGTAGAAAACAGCCTCTTTATGGCAGACAGAGAGCATGTAATTATTTGATTTGGACTGTGAGGACTTGACTTTAACTGCCAGGCTAGGTGGAATGTTATGTAAATACAGAATATATTCAGACAGCATTTGCATTAAAGAATGCTGCAAAATGATTGTAAAAAAAGTATAAAATGCTAAAAATGGTATGCAGGCTCTCGACTAACTTCTTACATCTAATTTGCATAAAAGAACAGGAGGGATCTCAGAAACACTAAAATAGCCCTTTTTGTTATATTTTGCTGCTTTAAGCCAAGAGCAGCACTTGGTCTGATGTAAAGACACCAAGCACACAACACCAAACTGCTCTGTAAAACTGACACGTAACTAGCACAGCATCTCAACTGATAATCCCCATCACTGGCAGAAAATATTAAATATAAAACAAAGAACCTCTACCAAAACGCAATGTAAACCACCTAAATTGAGAAAACGCAGCTCACAGCAAGGCTCTCAAGAAAAGGTGTGAACTCCCCCACGTTAGTGCTGGAAGACAACAGTGTTTGACTTGGTTTTGGTGCATGTTGAGTGGTGACCCACTTGAAGCATCACTACAAAACCCCTGTGATTGAATGAGCCAGCACTTGAGAACTGATTTCAAATATTGATTGCAGCAGGAAACTTTGCACACGGGTGAAAAACGTCACAGTCCAGATGTTAGTTCTTAGCACCTCTGCCAGCCTGGGAGGAAGGCAAACACAGCCAACAGTACTGAGTTCAAGTAGCTGGTGCAACTGAGCAGCTGGGCAACATTTCTTTGCATTAGAGGCACAAAATACACTCCAAGAGCAATGAAAAATGTTTTGACTATGAAGCTTTTGCAGAAGTCTGTCATGCAGGCTAATCAGACCTCATCAGTACCGAGTCTTCCTTTGATTCAGACCAAAGATCAGCTAGAATTATCAAACCTAATTATTTAGAAACACCCATATTTTTCTGATTAGTAAAATTAAAAACCCCATAGATTGACCTTATTCACAACTTTTCTAGGGGTAAACCCAAATTTTAAGAACATTAAAATAACAAATAAACATGTGGTATCTAATTTCATGCCTTTTTTTTGTTAAGTAGTTGAGATTTCTTATGCAACAGTAATTTTTTAACAGCTAAGACTACTAGCACAAAACTTACCTCCATCTGCTTAGTGCCAGAAAAATATTTCTGCTGAATTCAAGTCTGTCTGCTAATTTTAAAGTTCCACAGTACTTCCCTTTTATATCCATTTTGAACACATACAAAAAAGCATGTGCTATGTAATTTCTGAGTATCAATCAAATTGAATTTAAAAAGTAAAAAAACCCCAAAAAACAAAAAACCTGAAGCCTGAATTCTATTTAATCACAGCTTACGTGGGAGAAATTAAAGTTTTATCTTTTAAGGATAAACCAGACCATCTGTTTCCTGCTCATGGTTACCAGCACTGATAGTTTACCAAGGGCAAATACTGTGGAATATTCTGAGGTATTTGCCCATCCTGCTCAAGTACTCCTGTGCAGAATTTCAATTTATGTAAGTTTATTGGTAACATTTCCCTGAGGAATTCTAGCTAGTGGGGCAACAACAATGGGCAAGTAACTTATACTTACCAGGGCAGCAATTTATTTTCTAGGGGATGGAGCAGGGATGGGGACCCTGCTCTGTATTAAACATGTTAACTTGCATACACAGCATTTTTTCAGGTAACTTGGACGAAAAAGCCATGCATTTGGGACTATGTTAAGAGTGCATTTTTAGAAAGGAAAGCTCAGTAGCTCATAGGGTTTTCAGAGGCACCTACGTGTACTGTTTAACATTTATCCCAGTCTATTTACAACTGGCCCACTTGAAACTTCACATTTTTCATTATAGATTAACTATACTTTTTTCTAGTCACCTTTTACATACCATCAGTCATCATCACTGTGATGTGCACATCTAGCACAATCTTACAGTTAGGCAGAATTCACAATTCCCAAACCATGGTCAGCCAGGACTAGAATGACAAAACCTCCCTAATGAAACGAAACCTGCTCGACTAAGGCTCTCAGTGTAGGGCCTTCCATTCAAATCTGGTATGAAGGATGTGTTTCTTCATGTATGAACCTATCAGCACTGTCAGTTTAGGCAGGCAGACTGTAACTAAAACTATTAGTTACTCCAATGTCATGGAAAATCTGGGGAAAGGGGTCAATTGGCAGAGGTGGCGGAAGGAAACCACAAGCTGAGCTTCCACCAGCAAATGTGTTACAAAAGCAATTTTTTGCAAACTTATTCACTGTCACTCATCTTCAACTTGCATTAATTGCACATGAGAAGTGCAGAACACCTTTAAGTAGATGCAAGCCTACATATACTAAATTACCACCACTCCAGCGTCTGCAGTATTAACATCAATGACAGGGCTTCTTTTACCTCAAACTCCAGCATGATAGAAGATCCAGCGTGACCTTCTAAGTGCTGTGATACAGTGCAAAGGAGTAAACTATGGAGACTAACCAAACCAAGTTCCAGGGAAAGTTTAAAGGAAACTAATTCAGAACTGCTTCCACAATATCCTGCATATCACAGGCTGCTAAATGTGTTTGCATGCTTTACAAATGCAACACCATTACAATCTCACCAGCAGCTATTCAGTTGCATAAGCATAATTAAGAGCTGGTTAAGAGCACCAGATTTCTTCTGCAACGATTAGGATGCTAAAAAGTTTGTCACGGGGTTAGTTTTACATTTCTTTTTAAAATAAAATCAGGAAAGTTACAGAAGGGCGACAAAAAGTTAATTATGTCATTACTAGGGAATCTCCCCTCACTCCACTCGCTGCCCCATCAAAAATGGTCAGTACAATTCTGACACTTAAAGAAAATGTCTGAGCTGTCCCATCACAGCCTCCTGGGACCTCCTCATCATCTGAAAGGGGAACTGCAAGTGCCCGTTGAAAGACATGGCCCAGAGCAATACGTGAGAGCCCACAATCCTCACACCAAATATACTTCTACATCTGCCCACAAAAAACACACAAAAATAGTATTTTGATGGGTAGGGAGGAATGGAGAAAATGCAGGCCAATACTGGGTTCAAGACAACAAAAATAAAAATGAAATCTAGCTCTGTCTTTCCCACTCCTTTACATACAGCATCAAGTCATGTTTCTGCACTCAGGTTGAAGCTGCACATGATAAAATTCTTTTCATTGTTATTTTAAATATATTCTAAACAAATTATTTTTCTAAGTACCTATAAACTTTTAGGTAATCTGAGTAAATTACCTGTACACAATTCACATTAACAAGCTCATACACCAACATTTCTATTCTATGATTTAAAAAGAACGTTAATTACACTGTGTGACCTCATTACATAAACATGCATAGACACAAATGAGTATCTATACATGTCCATATGTTGAGAGATTCCTGAGGAATCCACAGGCACAGAACCTAGTATGCCCTCATTTAACCATAAAAATTAATCAAAATCCTAAATTAAGACAACATTTTAAACACAGTTTGATGTATAACTAGTTCCACTGAGCACAATGAAGTCACATTCTAACTTCACCACATCTGTTTTATCTGCAGGATAACACACACATAACCACAAACCTGCCACCCCATTTTTGTCAATCTAAACAATTTCAATCTGAGGGTTCATTTTTATTTTGTTTCAGCAGTAAGAATAGTGTTTGAACACCTATACTTTCAGGGTGAACGACAGCTGACCGAAGCTGATGACTTTGTTGCAGTCTGGACATAGAAAATCCTACAAATCGAATAACTAGGCATTGTTTTAGTCCAAATGTAAGACTTGGGAAGTATTTTAAATAATGTTTTGATATTTATTCTCACATAAACCAAATACAGCAGTATCATATTGTTTATAGCAAGAATGGATGGTTATGTCTTGTTCCAGTTTCATGCACTGGTTATTTCTTATTCTCTATTTCATGCACTAATGCAAACCATGGGGAACTAGAGAGAATAAGCTGCCCTCATTAGAAAGTCTAAGTTTTATCTAGATATATTACAGGAATCAAAGGAGGTAAGACAGTTGATCCTCCATCACACTACTAAACTTTTCAAATTAACTAATATGAATTTAGAGGAACAGCTTGAATTAAGAATAAAAACTATATAATTTAGATATATGTACAAGCTGTTCTGCTGAAACACAGAGCCAGCGTGAATGTATGAGTAAAATTCCCATGCAACCTCAGCACACTAACACTTCTCCCTCTCCTCCTTTTGGAGAAGCAGATGATCTTAAAAATCTGAAAGCCTTTAGCCTGGCAGCCTAAAGGATCTTTGGTTAAATCATCTACCAATAGATCAGCAGTGTGTGCTCACTGGAACTTGTGCAAACTAAGGTTAGTGCAGAGCCTCTGCCACAGAGCTCAGAACAATCTGCTCCTAAAGGAACAGGCCCAGAGCCAAATGAACTGTTTACACTTCAGGTTAACAGTGAGTTCTATCAAACAGCCTTGCCTCAAGATGCAATAGGACTCCACTCCAGAAAAGTATTACCGAAAACCATGCACAAACCAAATTTCAAAAGAACATCTTTCTCCTTATCTGCCTGTCCTTAATGCCAAACATTTACCATGCCACAGTTCTAATGAACTCTGGACACGCTCTCATGTTTCTACATTATGAATATTTGTCACTACCTATCCAGCTAAACCCCAGTATGGATCAGATTCAAATAATTCTAAGATCTCATGTGTAATTAACTGCATGTATATAATGTGCATTAAAAAAGTGAGTGCTGCTTGTGCAATGGTAGAGTTATGAACCAATGCCTGTCACTTCTCACTTTTGAATTGTTTTATGTAAGAAAGCAAAAAAAATGTCATAGGGTATTAGGTACACCACATAGAAATCCAAAATTGCTACTGCACCTGAAGCCAGTGGTGAGAAAAAGCAAACCCTAATGAGGGGAAAACCAATGCACACTCTAAAATGAAGAGCATTTCTTCTACAGGGCACAGGACTGTCACAGTGAATGGTTTGCCTTCACAGAGCTTCAAGCTAAGAGAAGCCACTGCATTTCATGACAGTCATGACTCAAAGCCTTTTCACAACCTAAAGAGATTCCACAGCGAATAAAGTAACATATTACTGTATGTAGTAGCACTGGTAGGAAAGGTTTAGCAGAGCGTTCTCTCAGCCATCACACTTCTCAAAATCTGAATAAAGAGCATCAGGAAACTCAACCAGCTAGAAGCTGGAAGAGATGTAGAAACGAATCAGAAATTAGGACTATAGCTCCCTCTCCCATGCAGATGAAGATAATCAATCTGTAGCAAATACAGGGTACACGAGAAACCTCTGTTTTTACTTCTGGTTCTTTCAGGTTCAGACATAAGAAGCTCGAGTTTGTGCCTGACCTAACACACATATTCCCCCCTCAAAATATCAACAGAAGAATCAACGAATGACTTCAACAAAATAAAAGCACACGATGAGAAAAGTTTTCACTGTCCTTGTTACATTTGAAAGTGAGACTTCAACAGTGTTGTGAACGAGAGTATACAGCTAACATTTCTAACAGGGATATTTCTGTCACCCCAGGAAAGAATACAACAGAACAGGAAGCAGTTCGTGTTTATTCATGTGAAAACAGCAACACACGACAGAAGAGGGTTCATAGTCATCTCTTCATTAGGCATCGCTTCCACTTCAAAAAGGTCCTAAAAATTTCCCATGATATTTTCAATGATCAAATACAGAAAACAGAGTCACGAAGAAACCCACCAGTGTTGTACTGTGCATCTCCTGAAACTACAAGTGTCAGTGTGTGGGTAACTTTCTGATATTGTACAACCTGTAGGACCACGGCAACTATGCAAGATGTACAGCCTGTATTTACATATTGAGCAGAAGAGACAGGAAAGAAGTTGCATCCACCTTCTAGTGCAAGTCTACAATAATCACACAGACAGAACAACATTTATTAACAGGAATGGAACAAGTCCACACACGAATAAGAAAAGATCATAAATAATACAGTTGTAAAAAAGATTGAAAATCTCAGACTGAGGCAGTCAAGACTGTGCAATACGGGTATTTGTACAGAGCACCTGTACAGGAGTTTCTCAAAAGGAGAAGTTTACCATGAGAAATGTGGGAGGCTAGAGGGGTGGGCATGGATTATCATGGGAATGCCTTCCAGGCTCTCTTAACAAAGAGCAGCTGGTGAGACAGACAATATTTTCGGTTGAAAGCACCACTAAACACAACCTCAGCCAAGGAGTCTATTCTACTTTGACTTCTGATCACTCCGACTTCATCCTGACAGAAGTCAGTTCCCATTTTATCCCAAGCAGAATAATTTTGGTGGTATGTTCAACAGGTTTTTTTCCCGAATTCATAACCAGATTAAAGTAAAGCAGGGGAAGAAAATGCTTTGAAGAAACACAAACATTTTAAACAAAAACAGTCATTTTTCTAAACGGTTTTATTTACATTTTTCATATACAAGTATGTTAAATGATACATTCTGACTAGTATCCACACCAGTGTGAATTACATGGATTAAAGATACTGATGTATTGCATATGATGAAATGCAAAAGAATCAACCCTAAGCTTTGGTCCCACCCTCTGAATCCTCATACAGAATCTGGTTTGCTACGAGACATCTAAAATTCAAAGTGTTCATATCAAATAGAAGTTATGCAAACAAATGTATCTAGTTTCATTTCTTTGGAATGAGCAACAACACAGGAATCTTACTTGCAAAATTCTCGAGATGAAAAATACATATTAACAGCCCAACGCTTCACACGCACGTGACCAGGTTTGTATTTATTGTTTCTAGACTTGGGGTATTTGTCACAACTGTCTTGTACTTATGAATTTTAAATCTTTAATTATGGCAACCTTTTAACCCCCACTAACACCAGTTTAAGGTGACCACGATATAATGCAATATACTCAACAACAAAAAAAAAAGATAAAAAGGTGTGGTGTGAACTGGCCTGAAGCATTCAGGACAATTACAGATGAAAGTTTCCATTCAGAGTAACTGGAACTAAAAATTCTTTAGCTCATTAAGAAAATGTTGCAAATACATGACCATAGTTTAATAAATGTGCTTAAGAGGATTTTCAACCTGGTGATTTCTCAAAGGAAAACTAGCAGAGAAAAAAGAGACAACTTCAAATGTTGGCTTCAGAACTACTGAAGTATTTAGGACACTGGTAATGTCAATGTTCTTTCATGTGCATGAAAAGCATTATCAAGTCCTTCTGTGTCTAAGAGATGGTTCAAACAGTCAAAGAGACAAAGAAAATAGTAACAGACAGCTGGGCCTAGGGGATCATAGGGTATTAAATCAGAATTTATTTTTACATTCCTGTAGCACCTTTTAGCCAGATGCCAAAGCACTTTAATCACTATATCAAGCCTCACAACAACCCTGTGAGGTAGGTTGTTTTAATAATGGCAAAACAGGTTAAATAACTTACCCAAGAAGACACAGCACATCAGCAGAGCAGGCTAGAATCCAGACTGTGTGATCTATGGATTTAACTTTATGGCACATTTGGCACTGAGACTTACATACTCCTTTATAAAAACTGGGAAAGAGGCACTGCCATGTGAATTGATTCAAGTGTTCTGGAAAGAGTTTTTTTACGAGAAAGGTATCAAGAGAAAAACGTCCTTTAAGCAACTAGAGAAAACAAGAGCCTGAGAAAAGTGGCATTACTGTTCCACTTCCTAATTTTAAGAGATGTGCAATAGCAAGTTAACTATTTTACTTGCTAAAATATGTATCAAATCCCAAACTCTATTTAAAGTGTTCAAATACTATGACCCCAAAAAAGTTGTGAAATCAGAGTTGTTTCATGCAATTCTATTATTTCTACGTCCTGCAATTCTTCTTTGAAGGTCAGAAGAAATAAGAACCAGTGTGAGAATCCAAACTTTTTCACCAATTCAAACTTTAATAGTATAATTCCCATTAAAAAACAGCCAAAGCATGCCCTTCCAAGTTAATTTCCATGTTCTACTGACTACCTAAGAGACCAGAGCATATAAATCGGTGCTTGGCACCCGAAATGCCAACATGAAGTATTTGGTTCCTTCAGCACAGCCTGTGTATCAGCTGCAGCGAGCTGGATGATACACCAGGTGCTGAGCACTGCTGGGCACTGTATTCCACTAGGGAACACAGTCATGCACAGAAAGGGAAGCAGTCAGGGAGCTGAACAGTCATAAACCCAAGAGGGAATCACAGCAGTAAGGCCTGCACTTGGATGTCATACGTTACAAAATGGACTGGCATATGCAGGGCAACGGTTTTTGTTCATATAAACAATGATTCCTATTGAAGTGACTAAAAAGAACACATTCCTTGAGTTAGGCAAACAGGAATTTGAAGACTTCTAACAACTGTATCAATAGAGTACAACTGTTAAAGGGCTAATTTCATTTTCCTAAGGCCATAATCACAACCCTCATCCTGGCTAATCTTCCAGTAATAGCCCACAGCTTGGCAATGTTTGCAGCTCTGACTTATGCCTTCCAGAGGACAAAATTCTCTAGTGAAAGACAACCTGCCAGAAAACAACCCCCACTTTCCTCTCCCTTTCTGTCTTTCTGTGAGGCAAAGAGGAAACATTACCATGTTAAAGAGTAAAATGCTTCTTTGACATCAGGAGAAATGCACTTACAGATGACTAAAGATTCAGCACTTTTCACATTTCAATACTGAGGCAGTGAAAGTAAATCAAAAGCTATGCTGAAGATCTACCACAGGTTGACTTTCCCAACTCCAGGGTGAAAAGATCTATACTGAACAGTCCAAGAGAAACTTTCTAGCAGGAGGAGACTACTAAGATTTCCACGGAAAAGAAGTCCTTGGGAAATACCTTCCCTGTATTCTTTGTACATCTTAAGGTTGCAATCAAAGAAGTCTCAAAACAACTGCTCTACCTCAGGTAGCCTTCAAAAATTAATTGAAGACTTAATTTATATTCAACCACAGTGTTAAAAGAACGTGCGAGATAACATTTCATTTTAAATTTACTCTCAGATGAGCCGTTCATATGATATGCAACTTAAAACAACATTGACAAGAGCATCCAATTGTGTGTGTATATTTTTAGGGAGGAATTTGGAAATTAGAAGCTATTTCAACTTACAGCTACAAATGCTTACATATACTTAGAAGCAGCAGAGAAAATCATATTGCTGTGTAGGTAAATCAGTCACTATATGAGTTCTGTGATATGCTACTGGAACCAGGAAAAAAAGGTTGAAAATTAAGCCATAACTGGGATTTTTAAAATTTGGCTGTTAAGATGGAAGATAAATGTCTAAAAAGTGCCCTCTTCCATTTCTTTCAAATATAATCCTCTCCAGTTGTAACCTCTACCACAAATCTACAGCTCGTATTTTTCCACTGTTTTGAATAGCAGAATCATATTCCATATCTCTAATATCTGAAGTGTATTAATTAGGCAGACACAAAAGAACTTGTGATCGTTAGGCCAATTCTCTCCTTCTCAAATTTACCTCATGTTACCTAGTTACCAAACCTGCTGAGAAGCAGCTGATCTTCCTTCCTTGAAGGAGCACATAAAAAAATGATACCCTAGACTGTTAAAAGCTTTCCCACTGTTAATGTTTCTAAATACTCCTAGATTATAGATCAGTTAAAAGGTATGGATTAAGGGAAGTAACACCTGTCAGTTCATCTCTGAATGTGGCTCAAGACAAGAAGGTTCACACTGGTAACAGGACTTTCTGCTGAAAGATCTACAATGTAGTACCAGCTTTCTGAGGTGTTCTTACTCTTAAACTTGAGGCATGGGAAAGGTAAAGGTTTTAAATAAGCACAGAAATCAGGTAACTTAATGTAAAAATGAAATTAGATGACATTCTAAAGACTGGAACCTGTAGCAAACGTTACAGGATACAAAAGGCTTAAGGATTTGGCTGCAGGGTCCCAATGGCAAAAATATGTATCTGCATGTTAATCCATTCACAATCTCCCAAACATGTATAACCACCAACATTCTAACTCCCACTACAAACTGCTGCAAAAAAAAAAAATAGTGAAAACTCTATTTAATTTGGTAACATCAATTCAGATTGCACTGTAACATCTTACTTCAAACTGCAATATAAAAATTTTTGTTAGATTCCCAGCATCCCAATTTTATTTGTCTTCGAAATTTACTGCCAGGCATGTCTGGATATGTAAATTTAATGTAAAATAAGATATGATAACTATACAATGAAGTTTTGCCACTCAGATTGCTGCACAGCAAGTGTCACATGAAATGGAAAAATATTGAGGTCATTTCTCATCTACAGAACACAAGTCCCCACCCCTGTAGTTTAGCACATAGAAAATCTGTCCCAAGAAAAATGGGCAGCTGGAAGATGCTCACAAAAAGCATGTGCATTAGGATTAAATAACAACTACAGAAATGAATAAAACCAGAACCAACACTCCTCCCACCCCCCAGTTCTGCAGGGCATTCCATGGCATGTCATTAAACGTGGTCTAAATGACCAATGCACTTAGGGGTAACTCTTACACAGTTATGTAAACAAACACAATTTTTGTTGGGATTTTTAAAAGCTATTGAGTTGTGCTAATGCATATTCCCAGTATTTTCATTCCAGAAATTAGCTTCCACCCCACACCCTCCCTGCAAACACTGTTCACAGAAACACTCAATTCCCTAAGAAAGCAAAATAAAAGAAAAATAAAATCCAAATATTCAGAGAAAGTCATTCAAATAAGTTTGTATGTGTAAATAAAAAAAATAAGTCCTCTAAGTAAATGACACGGGAGGCAATAAATTGACACGACAAGCAAATAAAAGGCTAAAGCACTCCAATACCATTGAAACAGTTTTAATGTTGTTGCAATTCCATAATGCAACAATCATCAACTCATAAAAGACCCAATACTTTAGAATTCATTTTAATCATTCCTTTGTACCTATTTTACAAAATAAAGGCAAGGCATATTTAAAATCCCCTTTCCCCTAGATATTATGTGCCTATCTTAATCATGCTTATAAAAGTAGAAACTTAAAAACTCCTATTAAATGTCATATAAGAAAAACAAAAAAAAAAAAGGTAAAAATATTAACCTCTGCTTCAATGTACAGTTTCCAGAATCTGCCAGAACTGGGGAACTGGGCAACAAGGCGTTCATAGGTCTTCCGTGCTTTGTCTATAGGCTGATTCTAAAAATTAAAAATCAAAACAGCATTTACAATATTATGACTTCTGTAAATGAATATGCTGATTTTTACTCCAGAACCAAATAGTGTGAGTGGACCATAGATAAGGAAATGTAATCCTATATCACTAAACCTGTGCCTCTCGAATGAGAATGCTCCAAGCGTCAAGGTCATATGGATTTTCTTCTAGTTTCTTTTCAGCTTTCTTCACTTTTTCTGGGACATATTCAGCGGTCTAGAAAAATCAAAAAGAAGACATAAGAGATCACAAGCAGTGTTTGAAAAGTTCTGCCCCAGCCATGAAGTCGAGCCAACAATAACATTCTGACAACGTAACATTTCCCGAGCTCGGTTTTCAAGCTGGATTTCCTAAATTGTAATTTATGGGGCAAACAAGCTGGTCTGGTAAGATAATGCACTCTTAGCACAAGTTCTACCTTTGTGGAGATCCAGCAAAGAGTTAGACTAAACACACTACGTGTTTCTAAAACACAAGAACAAATTTGAGTTTGCTGGAAAATTCACTTCACTATGAATTTTAAACATTTTTACCACCCTTGAACTTTTAAGATGCAATAAGTAAATTCAGACCAATATTTCTATTACAGACCCCAGAAAAACAAATCCCAGTTACTGCACAAGTCCATCTGTGTATGGAGAACAGTATTTTGTATCAGAAATTTAAGATATAAACTAGGAGATGACAGTTTTAGCAGGAACATATACATGCTATCCAAGCACAATTTCTTTGTTAACTTTCTGATCTCTCATCTTACAGTTGCCTTCCTGTAGTTTTGACACTAAACTATCCTTAAATTGCCCTTTTTCTAAAAAAGAAAAACCACTTTACCAAATTGAATGTGTACTTGTTGACACAGTTACCATTACAGGACAGGTTCAAGTCTTCTTTCAAAGACCTCTGAAAACAGATGCTTTATGATTTCCAGATATTTTTTCTAGATTTAACACTGTTATCACGAAGTAGATTAAAAACGAATTACAATCTGAAGATCACATACAGACACCCCTTAAACTACATGCTTCTTACAACCCTAAAGGATATGAAGTTTATTATTAAGCATAATCTGACCTGTATTCCAAATAGCTTATTTACAAACTTTCCAAATCTGACTCATTTTCAGGCAGTTGTTAGCAATCCAAAAATCACACCACCAACCAAATTCTGGCCTTTGTGAGATGCAATGGTAATAACCTGTAAGTCATTACTACAAGAGCTTGCTGGTGAAATTTTATTTACAAGTTAGCTACATAATTCCTGTTAGACTATATAATTTTGTATTATATAGTGCAGTGACACTGATTTACCGTGCAGAAAAATTTCTAAAAGCCCTTGTCAATTGCTAAATGATTATTTCAAGGAAATAATTTTCATTGTCAACATTGGGTCTAGGTCACAGAATCACAGGATGGGGTAGCTTGGGAGGAACCACAGTGGATTGTCTGGTCCAACTTCCCTGGCCAAGCAGGGTTATCCCAGAGCACATGGCACAGGTCAGTGCATCCTCCTGAATTTAAAAAAAATTTATTTTTTTTAATAAAATTACTTATAAAATGGACAAATTATCAAAAATGTTGCAGAACTCTGAAATGGACATGTAATGGAAGATAAAAAAAAAAATCAAGTGGAAGGGCTTTATTGGAGTTTAAAGATCATTATTCTTTTTAATTTACTTTTCAAGTAATTCTTAACATTAATTGCTCAGTGCAAAGCAGTGTAGCTTGAAGGGAAGTATCAAGTCCCACATTAAACCATTACCAAATTAATTTGATTTAAAAAATCAAATTAAAAAGCAGTAACTCAAAATTGTCAGCTCAAAAGTAGTAAATTTATAAATTTACAGTTCAACTAATACAGGTTTGAGATGCAAAAGGGTATAAAATGAACCAGTGTTTTTATTTCTTCTTTATGACATGCATAAACATATTTCAGCTTACAGAACATAGCACTGGAGCTGAAATTTCCAAGGTTTCAGCACTGTCTCTACAGGTGACCCAAAGTAGCAGCGTGTCAGTACTATTAATGTCCCCTACAATAAAAAGGACCCCACCCTACAAAAACACAGGGTCCTGCACTGTAAAATACTGAATTTCAACAAGAAAAAGTAGAATGGGTCACTGAAGCACATTTCAACTATCTTAGTAGTAGTTTAGTTGTCTTATCTCAAACCTTCCAGTGTGACAAAAAAAATAATTGTTTCACTGCAGTGTCAGCTGAGTGAAGACTTCCGGGAATTTGATTTCACCTGTGCGGATATGGAGTCATAAACTCAGGCTGAAATAGCTCATGAAAAAGGAGAAGTGAGTAAGATGCATAACTATAGCAATCCCAAGTTAATTTTGTACATTTGATACAGGACTCAGTGTGTGTAAGAAGCACAGTAAGTCCATTCTTTTGTTGGAAAATAAAAAAGACTATAATTTCCTAAATTGGCAAATATTCCCTTAGCAGCAGCAGACAAGAGTTCTCCACGCTCTACACAGGTGCTCTACAGAATTGAAAATAATTGTATGAACAGAGTTTTAAACTAGACTGCCTGAACTTGCTTCTACCTTATGTAAGAAAACAATTTTCTACAGCCAGTGTGAACTCCCTCTCCTGTCCCTATCCATCTCCAGGATGTGTAGAAGCCATCCACATTTCATGGACACACTGCACTACAAGCAAATCAGTGTTCTGGTTCTACCTGAGGGAAAATAAGACCTCTTTACTTTGCATCTTCACAAATTATCACTCCTGATAGACTGGAGGAATCAACCCTTAGGATTTCCAGGATTGCCAGGACTGGGTGTGTGAGCAAGCACACATTGAGCCACACACCAGATCTGTGAGGATGAACACCCACTGCACACAGACAGCAAAAGGGAAGCAGAAGCCTGACTTCCAACCTAACTCAGCTAGAGGCAGAGAGACATGTGACCCCACTTTTGAAAGCTGCATGTTCACTGCACTCTGGGCTCACACCTGCTGTCAGCAGTTCAAGGCTACGTAGTTTTTTTTTTTTCATTGTACAGCCTGCACAACCACCAATATCCCAAACTGTAAACATTTAATTCTTGGGTGTTCGCTGCCATGATCCTGCCCCTAGATAAGCATTTTCACCTAATCTCATCCTGGAACAAGCCAGTTCCTCGAGTTAAATCAGCAGAAAAATAATATCTCAGAAAAGTGTTTAACTTTCTAACAGTTCAATCCCTTGATTTCAGGACCAGATTGATGCAGAATAAAGGATGCAAAACATTCAAGATCTCAGCAGTCCCAACTTAGATCAGCTTAAACTACTATAAAACTGAACCTAATCAGAGATAGATACTGGCTTTTAACTTTTCTTTACTGCCTTAAAAAAAAAGTGTCACAATGAATTATTGTAATTACTGTAAATTACTGTAAAAACACTTTTACACATAATCAGGCTCCTGTCCCACAGACAACCCTCTGAAGGTCATGGAATTATTTTAGCACTTCGGGTTCTGTGTCTTCTTACCACCTAGTCCAGTTCACAGCTTCCCTTTTATTATTTAGACACTGACAAATACAAACAGATTTTGGGTTTCACAGATACTAAAAGTGCAAAATGATCTTTCCAAAATCTGAAAAGAATCTAAAACCAAATTATCTAGCAAGAAGTCTAGGAACTCCTTCCTGCAAAATACATCAACTGCACAAAATCCAAATCTAAATTCATAAAGAATGTCAGAGGGAACAAAATCAGAAGAAACAAAGTTGACTTCTAATATTTACTTAAAGTTATTTATCAATCACCTTCAAGGAAAAATTGTTTTATGCCATCCAGGTAAAAGCAACAGTTTCCTCAGGTCTCTTGAATGAACCTTGATTCCAAAGAGTGTAAGAAAATACTTAGCTAAACACCTTTCAATTATTTGCACCACTTAATGCATCGGATTTCTTAAGACAACCTCCTGTTTCCACAGAAGGATCTTCTGCAGGGAAAAGGAGATGTATTTAAACCAGCTGTTCCACCTGTGAAGCGGCCAGTTTAAGATGATTTAAAAACCACCGCTAATTAGGAAATAAGAACTCCTACAAACAAGACACACAGGCTGTTGTACACGAAAAGGCAGGAATTTTAATGGCTAGTTTAGTCAAACTGGTTCAATATTCAAAAGGAAGTCTATGTCCATTCCACAGAAGCTACTGCCTGGTTTTGGCTGGCTATTGCACAGTTTATCACAACCTGGACTGTAACAGACCCAGCGCATACAATTTCAAACACATTAACACTCAACAAGCATTGTTACTTTCCCAGTTTGGTAAATTTACAGGTTTGCCAAGCCTAAGGGTTTTCTTTCCTGAAAGTTTATTTATAGCTGTATGTGCACAGAAGTTTTAAAATCCTTTCCTCAGTAACACATCCCTTCACTACAGTTACAGCTTATCAATCTTGCACTTTCTTAAATGTTTTTAATGCCTTGGCTTCTGTTCTGCTACTAAATTAATTTAACTGTGAGCAGTCTTGAAAAAATGTTGCTCTTTAAGACTGGATCACTATGAGCAGACATAGCCCAGCACATTCATCTCAAATAACTAAAAAAGGATACTTTTCTAAGTACTGCCCCAGCCCAACACATTCTGGGCTGTTTCAGAACTCTAGATAAACCAAGAGCTTTAGATTAGTAATGATTACTCTTCTTTCCCCACGGGACTGTTTCCCAAACTTTAGACTGATACATTTTCCACTTCAAGTTCTTGTTGCCATACCTGGAACTTACTGACTCTGGAAATGCACCTAAATCATAGTTTATTTACAACTGCGTAAAAACTGACAGAAAACCACCACATTGCCAAGACAAAAGTCTTCATCAATACTTGTGTTCATTCTGTTTACAACCTGTTCTTACAGTAAACATTAACAGTGACAATAAACCCAGTTTTACAGGTATCATATAAAATATGCTCTTAGAGAAGTTTCCTTCAAATGGCTCCTCCTGAGACGTTAAACTCACACAGTCCTGCAAGAGTAACCTTCTGCTTTCAGCCTTGCACTCCATGACATCTATTTTTAAAATGTTAAAGTTAATTACAACATTTAGTATTGTAGAATTGTATTTAGAATGCAAAAACTTTCATGACGTACCACCTCAAACAGACACAAGACATGAACTTGAGAAAGGAGTAAAAAAAAGGAGAAAGGAGTAAAAAAAAGGAGAAAGGAGTAAAAAAAAGGAGAAAGGAGTAAAAAAAAGGAGAAAGGAGTAAAAAAAAGGAGAAAAGTACCAGCAAGAAATGAGAGTAGACTGTTCTAGAGATATCTTCTATAGTCACAGAGACAATACAAACATCTTTTTCCCCAAGCTCAGTCTCCATATTCATATAACACATATACATCACACACACTGGGG
>NW_016690313.1:0-8208 GCF_001604755.1 Lepidothrix coronata | reverse complement strand
CTTGGAAACAGTCACAGCAAGTTTGAAATGTGTGTTCCAGCCTTAAAAGATTAGAAGGCCACTAGTGCAGAGGTAAAGCAAACGTTGCATCGTCTTCAGATAAAACTGATGCCTGGCAAATATATATTAAGTGGGGAAAAAAAGTGTTTGTGCCATGGTAAAAAGAGGAAGAAAGCACAATGACTTTAGGTCTTGTTAGAGAGTACATGGAACAGCCACGATTGAAATGGAACTAGATGTGTACATTAAGGTCCAAAAAATGTAAGGACAGACAGAGGTGCAAGCATGTGCTCTTTGTAAGCTTGACACAAGACTGGGAACAGCTTGTCAGGGAACTTGCTGGCCAACAGTGGCAGATGCAGCCTTCCAGTCTACAAACGTACATGTCTATGATATAGAGAGGGCTGAGTGTTTGCTATTCCAAAAACTGACCCTGGAAAAGTCTGGTTTGTTAAACATCATGTCTGGCAGGGGCCTAACAGATTTTAAGTCCTGACACCATTCAACTGGTTCTGCAGAATGAAGTTGGATCCAGCACAGTTAACACAGTGCAAGAATTTAAAATCTACTAGAATAGTGATGGCTGCAGCTCCATCTTGTTCTACAATAACAATGTAATGGCCAGTCTTCGGAGCGAAGATTTGGGAAAGGTCATTAACCTTTCGAGCCTGCGCAGTGGATTTTTTAGGTGAGACCCAGCGTGCGCTGAACTGAGCCCACCCTTTAATCCTGAGGTTCATCTGCCGGGGCCGAGCAAGCTTGGACAGTGGCAGTGAGGGTCTCAGGACATAGGTTTGTTTAGAGTGACCTTCTCTTAGATGGATTGCCTTACAAGGCTAACGAGCTGAGGTCCCCAGGACATAGGTTTTGTTTAGAGTGACCTTCTCTTAGATGGATGGCCTTACAAGGCTAACGAGCTCCATCTGCCCAGGGGGCTGGGAATGGAACCCGGGTCAGAGCGGTGAGAGTCCTGCACCCTAACCACTAGACCACCAGAGGCCCCACAATAACAATGTAAGGAGGAGACAACCTACATAAAACAGCTCAGGCTCCTGATCCACCCAGGAAAGCAGCACAACAATTCCTGGTGCTAAACTTGGCCTAAATGCAGTAAGGCCACATTTCAGCTGCGCTGCCCCCAGTACAATAAAGCCTCCTAAAGCCCACCTAGTTCTTAAACCCTGTAATACCTTTACTCTCCTGCCCTCCCCACATCCAACATTCACCTCTGTCCTTCCTTTTACACTGCCAGAGCCCTGTATTTGCTGGAGACAGCAGGACAATCTGTTATTCCCCTGGCTGCCTTTGGAAGTCCCCTCCAAAAGCTGAGCTCTGGGAAGCAAGACACAGACTCCCTTGCAGGTCAGTGAGTCAAACACTGACTTGTTAAAGAGCTTTAAACCTGCATCATGAACTACCACATTTCCATCTTATGCACAAGACAGATGCAAAAGAACTTCGTAGTGCCCCCTTCACACTGATCCGTGTGACTGCCAATGAAAATGGCACCCAAAACCTCAGGAGCTGCTCAGGGAAGCAGAAAATGAAACCTGAAACAGGAAAGCCAGGTGCAACCCAACCTCTGCCCAGCTTCAGCCTCCCACAGAAGGGCACATTTACAGCCCTAAGAACACTGTGTTTGCTAAGTCAGAGTGCCCCACAGCAGCTGCTGGGTGGGGCAAGGCCAAGGCACAACTGCCCCACTCACAGGGCTCTGCTGCTCCTTTTCCCACAGACAGGTGGATTTGGGTCTCCCATGCCCTGCACATCCACAGCCAGGTTGGCACCCTGCTCACTGAAGGGACCTCTCTCCTACACCACGGGATGAGTGGGAGCTTCTGGTGCTGGAAACTCCATGGCAGTGTTGCTAAAAGCACAGAGATCAAGTTGTGGCTTGTTGTAACATTCAGAGTCAGAGACAGAAGTCTGTCAGGTAAGAAAAAAAGGCTGTGGAGGACAAGCTATTGAAGCTGAAGAAACCTGATGGAAGGGAGAAAAGTGACTATAACAAAATTAGAGACTTGTAGGAAATCAAATCCATCATAAAGAGGATGAAGCAGCAAAAAAAGGACAACAAAAATTAACCCAGTCTACAAAAGCTTTATATTTTATTTTTATTTAAAGTGCACCCAACGTGAACACAGTAATCACAGCGGGCAAAAAAGATGAACCTTAACATGGACCAACCCCTAAGTCATATGTTAAACCAGGTGCTCTTGTGGGCTGCAAATAAACATTTAGTTTTTTGAATGCTAGACCCATCTGTGACGTGGCACAGCAACGCTGCAGCTGTTACTTCACAGAATAACTTTTACTTCACTCTACAGACAGTAATTCAGCCTTTTCTTGCATATCAAACACTCCCTTGCAAAACAAAATAAAACCTTAAGCCAGCATTGTTTAAGTTAAATAGTAAGGCGTTACAAGCTACAGAAACACACACACACTGCTTTGACCAACAGCTCAACTGTGCAATAAAACATCCATTATTTTATATATATATATATATATAGGAATGTGAAGATTAAATGTGAAACATTACACACCAGGATTAACAGAACTTTGCTGTAGCATATTCTTACTTCTTTGCAGCCATGAAATGAACCATCCTGAAGAATCTCCTACTCAAAAACATACTCCAAAGTACACTTACTAACCTGATCAGCTTGGAGTACAAAGGCTAGCAATTTTGGGGATATTCTCCCAATGAGGCCAAACCCGGATATTTTACACTGTGTGCGTTTGTCTTTCCTACACCCACCCACCCCCTCCACCGGATTGGTGATTTCGTAAAATTTACACCCCCAGCCTTTCGGGGTAAAGGCCCAAACACGCGAAAATTAACCTGGTTTTGTAAAGAAAATTACGTTCTTCAAAAAAAAAAAAAAAAAAAGCGCTTCCTAAAGAAGCACTGAGTCATCAGCTTTAACTTGAAGTGTTTTTCAAGGCTACCGTGGCCACTAAGGCACGTGACTGTGTTATCAATCACTCCTCCCTCCGCCAGGAACTTCCACCCCCACCTCTCCAACTGACACCGATTTTAAACCTAATCCCAACTACCAAAAAAAAAAAAAAAAGCAGCCAGTTTGGAAAAAATCTGCCAGCAAGTAGGAGACAGTACACAGTAACATAAGACTAAACCAGATTATGTACAACACCCCGACTGCACCTCCCTGTAAAAATAACAAGTCATGGTAAATACGTATTTTAGTCTGTTAAAAAAAAAACAAAAAACAGGTCAAATTCCACTAAAACGGCAGCTATTTTCACGCTAGAGGAAATCTGTGCCGTACAATAAAGAAGTCTCGGAATCAAATAAGTGTATTTTAATAATTTTTTTTCTAATTTAAACGCGTTTTAATAACGCTTTTTCCCGGAAGAAGGTGGTGTCGTTAAAGAGGCCTCGTTCATTAAACGGCAAGCGCTCGCTTCACCAAACACAGCAAATTATCAGCGTAAAAAGCTTATCCGGGTCGGAATTTTCCTCTCGAGCGAGGTGCGCTCAAGGACTAGAAATAAGCGAGGCTCCCTCGCTCCCCTGGGCCCCGCGCCGCCCCGCTCCCCTGGTCGGCTGAGCTCACCCAGCTCCCCGCTCCCCTGGTCGGCTGAGCTCACCCAGCTCCCCGCTCACCTGGTCGCCGGCGCTCCCCTCTCCGGACATGTCGCACTACAAGCCGGTCTTGAGGCGCGGAGGGCCCCGAGCGAGGTCAAACAAACCTCCTTTCAGGAGCTGCTCCCGCCGCGCCCGGACCCAGCAGCGACTGAGCGGCAAAATGGCGGCGGCGCCTGCGGGCCGGGGGCGGGGGCGGAAGTGCGTTATCGCCGCGCGCGGAGGCGGGCGGAAGAGGCCGCAGAGGGGGCGGCCATGAGGGAAGCGCTGCCCGGACTTCCTTATTCGCTCCCTCCCAGCCCTGTTTTGCTCCCTGTCTTTCTCTCTCTCTCCCTCACGGGCGGCAGGGGCAGCATGGAGCCCCGGCGCCCGCCCCGGACGCGTACCTGAGGGGGTTCCCCGTTCCCTGGGAGGGCCTCGGAAACCGGGAGGCTTTGCTGTAGCCATTGCTCAGTGAATTTTCCACCGGCCTTCATAGTGTAAAAAATTAACAGCAGTAATGCTCCAATGTGCAGCAGTTTTCTATCGGCCTCTACAATGTAAAAATAAGAGCAATAATTCCATTGTTCAGTAAATTTTTGTTGGCCTTTACAATGTAAGTTTCTGTTAAGGTAGTAACAGAATAAGCCAAGTTTCTGAATGCTTTCGTTAAAGCAAGGGTAACATAAGTATCCAGTTTTTTGGCTAAGAAATGCTGAACAAAGACACTTTCCAATCAGCTGTTACTTAAATTTGGGCCTAACACAGAAGTCCCCTGGTTTGTAACTTCGTGTCAGTTGGCCCATTTGACAGAGCTGATCTGGAGCTTCCTCCCTGATGGCATGAGAGCAAATCATGAGCATGCAACAGTTAAGCTTGGAACAACTCCTCAGTTGCCAATTCCTTCTGCTCAGCCCAGAAGTTCTTTTGGAATGGGGCTGTTCCTTCCCTTCCTTCTGAAGCCGTGTCATCTCCGGGGAGCAGCTCGAGGCCTCACGCCCGGGGTAAGAGAAGCAGTGAGGACCACGTGGGCTCACCTGGGCTCAGCTGGGCTGAGTGGAGAGGAGCTTCTCCATGCAGTATGAATCTCCCACCAACAAGCTCGGCTCTGTCCCTGGTCATCTCATTAGGTCTTCCAGGAGAGCTAGGCTGAGCTGGTCTGCTCAGATGCTGGGACAGAAAGCTCTTGCTGCCCATGGAGTGCCCAGCCTTACCCATCAACTGCACCTAAAACACAAAGGTTAGCGGCTTCTTTCCTGCGGAAAATGGCTCTTGTCCTGTTTTTTCAGCCTTGTGACGACATTACCACTCTGAATCCCAAAACTGAACACGGACGAAGATTACTACCAGACAAAAGGTGCCAGGAGAGAAAGTTCTTGATACCTATGGAATACCCAGGCTGGCCCAACGACTGCCCAAGGAACCATGAACATAAGGGCTTTCTTTCCAGGAGAAAAGAGCTGTTGTTTGCTTGAAGGAATCCAAGAGGCGAAATAGGCAGTGTGTCTCCCAAAATTGACTATGGAAGAAGATTGCTCCCAGACCAAAAGTACCACAAGAGAAAGCTCGTGCTGGCCATGAAGTGTCCAAGCTGGCCCACAAACAGCACCTGAAACCATGAGGTAAGGGCTTTCTTTCCAGGGGAAAAGGGCTGTTGTTCACTTGCAGGAATCCTAGAGCAGACATAGGCAGTCCAGCTCCAAAAATTGAATATGGACAAAGATTCCTCCGAGAACAAGGGTGCGAGGAGAGAAAGTTCTTAGTACCAATGGAGTGCCCAGGCTGGCCGACCAACTGCACCAGAAAGCCAAAGGTTGCAGGCTTTCTGTCCTGGGAATAAGGGCTGTTTGCTTTTTTCAGCCCAGCAATGCAACCATCAGCCTGACTCCCAAAATTCCGTAGGGACGAAGATTGCTCCCAGACCAAAGGTGCCAGCACAGAAAGCTCTTGCTGCACATGGAGTGTCCAAGCTGGCCCCCTAACAGCACCAGAAAGTCAAATCTTACATGCTTTCTGTCCTGGGGATAAGGGCTATTCTTTGCTTTTCTCATCTCTGTGCAGAAAATACCAGCCCGACTCCCAAAGTTGCACATGGACGAAGATTCCACCCAGACGAAACGTGCCATGAGAGAAACCTCTTGCTACTCAAGGAGTGCCCAGGCAGGGCCACTACCTGCCCCCGAGCCCCAAAACCGATACAAATGAAGATTCCTCGCAGGGAAAAGGTGCCAGCACAGAAAGCCCTGGCTGCCCACGGAGTGCCCAGGCTGCGCCACACACTGCACCTGAAAGCCAAACCTCACAAGCTTTCTGTCCTGGGGCAAAGATCTGCTGTACACTATGTTCAGCCCTGTGCTCCAATTGCCGGTCCCCCTTCTTGAAAACTGAGACAAATTAAGATTCCTCCCAGATAAAAGGTTCCAGCACGGAAAAGTTTTGCTACCCCCAGAGTGCCCAGTCTGCTCCAGCACCTTCACCACAGAGTCAAAGGTTCCACAATTTCCTTACTGGGGTAAAATTCTGCTCTTTGTTTTTCTCAGCCCCGCCTTGGGATTGGGGTTCCACATCCCCATTATTTAATAAAAATGAAGATTCCTCCCAGGGAAAAAGTGCCACCACTGAAGGCTTTTGCTGCACACGGAATAGCAAGAATGTTCCTCCAGCTGAAGATAACAGACTCGTGGTAACAACTTTCTTTCCAGTGTTGAACTGCCCTCATTCTGGTATTGAAAGTTTCCACCTATATTACCAGATTTACACCAGAAAAGGTTTGTCCACCATAGACCTACCTCATAGGCCATGAAAGAGAGCTGGGAAAGAGGAAGGGAGGGAGAGCGGCTGTGGCTTTTCTGCTCTCCCTGCCTTGGTGACTTGCTGCCCAGAATGCCCTGCCACAGCCTCACTTACATGCCACACCCTTGCTTGCTTACTCCTATTGGAGCAGTTTATATCACCCAGTAACAACGTGGACACCATCTTCTTGTGAGCTGATTAGGCCTCGCAAGGCAGCTGGGCTGAGCTGGGAGTACTTTTTCCCTGCAGTTTAAATCTCCCACAAATGCCCTCAGCTTCATTCAATGATCAGATGATTAGAGCTTGCAGTGCAGCTGGGTTGAGCTGGGCTGAGCTGGGAGAAGCTTCTCTATGGAGTATAAATCTCAAAGGAAGAACCTCAACTCCTCTCCTGGTTACCTCAGAAACTCTTCAAAAGCAGCTGAGCTGAGCTATTCTGATGAGATACCAGTACACAAAGCGTTTGCTGACCACAGAGTGTCTAAGCTAACCCAGAAATTGTAACAGAAACAATGAAGGTAAGGGTTTTCTTTACAGACAAAAAAGACTGATGTTTGCTTGCAGAAATCATAGAGCTGAAATAGGTAGTCCAGCAAAAAAAATTGAATATGGATGAGGCTACTTCCCAGATACAAGATACCAGGATAGAAAGTAGTTCCTGTGCACAGAGTACCCAGGCTGTCCAACTAATTGCAACACAAACCACAAAGGTAAGTGCTTTCTTACTTGTGGAAAAGGACTGTTGTTGAATTTGAGGAATCCTCTGCTGTAATGGCAACTTGGGCTCCAAAAATTTAACACGGACGAAAAATTCCGCCAAGACAGAAGGTGCCAGGACAGAAAGCTCTTGCTGCCTGGGGAGTGCCCAGGCTGGCCCACCAAATCCACCCGAGAGCCAAAGGTTGCAGGCTTGTTTGCTGGGGACAAGGGCTTTTGGCAGCTCCAGCTGCCAGTGCCACTGCCCAAATGGCGTACGGACGAAGATTCCTCCCAGAGCAAAGGGGCCAGGACAGAAAACTCTTGCTGCCCGTGGAGTGCCCAGGCTGGCCCACCAAATCCACCCGAGAGCCAAAGGTTGCAGTCTTGTTTGCTGGGTAGAAGGGCTTTTGGCTTTTGGCAGCTCCAGCTGCCAGTACCACTGCCCAAATGGCGTACGGACGAAGATTCCTCTCAGAGCAAAGGGACCATGACAGAAAGCTCTTGCTGCCCGTGGTGTTCCCAGGCTGGCCCACCAAATCCACCCAAGAGTGCCCAGGCTGCGCCACACACTGCACGTGAAAGCCAAAGCTCACAGGCTTTCTGTCCTGGGGCACAGGGCTGCTGTCTCAATGTTTCCTGCAAATCCTACCTTCCTGCCTTTGCCAAGTTAGGCAATATCAGCCTTTCCTTGGCTATGAGAAGTTTCCTTTATTGTTAAAAAAGCAGAATAATTCCAAGTGCCGTCTGCTAAGCTTAAGCAGGTGGGTGACAGAAGGCAGTGGGGTGTAAGCCCTGCTGGTACCGCAGCTTTTCCCTTTGCCTCTTCCTGACCTGGTTGCTGTTTGTCCTGCCAGGCCAGGGATCCTGAATCCCTCCAAGGGTCCTGGAATTGATGAACTAGAGGTGTAACTGAGGCTGGGTTTTACCCCAATTAAAGAGGAGTTGCTGAACCAGCCCAGCATACGGAACCTCTGCCCTCATAGAGCAACTGGGAACAACTAAGGGGTTTTACAGAAATGCCAGGAGGATAAAGGGTTTGGATGAGCTTTCCCAGCAGCCAGTGCCCTGCTATGTCTGCCTACAGATCCGTTTTCTGTCTGTATTTCCTGCAGCCGACTCCAAGCAGA
>NW_016690312.1:2635985-2664044 GCF_001604755.1 Lepidothrix coronata | reverse complement strand
AGATGATAAATTTGTACTGATTTCCCCTAAAGAGAAAGTAGGCTAAAGAGGACTAAGATGGGCTTATAAGATACAGATGTTGATGCAATACAATGGATAAAAGGGTTCTCCTGTAGTGAGGAGAGATTAGCTGGACAGTGTCCCTGAAGGTTGTACATTTAGCATGTGAACAGTGAAAAAATGGAGACACTATAACAACGAAGATAAATTTGAAACAGCTGAAGTAGAAATGAGATCATGTAGGACCTTTCAAGGATACTTCTTTTTTTCTTTTCCTTTTAATGACCTTAGTGGACTTTCTTGAAAAACAGTAGTTTGTCATAAGCTTTTAGTTAGGATTGTGTTTAAAGTTACTTTAGAAATATTGAAGAGATAAAACCCCTTTTGTTTTAAGGTTTGGCTTAAGTACTCAGTGGGTAATTCTTCCTTTACTGCTTTCCAAACAGGTGTTCTCTCACTTTCCTTTGAAGCTCTGGTGTTAGCCACTGTCAAGGATCCCATCCAATAACTGCCCATTCAAGACAATGGTCTTGTTTTAAAACTTGTTTTAAGCAGTTTTCCACCAGCACCATATGCTGCATGCTTAGATTTATCCTACTGAAACCGGAGTAAATTAAGAGAAGTCAATGGAATTAATCTTGACTGAACAGAGAAATCGGAATCTGGCTTAGGATGTTGGATGTTACAATATTTATTGAACAGTGTGTACTTCCACAGGGGATGAAAGCTGCAGGTCTCAAGCAGAGCACACCAGGCACTTGTCTTCCACACAAACTTCTCCATCTGCCCTCATGCAGACAGATTAACTTGCTACATCCCCCTAAAGAAATTTTCAAAGACTTACAAAGCATGGGACTGACCCAGGAAGTGTAGCTGCAATTTGAGGACACGGATAAAAGCTCCCACGGATGCTGGGATTCAAAGTTGGGGCTCATGCCCATTTTGTAAATTGGGCACATGCAGAATGTGGCTCCTTTCTCTATGCTCATCTTCACTCTATAAGTGATTTCTAAATGTCTGTTAGTCCTCCACAGACCTAATGAGTCTTTTTTAGGCTTGTTACAAGCCAGGCACTAGTATGCTTTCCTGTACATTGGACAAAATATTGTGGAAGAAAGAGGAATTTAGCTTGCGTAAATTAATCTGTCTTAATTCAGCGTGCTGCAAGTAACTTCACATACACATCTTACAGTAAAAAACCCTGAAAAGGACTGAGTCAATCATAACAAAGCAACACTGGTAGACTCTTTAAAAATCTGCCTGCAAAATAGAGGTATTATACTGGAAACTTAGGATGGCCATGGGAAAAAAATAAAATCTCAAACAAAGGAGCAGATGCACAGCTAGTTTGGAGAATTTATTGGTTTAGCTCTCACATCAAAATTAGCAGCAAAAGGAAAAGGTTCTTTACTCAGGAGAGTTCAATTTATCCATTGTTTTAACATTTTGTGCCCTAAGCAAAAGCCACAGTTCTTTTTCTTGGGGATAGATCCGGCGGATTCCAGCCGTAGAGCCTGTGGTTTTCCAACTCAAGAAGCTGTAAATTTTATAACTCTGCGCCCTGCGGTCAGAGCTGCTGAGTGTTGTGTCTGAAGTCAGGTGGTTGGTGTGTTAAAGGTAGACATTAAACAGTTCTATTGAGGAACTGGAAATGTTTAAGGAGGTTGTTTGCCAGCTGTAAATTTGGGAGCAAATGCCAGTTGGCTGAAAAGATGCTGGAATGTGTCCAGTTAAGTAGACTAGCACTGGAGGTCTTTCCAAATTTGTAGGTCTGATAACTTGGCTGAATATGCAGACTTCAGTTATTGGGTTGTTAAGAAAGGGCTTTATAATGAATGTTTGAAAATACGATAGAAAACTTTTTATATGCTCGTTACTTTGGCAAAATTGCAACTTTGCAATAGTATTGCATTCCTGATGAAAACCTGGTTGAACATTATACATAATATACTATTTTTCAGCTGAGTGCCAGGGACTTTAAAGCATATGGTTTTGTGCCCTGCAATATTTTGTTTCCAGTGCTATTCCATAGTTTGATTTTACCTTTTTTCTACGTAGCTGGGATGATACAGGAGGACAGACACCTGACTGTGGTGCAGCTCTTGCTCGGTAAACGTTCCCTCTTGCGGTCTGCTGGGTGGGAAGGGGCTCCAGCTTTGGCTGCCAGCCAGGAAATGGAGAGGAAGTTCCCTTCACCTGCCTGTTATAATTGTGGCTATTTCCCAATGTGCAAGGAGGGGGTGTAGCCCAAGGTCTTAAAATACATATGGTCCAACTTGCCAGGGTTCACCCCCCAGGCACTCACCCAGCTGGAGGCTGTGAGTTCCTTACACCCCTGTGTGGTTGTTCTCTGAAGTGATAGATACTGAGGTGTCTTGTTCTGACTTGTCCGAGATCATTTCCTCTTCATTCCCTACACTCAGGTGAAGCATCAGGAGAAAACAGTTTTAACAGGAGTAAAACCTTTTGCCGCTTTTACCTTCTCATCCTCCCTTTCTCCTGTTCTGAATTCTGTGTTCTGGATGCATTCTTTCTGTTCCTTGCCTCTACTGTCACAAAATAATGAGTGCTTTCAGAAGACAAATGTTCAGTCTAATGCTTCAAGATATTTTTATTAGAAAGGTTTTAAACTTTACTGGGGTTTTGGCCACTGACACAGCACAATTTTATGACGGTTGTCAGAATGAAATGAGATGAGGACTAACCCTTACACGAGGTTTTGTGGTGTGGACAAAACCTCCTCCTCTTTTGACACTGTGCATTAAAAGGCCAGACAGAATTTCAGTCTCTGGGCTTGAAGGAACACAGAGCACCTACTGAAATGGGAGAAAGTGTTTCTGGCTGCCTGAGATGCTGAGATCTGTGCTAATACCTTGGACTCGTAGGACCTTTGGATGAGTAAAAGCAAATTGAAACATTTTGAGGTCTGGTCTGTAAGAAGAAGGAATTGTTTTAATTGAAGAATAGTTTTCCAGGGCTCAATTCTTACTACAGTTAACAACCCCCATTTTTTTCCTAAAGCACATGTTCTGAAACTTTACATTTTAGATATTTGTCTCAATTTGTCCTTGAGAGAAGAAAGTAGAGTGAACAGGTTATTGCACCCTGTTTTACCTGGAAACTCTAGTGCCCATGGACTTGGGGTTCAAGATTCAAAGTGGAACAGCTGTTTTAACAGAGCTGGACTTTCTGCTATCAGCAGTCTGATAGCTTTCTAAAAATAAAAATTTTAGGTAGAAGAGATGTTTTCCCTCATCTTAAGGGGCTGTTAAATCTTATAAAACATTTACATCAGATAGTGATGAATATTCAAGGAGAAAAGAAAGGTCCTGAAGAAAGTTACACTTGGGAATGGTTTGAACAGAGTACAGCAAAAAGGACACAGAACCACACATTGAGGAATGAGCCTAAAGTCAGATATAGGAGCTCTGTGATGTGCTCATTAGTGGGTACCATGTGCTGGGAGTACTGAACGTGGTAGAGGGTTTCTGGGAAGCCAGCAGGAGATCCAGAGATTTGGGGTGCATCCCTGCAGGGCAGTGAGGAGTTTCACAGCAGTCTCAATTCTAACTTCTCCTAATTTCAGAGTGTTCAATTTTAATCCTGTTCTTGTAAAATAGTTGTGAGATACACCTGTGTCTGTGACTTACCCCTAAAGCAGATCCCATCGTACCATTTCTACCAAGAATTTTCAGTAAAAATAAAGAGGTCAGCAACTACTCTCAGATCTATTTCTTCCATAATCTCACAGGTATTCTAAGGTGCTCATGAATTAAGCTTGGATGAGTGAGATGAAAATATTCACATCTAATAGTTCCATTTACTTGGGCTTGAAGGAGCTTCTAATCTGAATCCTGCCCTGAGGAGACACGTACTCTTCAATTCTTTTGGAAGTATTTTGCCTTTTGAAGCCTTAATTGCTGTATTCTCAGTCTGGATCATTATTGAGGTTCCCTGACTGAAATCAAGTCTTTGGCTACTAAAAATGGAAAATACAGCATCCATTTTTCTTTATTCTACAGAAGTAAACAGTATGCAGTCCAGGTCCTTCATGTGTTCAACATTATTGAGCTGGAGGTCACGTAAATTTGGTCTGAATTTTCACTGTCATGGGCAATTTCTGGTTTCCAATAGGTACATTTTCAGAATACTTTAAAACCCATGGCTAGGTTTCAAAATGTTATTATATTCCTGTGTCTCAAACAACATAAATGCGAGTTAGTTGCTTTTTTATGAAATCAGTCTATACAGAGATCAGTTCTATTTATATGGATTGCTTAAGTGCTCGGGTCAGACATCATGTGAACTTAACTTTATTAATGTTTTGAATGGCAATCATTAACATAGACTTGAATTATACTTGAAATGCTAATGCTTATCAAAAAGCATATTTAGGAGCTGAGGTTAACTGCACCTGCTCTTTATGTTAGTATGACAAGATCCATAGAGCTCTGTAACTGTAAACTCTTGCAGTGTTTCTATTAAGTATGAATATAAATGCACTTTGCTGCCAAAACGTTTCTAAAATAAATGTCATTAAGTAGAAATTTCTCCCCAAATTTAGGTGTGTGTCAGATGTTCGTGCATCTTGCATTGATTATAATTCAGCCTTGAAATGAAAACTGAATTTTAGAAAGTTGCCTGCATGAAAACTGCAATATAATTCACCACTAAAATAGTACACCCTTGAGAGCTGGGCTCTTGAATTGAATGACAAAGATTGTTATTATAGTCAGTAATCACACTTTCTGAAAATTTCCTAACACATTATGCTGAAGTCATGAAGTGAAAGATTTTTCCAATCCTTTCTCCGTAGACACTCAAGGACAGGTTCTCTCCTGGACTGAAGCTTTATCAGCTTCAATCATCATGAGAAAAATACCAGCTGAGGGTCTTCCAAGCAAAATTTATCTGCATAAAAAATTTTTCTGCATAGAAGAGAGTTTTTTTACAAGAAAGAAACTTCTGTTTTATACCCTCAGCCTCAAGAACTGAGGAAGCCATCTCCAACCACCTCTGCTCCCAACCCCACACAGCTTTCCTGCTGCTTTGCTTCTTGTAGTGAAGTGTTTTGAGTCCTCCGTAATGGGCAAAGCTTCTTCCTTCATACAAGTCATTGTGGAAAGATCAGCCTGGACTTTGCTTAGTGAAAGAGAGGAAATGTCTCCCACCCCCAAAACCCAAATCCATCTCCTGTGGATAAACTCCAGCCCCTGCCAGTGGGTTCCCAGTGAGTGCAGGGACCAACTGGGTCAGGGCCAGGAGCAGAGCACTGAGAGCTGCACGGGGGCAGCACAAATAGTGCAGTGCCAGGAGCCTTTGGGTGATATTCCATGTGTGCTGAAGGCATTGCTGCTTCACCAACCCAGTCAGGTGCCCCCTGATTTACAGGAGGACCATGTGTTTCTGCACTCCTTTACAGACAGCTGTAAGTCCAAGCAACACTTTGGTGTTTATTGCTTTGATGGCCAGCCTAAAAATCCTTTCACAAGCATGGTGTGTATATGTATACTGTGTTTGTATCATGTTTAGCTCATCTTCCTTCAGACTGACAGAATGCTGTTTTTACTCCCTCCCTTTTTTTTTTTTTTAACAACCCCTAAATACCCCTCTGTAGATCCTGTTACAAGGCAAAAATCCTGGGATTGCTTGGGAATATACATTTTCCAAAACCAACATTGAAAACAAGACATCTGTCAGAAAACACAGCTACTCCTGGGTGACAGTGCAGTCTGAGTGCTCAGCTACCTGTGGTGGTGGTAGGTAACTTTCCAATTGCCAAGCCTCTTCTGTTTAATTTTTTTTAAAGCATCTCAAACTCTTCAGCTGCCTTTAATTTTGCAAATGTGTGTTGATACATACAGGGGGTTACAGCGAACACCTGGTCCTTATTTTTTTACCTGACAATTTAGAACACAGATGAAGTACCTTTGTACTTCCTTTATAGTAAAGAAAAAAAAAAATCCATGCCAGGCTCAATTCATGTCACTATGACTCAGTCTTTTTTGTTTAGGTCAATCCATATCCATATGATAATCTTGATGTTGAAGTAATGTGGGAATTAAATATGTGCTTTGAAGTTGCAGTTGGGGAACATTGAAAGATCCTGAATCGAGGTAAATTAGGTAAAATGAGGAAAATCTATTCTATCTGTGGAGAGCAACAAAAGACTAAGATATTATCAAGACCTTCACTGAAAGTTGCACCAAATCTTCTCACTGTTTAATTACCAATATTTTAATGCTGCCAGGTCAAAGTCTGAAATTCCATATAAGCTAAGGAGTTCCTATTGCCATGTTCCTCTTGCTTTGCACAGACCATCTATTTGTTTTTTCTGAATCCTGGATGTTCTGTCAGTGAAAGTAATGAAAGCAGAAAACTGGCATGTGGGAAGTCTTTAATACCAGAGAACAGGACTGGGTAATGAAGGAAGTGCCACGCTGTGCTCCTGTATTGGCAAAATAGTCCATCCAGGTGAACCTCAGGAATATCTTGCCAGAGTGTTGTCAGACTTCACAGCATCTCAGTAAACAGTTCATGGAAGAAAGAGCCACCAGGAGCACTGCAGCCCTAAAATATGACAGCTGTATTTTCTTCCTTCCCTTTAAAAGGTTGCAGCATGAATATAAAAATGATGGAAACAACTGTGCTTCCAAATTCGACTCACTGTGCCAAATGAACCATGTGTGAGGTGAATGATAGATCTCAGTTAAAAGATAAATCTAGAAAATCACTTCATCTCTTAAGGCATTTGCAGTCTTCTCTGTAACCTGTCCTGATGCTGACACTAGATTGAGTGTAGGTAGAGGAACCTGCAGAATTCTGGAGTCTGTAAACATATACTGTAAAACGTGTGCAGAATGTCTATTTGCAGTTTGTAAGTGCATGAGGAGGGCTCTAAACAAGCCCTGCTAGTGTCTGCAGAGAATTAAGATCTGAAGAATCACTAACTTTTGCTGAGGGAAGATTCTGCAAATATGCTGCTTATAACTCAAATTTTCATCTGACTGCAATAGTACAAAGCAGGAAATCAATGTTAAAAACATGTTGCTGGATAAAAACCTATTTTAGTTAGTTGAAGTCAGTGGAATTGTACCAAGGATGAGCTTGGGCTTGTTTAATTAAAATTGTTGCCTACTACTTTTTCTCTTACATTTTGAATAAATGTTTACTGTAGTGTAATTTTTTTTCGAATGCTTCCCCAGGACACATTACAGCAAAAGCAATTTGTTTGGAAGATCATCGTGTACGAGTCAACACCTCCCTTTGCGGCCCAAGGATGAAGCCCTTGACTGAAACAAAACTATGCAACACCAATCCATGCCCAGCATAGTAAGTCCTCTGTGTTTTTGTACCTGCTGGCTGTGCCTTGTGCCTGAGTGTGCCAGGCACAGGGAATTGTTTCCCTGCGAGATGACCCCCTTTGTGTTCTGTAACGTGAACCAGGGATTGTTTAAAGACGTGAGTGGTGTGGCTGCTGCCCAAGGATAACAGTGTCGGTGTGTCTGATGTCTGAGCAGGGCCTGCTGAGCTCTGTCACCGTGCTGGGGTGAGCCCTGTGACACAGAGCAAATCCAGCTCGCTCACAGGCCTCCTCTGCCACCTTTACTCATCTTGAATCACTAAGCCCATTTCCTGAGTAAAGTGCTACTCCCTGTGTGCAAGCGTGGCCCCCACGACTCACATTCCACATGTTAGATTAGGTTAAAAGAGTCTTGTGAAGTGTAATTAGTGATTTTTGGGCAAAATGCCCCACGGAGTATTGTGATACCAAGAAGAGGACTATCTAAACCAAACAAATTGTCAGCAATGCTCCTGGTGCCCACAGAAATAAATATGAAGGCATTGCCTATGTGAACAACCCTATTTTCTAAAAGAAAGGTGAGATGCAAAGGAAGACATTGACATATAGATAAGCTCTTAGAATCCAGCTGGTCTAAATCAATTTAAAAACCAAGGGAGTTGCACTGATTTATAGTAGCTGTAGTAGGGGTCCTTTTGAAAAAAAAAAAAATGTTGTGTGCTTATATAATTAACCACAGTATTATGTGGTTTAGAGTATAAATAGGTAGATTGGGATATAAATGGCCATCTTTCTTCTGCTTTTTATTCACCTTTGGATTCCTGACTTTGCAACCTTTGCATTATTTTAATTTTATACTAAAGATCACAAAAGCTGTACTATGTTGGACAAGACATTTGGACTCCAGAGCAGGAGATTTTCTAAAGTGATATGTTGAAAAAATTGAGAGTGTTTCAGTCAGTGGGAAATAAATAAATTTGAAGATGCACCGAAGCAGAAGAAATGGAGGAAGGGTCTAGACCTGGTGTCATCTGCTGGTTTTACTCTCCAGTGATGAAAGCAACGGGGCAGTAAAAGCAGTTGGCTAAGCCCATACTTCATAAAATAACACATTTAATGAAGTTTAATAGAAAGCATTCCTCTTCTCCCCCAGTCCAGAAGAGGATGATGGGGCAAAGCAAAAAGATGCATGTGTTCTGCAGTGACTTTGTTTTTATTTAAAAATCCATAGTTTGCAATATGTTGAACATACTAAAAAATAGTCCAGTAATAGTTTGGAATTTCCTGCAGAATTTAATGATTACAGCAGAGTACACAAAACCCAAATGGCAAATTATACACTCTGACCACAAAACGATAGAGATAAGGTTTGAATAATGGTAACATGTGACATGAGAGCCCCGTGTTCCTGCTTCAGCAGTTTCTTTACATTGCGTTTAGCCACATGATTTTCTCAATACCAATTTTAAGTAATCTTTGTAGCCAAACCCAGTCTTTTCATATGCAACTTATCTTCTGCCAGAACTATTTTTATCCAATGAACTCAGTATCGTGCCCACAGAAATGTATTGTCTGTGATGTCCTCAGGAGTGTTTTTAAGCTCTTTATGCCTACCTTCATTTTGATGTGGCATCATTATGCTATAAAGCTCCACCCAAATCACATTAACTTCTACTGACCACACACAAAATTTCCATTTCTATTAACCTGAGATCCTGATGTACTTTGAACATCCACTGATAATACCTATCAGTGAAACTGCTGAATATCCATTTTGACACACAGTGCAGTGTTTTCATGATGAAATTGCAGCTATTGTATAATTTACTATTTAAAATACATTTAATGACTTGAACCCTAAAAAGAGTACAAAAAGAAAAGATGTAAAAGCCCCAAGCACCTCTAGGGAAAAACAGTTCAACTCACTAATTAATTATTCATAAAATCCTTAGGATATATTAATGCATGGAGGATCTACATGTAGGATCGTGCCTTAAATTAACACATTGCCATTCAGCTGAGTGAAACTATGCCAGAATCTCTCTGCTGAGGAATGTGCCCAGAAAATCATAGCATGTAATATTTCCCATAAACCTGAGACTGCCAACAGAAAAAAAAAAAAAAAGTAGGATTAATTAATAAATCACATGGGGGAATGCTTAATAGCCAGCAAATAACACAAACTCAAGTAGAGCAGACAGAACAGGCGAGGGAAGGAGGTGACTAACAGATGAGATACAAGTGTGTCAGTTTTGGGACATAAAAGAGGCTCCAGACTTGTAAGGGTCAGTGAGGAATAATTGTTGCATAAGAACAAAGGCTTATTAGTCTGAGTGGGACCAAACTACTGTCCCAACAGTAAGAACACAGAGAGGCACCAGCGCTGCACACTGTTGTTGTTGGGTTTCAGAGCTGCCAAACCTGGTCATAATTATTTAGTTATTTGAGCTAATGAAAGATACTCTTGGATCACAGCCCAGATAATCTTGGAAAATGGCAGTTTACTAGAGGACATTAAAATAGGTTTATTGCCTGCTCCTCTGTGAAGAAGGGAACTTTCTGAGCAGTGATGGTGAATAAACTCTTAAAGTGAACACTTTTGGTTGGTCTGCCAGTCACCGTTGTCAGAAACATCAAGGCAAACTAATTAAAAGTTGTAAAATGGATTAAAACTCTTTTCCCAGAAGTTTGTAGTGAAATGGTCCAAATATTAATAAATCAGACAAAAAGGAAACTTCTGATGTGTTTCTGGAATTACATAACTACTGACTTTTCACATTAATATTTCTTTGTCCTTAAATTAGTGCCTTTTATATTTCCCCTACTTTTGGCAGTTACAGGAGTTGTTAGACTCTGAGAGCTGGGATTTCTTCTATTCCCAGAGGGATTTTGCAAAAATAGGCTTTTTATGCATTTTCTACAAATTAAAATTAGCTTTGTTTTCAGGCAGATGTGAAAAGACAGGCAAGTGGGAAGCTGTGCATCTTTCACACAGGAAATAAAAAGCTTTCTTATCATTAAAACTGTATGTAAGCAGCTATTCCAATGGTCACAGGACTGATGCTGTGAGAAACTGTGGAAGCAGGATAGGCCAAATGGTCAGATTTGAGACAAGAACCTTTCTGTGAAATAAATAATTAAAAATTTGTAAAACTTTTCTAAAATCCTCAGTTTAATTTCAGTGCTGGGTCTTTGAATAAGATTTCTCAATGAGTAATGGTTTAGTCATTCAGAGTTTCTTCTGTTTCTTCACTTCTGTTTTCCTATCTAGCTGTTATTTATGGTCTTACATTGGAAGCCTTCGAGGACAAAGACACTTGGTTGAATGTTTCCAAAGTGTTCCACAACGGCTGGGGACCCACTCAGGGCTTCAAGAATAGAAGTACTGAGCAGTTCTTGGCATTCCAAAACTGAACTTACCCCAACCAACTGGCAGTAACTCCTCAGACTTTGTGTCACTTCAGGGACATGACGTGTAGCTGCAGCATGTCTGTGCCTCGAGCACAGATTTGCCCAACAGCTTGTGCTGGTTAAATTTCCTCCGTTTTATTTAGATTCTGCATTGTCTGTCTGCCAGATTTATTAGTCTGAGGACATTTAAATCAGAGTCATAGATTCATAGAATCCCAGAACGGTTTGGGTTGGAAGGGACCCCAAAACTCATCTCGTTCCACCCCCTGCCATGGGCAGGGACACCTGCCACTAGCCCAGGTTGCTCCAAGCCCCACCCAGCCTGGCCTTGGACACTTCCAGGGGCAACCACAGCTTCTCTGGGCAACCTGTGCCAGGGCCTCCCCACTCTCACAGGGAAGAATTTCTTCCTAATAGCTAATCTAAACCTTCCCTCCTTCAGCTCAAAGCCATTCTCCTTTGTCCTTGTGCTTGTCCTTGTGAAAAGTCCTTCTCCATCTTTCCTGCAGGCTCCCTTCAGGAACTGTGAGGGCACAATTAGGTCACCCCTGAGCCTTCTCTTTTCCAGACTGAAGACTGAAGAACTCTCTCAGCCTTTCAGAGCCTTTTCAAATCCTCATGACACTGGTGACAGGACTGCTGCTTTTAGCAAGCAAGTTCTTTATGGTGAATATAGACCGGTAGGGTTTGACAGAAATACCTTCACTCTCCCTGGGTGAGTGTATCTAAGCACAAACCTGGTAGGTACATGCTCAGCTAAACTGGCCTTTCTTTCCTTTCCATGCCAACTTTTCCTTACATCAGCTTAGGTGAATCTTCCTCCCTCATCCTGTCTTCTGAGAGAGATGTAGAAAGGAAAAGTCATCAACAAAGGGCACAACTTTCTAATAATCAAACCAGAAGTCTCTCCATCTGTCTTCTTCCTTTGGCCTCTGTTAGCCTGTGTCTCTTCAGCAGCTACAGTGACAAAAGGGATCATCCATTTCTAAATAATCTATTTAGAAAACATTTTTCTTTTCCTGTGTGAGAGAGACGTTTTAATAAACAGCATAGACAGGGTTAAAAAGGAATGGTGATTTGTTAACCAGACCCTTATATTTTCTAAATACTCCACCAGCCTCAACGGCAGCGTCTCTCTCAGTCCCCGTGGAATTGCAGATTCCAAGTCAGATTGATAGGCAAGCTGGTTCTAGTAGATGAGAACTGTAAATAAGCAGTACTTGTTTTTCTAGTTGTGTGACTTATATTTTATCCCTAGCAAAATGTTCCATGCTTTGAAGGTAGATAATGTAACTACAGCTCTCTGATTGCTTGAGCAGATATCAGTCCATCAGGAGATTGGCTGAGCAGGGTCCCGAAATAATTCACATTTGATAGGTGGCTCATGTGTATTGATTTTATAAAGCTAATTGCACTCCCGTGTTTCTAACATGCCTTTCCTCCTCTAAGCTGGTCAGCAGGTGAGTGGAGCACATGCAGCAAGTCTTGTGGAGGAGGGCAGCAAAGTCGCCTCATTCAGTGTGTCCAGAAAAGGGCTTTCCAAAGAGAGGAGGTCGTGGCCCATTCCCTGTGTCCTGTCAGCACCCCCCCACAGGTGCAGATGTGCAATAGTCAGGACTGCCCACCAGAATGGAGCCCTGGCCCATGGTCTCAGGTAATTTGGAGAAATCTTGGTCTGCTGGCATAATGAAAACATTGCAAAAAACTCTCCTCAAAAAGAAAAATAGTGCAAACTCTGTGGAGTTCAGTGTTTTGCAAGTGGCTTCATTCATGAAGAGAATATGTAAACCATGTGTGTATAAACATGTAAACTATATATGCTTTGTAACCAGCCTTCAGCAGTGCTCAGACAGGAGGGCTTGCCAGGAGCAGACAGGTGGTGTTCTTTTAGGTGGTGCACATAAATGGATAGATAATTCTTTCTGATTTCATAACTTACGGCTCTATGAATTCTTCAAGCCATTAACCCCCTCTGAGATTACTTCCCAAGCAATATTAAGTTCTCTCAGAGGTGACAGGCAGTCAAGGAATGAAGAAGTATTTGGGCTTAGAGTTACACACATGTATATGGATTGTGGGTTGATAAATTTGTGATTTACACGTTCACTAATGACTTCTGTACTTTTGCCACTGTTAGAGCAGCTACTCTACTGCCAGCAGTGCTGCAGATACTGCCATGAGGGGCATGAGGCCCATGGGCAGATTCTGTGTGTACACACCCTGCTTTACACACCTGAGAGGTCCCCGACATTGAACCACCTAAGCTAAAAAACACACAGATGCTCACAAAAACCTCAGCTCTGCTCCATCTTTCACTGCTGTTGGTGCTATTGTGAATGGTTAATGTAAGGATAAGCAAAGTAATGAGAAATCTGGGATTTAAAGGAGAGCTGGCAGTACACTTATATCAATAGGATTCGAGATGGATTTAAATTTATTGAAAAATGTATTCCTTATGTTTTCTGTTCTTGGCACTGTTACTCTTCAGGCGTTCAAGAACACCTTGACCTCAGCATTCCCAGCTGAGAAGCACAGACTGCCTCTCCAGGGCAGTGCCCTGGAATGTGACAGTCCAGTAACCACTCAGTAGTCCATTGAAACAGAGTTTTAACAATCCAAAATGAGTTTCTTACAGTGTATCTGAAGGAAACCTGAGTGCAGCAGGAGATTGTAAAAACCAGATCTTCAAACACATTCCCACATTCAGACTTTACTCCTCTAAAATAAAAAAATGACAATTAAGAAAAATCCATTTTCCTCTTCTTTAAGAGGTGTAGAGATTTTAAGTTTACAAGTCCTGCTGAAATGTAGTTTAACAGGCCTATTGAACAAGTTAGTAAAGATTTTAAGATTTGGCTGAAAACTGTTAGATCACAAGTTCAAAGGAGTTAAGAGGAAAAAGGCAAAATCATAGAATCACAAAATGTTTGAGCTGGAAGGGACCTTAAAGCTCATCTCATTCCACCCCCTGCCATGGGCAGGGACACCTTCCACTAGCCCAGGTTGCTCCAAGCCCCATCCAACCTGGCCTTGGACACTTCCAGGGATGGGGCAGCCACAGCTTCTTTTGGCAACCTGTGCCAGGGCCTCCCTACCCTCACAGGGAAGGATTTCTTCCTAATATCTAATCTAAACCCAGCCTCTCTACACAAATCAGAGTCATTTTAAATGAAAAGAACTTTTTTGTTTGTTTGGCGAAGGATTAAAACCACAGATTTTCAACATGCAGGTATTTCTGTTACATCCTCAACACAACTGTGCTTTCATGAAATCTTTTAAAAGCACTTGTAATTTGATACAAGTAGTGATTCTGCCTTGGAACATGCCCCATAATTATTAGTAGAAAGAAGAACAATTAGAAGAGGATGCAAGAAAGTAGGAAGCTGACAGTGTTTATTCCTTCATTTCATCAGAAATGGCTCGTTCAGGCATTTTGTCGTATACTAAGGCAGTGAAAGCTGCAGAATGCCTGTTCCACTGAGCTACGCTTCAGCAATGCTTATTTATTCACTGGTGACTTGTCCTAAGCTGCAGTTGGCAATTAAAACATCTTTGGTGTAACTCCTTAACCACTGTCTGTATCAGATTCTGTCCTGTGGTGAGATCTGCTCGGTGAAGGAGTTATGTATCAATTCCCTGGGTGGTTTTCTCTGCCTCTATCTCATCCCTCTAGGCCAAGGTGAGGACAAAATAACAAATAGCTGAGCATCTTGCCATGGGAGGTTCTGCCATGGGAGGTTAGGACCAGCTTTCAGCTGTGCTGAGCAGGGAGGAAGCACTTTGCTCACAAAAGCATTTTGCTCACAAGTCCAACTTACCTCATCTACGGAAAAGAGATATTACTCATATCTCTTCTATATGGGGGCTGTGAGAGTTCACAGCTTACATTAAGAGAGCACTTAGAGCAACATTGTAGAAGTGACATACAGATGTTACTGTTACTTATGTACCAGCAGAATTTCAAGTTTGCTTATATACAATAGCAGCTACACAGCATGTTAGCCATGACTTCTACATTCTGCTGTAAAATACAAATAATGCCAATTTTCATTTCCTCTGCTTCAAATGGGTGTTTCTTTCCATCACAGTGCTCCAAGACTTGTGGGAGGGGTCTTAAGAAACGGGATGTCTACTGCAAAAGTACTGGTTCTCCCAAGGTGAAAATCTTGCCTGAAAGTATGTGCAGCAGAGACCACAGACCCGAATCCCAGCAGACCTGTGTGCTAGGACGCTGTCCCAAAAATGACCGGCTCCAGTGGGTGATTTCTTCCTGGAGTGAGGTAAAGTGCTGCAGTTACATGGCTCACTGCCTGCCTTTCTGCTCTAGGAAATGCTGACTCAGGGACACACACAAGCCATGGGGAGGACAGAAAGCCGAGCTGTCATTTGAAAATCAGGTGTTCTAGGCAAGCCTCCACAAACCACAGATGTAGTTAGATGTACCCTGCTGTCTTCGTTATCCAGGACTTTCACTGACTTGGATTCGTATTTCAGTTTTCACATTATCAAGCATGGTCTTTGTGGGGTTTAGTTCTACAATGCTTTTATAATGCACACTTTGGGTTCTCTTGCACACTCCCCTTTATCTGACCGTGTTTCTGTAGATGTAAGAGGTGTGTTTTGCCTCTGCAGTGCTCAGCCTCCTGTGGCCCAGGTGTGCAAAGGCGAGAACTCAAATGTGGTGAGAAGAGCATCCACGGGAAACTGCTCACCTTCCCTCAGAGGAGATGCAGAAACCTCAAGAAACCAAACACCAAGCTGGAGGAACCTTGTAACAAGGGAGCCTGTCCATCACAGACATTGTATAACATGGTGTCTGGCTGGTATTCCTCACCCTGGCAGCAGGTAGGAATGGAAAGCTCTCTCACCTCTCTCCCTGTCCTGGCTATTGCTCTTTCAGCACTATTTCATGTCTTGGCTCTAAGGAATTTGCAGAAGGACCAAGTTTCTCTGTACAGTAGCTCAAGTCACATCCCCTGGTGCTCTTCCCTGCACAGCTCTGCAGAACAACACAACTGCAGTGTGACTGCTGCCTCCTGGGCAGTGCATTCCCTGGAATGCAGGTGAGGTGTCCGTACTGGGTTTGGAGAGCACCACACTCCATCATATCCCACAGAAGGCACACTGGCTGGAGTGGCACAAACAGCTGGTGGCTGTAAAATGCTGACAGCCGCGCCACTGTGACCACGGCAGGGTGAGCCCAGGCTGCCCAGATTAAAGCCAGCTCCAGCCTTACATTCTGCTGGAGTCAAAAGTCCAGTGGTACATTGGAGCCATCCCCAGTACTAACAGTTCCCAGGTGTCTCCTGCACGTAGCCATTCCCTAAAGAAGACCACACCACTCAGCCACTGAAACATGATGCAGCTGGTCCACATCCATCATGTACTTTGGTGCAGCTCATTTCTTTCTCCTGAAACTGAAGAATGTCACCTAAAAATGTTATTCGTGCTTGAGAGGCATTACATTCCACACTCATTTTCCAACACTTTCTTCTCCATCTTCAAAGTGCACTGTGGTTGAACTGCTGCATATCTCTGTGCACAATGTATTTGAGCATCTGCACAGATTGCCTGGAATTCCCTAAATGCTATGATTAATTGTGGGATCAGTCTGTATTTGTTTCTACATTCTTGCAAACAAGCTTCTGTATTTCTGGAACTTATCTACTTCGTGAGTCATATATCAAAGAGACACACACTCATTTAATAATATTTACATGAAACAATGTATGCCTGACAATTGCAATCAGATGAAAATGATCACATTTATCTTAAAGACAACTCTTCATGAAACACATACAAGTAAAAGGCTTATTAATGTTAAAATACTTCATAGCTCTTCCTGCAAATGCATAGTGGTTTTCCCCAGATACTGCCATGATTATTGTTCCAATGGGAGTTTTATCTCTGTTAAGGCAGCAGGATTGGGCCCAGAGATCAAAAGAAATCAGGGCAGGCAGTCAGGAATAGGTTTTCTAAAATGTTCAGTTTCTGTCTCAATGCCTAAGTAAGGAACCAGATCTTCAGCTGAGTCCTTAAATAACCAAAAGACACACACGTCTCTGAAAAGTTGGTCCTGGTGGGGGTTACTGAACAGCGACACATCCGATCCTGACCTTTCTTGCTTTGAAAGTCTCATCCAAAGCCCTTGAAACTCCCCACTTTGGCTTTCATGGGCTTCCAGAGTCTCTGCAGTGAAAGACAGCTTTTCCATTTCTCCTCAGTGCACGGTGACCTGTGGAGGGGGAGTGCAGACCCGGAGTGTGCAGTGCCTGCGCCAGGGGAGACCAGCGTCTGGGTGCCTGCCCCACCAGAAACCAGCTGTCCTGAGAGCTTGCAACACCAACTTCTGCCCAGTCCCCATGAAAAGAGGTAAAACTCGGCTCTACGTGCTGCAGCAGAGTTGTTTCCTTAGAATTCTATAGCCAGCAAAGCCCACCTTTTCGTTTCACTCACTGATTTGGCATGTTCCTTCATAAATGATTTTTTCCCAGGCTTCCAGATTGACAGTAACTGTCTGATACTACAGCATCTCTCTTCTCAAAGTGAGCCCTCTTAAAGCAAACTTAAGAGTATGACTGACACAGGAGATTTTAAAAACAGTATGTGAAATAGTTATGCTGTTTGGTTCTGAGCTGCACTTTTATACTCTCTTGTTGAATAACAGAAGCATCCTATGCTGGTACTGCTTTGTGATTAATAATAGCAACTCTGGAGCTAAGCAATAAGAATTTGCCATTTACTTTTAGTCTTTTGAAGTCAGACCAAGCTTCAGATTGCACCCAGATCCCGGGACTCCACAAATGTTTTGTCTAGAATGTCCTTGAGACGTGCCAGTCAGGGAACATGAAATTAAGCTCTCTCCCCAGTTGTATGTCTACTGTATCCCTCTCTGCCTCTTCAATGTGAGGAGCAGGGAATGATGGAAGAGGAATTCTCTCAGCACCATCACAGACAGAGAGTGATGCATTACCCTGTCCCATTTATTTGGTTGCAGGATGGTCACTGTTCATGACTCCTTCCTAACTATGTGAAAAAACTCATGGAGGTCCAGGTTTGTCCCACATAACACTGGTTATCTAGGTATGCTAAAGCACTTTAAACATTAGCTTTCAAAATACTGCACATTAATTGACTTGTTACCATTTTAAAACTGGGAGCTAAAAGTAACCTCTATAAAACCCAAGCTGGATTGCAAGAGGAAGGTGGTAATGGAGTTGGGAGCAGAGGTCAAGCTCTGGCCCTGCATCTTGTAAACTGACATTAGCCAACCACCCCCAATGTCTGCCCCAATTCCTGGCATTCCCTGTGCACAGAAACCCTGTGAAACCCAGGGAGATCCTAACCATTCTACTGCATCAGCTCAGGACATGCAGAGTATCAAGCTGATCTATCAGGGGACCTTAATCCAAACAGGGCTATAGAGATGAAATGGTCCTAAAAGGGATAAGAAATACTTCTGCTGTTTTTATCAGTAAATGTTCGTAACACTTCAAATTAACCTTCCTAAAAGGTTCTGCTGTACTTTGGAGTTCCTGTATAACTCCCTTTTCTGTTACATAGCAAGGACTTTTCTTTCACCCCTGTTTTCCCCTGCTATATTTCATGTTTGAAGTACTGTCTGTTATTAATTTTGGCCTTGGCCTGTTTCTCTCTCTCCTCACATCTGCAGGAGCCCTTTCCCCTTTATTATACCTGGGTCGTCAGGCTCTAGAGATCAATTATCTCCTCACTGCTCTCTAACTTTCTGTCTAAACCAGCAGAAAGAGAGGAAACCAGCTGTGCTGGAATCACATTGAAGCAAATCAGTCTCTATTATCAGCCATGCAGCTCCAGCTCAGTGATCACAGGCAAGAAATTAATGTTTCAGGGAGAGTTTGCACTTTCCTGGACAAACCAGGTCATTTCCACCCCTCTGCTAAATGCAATTAGGGTCACTGTGACTCCTACTAAATCCAACTGCTTAAATGAATGAAAATCTGAACAACATATAAATACTTGGGTAAATAGAAATAAGGGACTGACAGCCTGATCCCCATCCACTGATTTTTGTGGGACTCTTTGTGTTCCTTCCAACAGTCCTTGGATTAGGTCCCAAGTGTAAAGCTTTCAGCCATACCTCTGTAATATTAACACTGCCCTCTGATCTTCAAAGTGGGAATAAAGATTTATTAATGTTGCTTCCTCCTCATACTTTTTTTTTTTAAAGAGTAATTTGTAATTTTTAAAAAATTTACCCTTTCATGGCAGGAGAGCTTCTTCTGTCTTACTTAGAACAGCTTTCCTTCCTCTGTATGGTGTGTGCTTTTCATCTCTTGTCTGTTTTGGTTCCTCCCAGATTCTGTCTGGTGACAGCAGGGGAAGGAACAGGAAGGTTGGTGCTGAACTCCAGCTGCATCCCTCCTGACACTCCATGCAGAATGGAAAGGCAGTGCTGTGGAGTGGGAAGGCTGCAGTTCAGTACTGAGCTCCCCACTTCCTGGACAAGTGTTTGTTCAAGAACAGTGTTTTCTTTCCCTACCATTAGAATTTACAGACAGGCTTAAGTTTTTAAAAGCTGAGAAAAAATGGCATATTTAAAAAAAAAAGAAAAGAAATAATTTTCCTATTAATTCAAATTTGAGAGTGATAAAGGCATACCAAAAAAAAATCACCTTTGCCATGATGTAAAAGGGAATTAAAAAAAAGTAGTGGTGATGAATCCAAAGAAGTTCCTATAGAGAGATGGAGATGATTCCTGGTCCAGGGAACATGAAGAAGTTGTCTGTGCCATGTGAGGGAGCATTTATCTGCTGTGACTCAGCTTAGCTGATCTGAGAATACAGACAGTGGTGGCTAGATTTTATTTCAGTCTCCTTGTAAATTCCTTTTATTGACCATGTAAACAGTAGTTCTTAGAGCTGAATGAAATCTTTTCCATGCTCACAGGAGATTTCAGTTTAGCTATAAATTTTGCTGAAGCTCATTGAGTCCTATTGCTGTCTCAGACACAGTGAATTTGTTTATAAATCATCCATATGAATCATCACTCTGCTCATTTAAAGAAACATAAAGCATCCTCTACAAAACTGGAGAGAGGAGCAGCTACGAAATGTTTTTAAAGCAGCAGAGCAGTGTGTATAAATGATCTGCAGAGAAATTGAAGAGAAATATGATCTTAATTGAAAAATACGATTTACCTGTATTTGTAATTAAAGGCTTTTCAGAACTAAACACTGTCTCTTTTCTCATTGCACTTAATTAAGATTTCACCAACAGGGCACAGTCCTAAAAGCCTGATTCATGGCACATAACTGAAGTGTCTGAGGAAGAGATTTCTGAGGTTCCCTGCAGAGTGGAACGGACAGAAAGAAGTGCCTCTAGAAAGTGCTGGGACACAGACAGGGAGCAGAGCACTCTGTGCCCATGTGTGCTCAGAGCAGGGCCCAGGCATTCCCATTTCCATGTGTTTGTGTGGACACCCACTCACACTCGGAGCTGACACTACTTTGAGGTGCAGGTAAACTCCGTGTGACGGTGGTGGCAAGAAGCAGTTGGCATCAAGTGTACAGCAGGCTCATATGTGCAAGTGCCTGGCTTTAGAACAACATTTGTAATCAGAGGTGTAAACACAGATAAGTTTTTCTATCCTCTAATGTGGAACTTCCTTCTGTTTTCCTGAACTTCAGAGTGTGCTCTAAATTTTTTAATTCAGCCTCTGACTCTCCTGTGATATTAGCTCTATCTCTATAAATTAGTAAATTTGATCTCTTAAGAAATTAAAAAAAGAAACTAGTATTTTTGAGATGAAAGCTCGCTCATGTTTCCTCTTCTTGGAATTGAGTCACCCACCATGTTTTTAATATTTACAATTGCATACAAATGTTTGGAAATATTGCCTGACTTGCAGACTTGCTAAAAACACAGTCTTACCATATTGCTTGGATTTCTTTCCTTCAGATGATCCTTCTTGTGTGGATTTCTTCACTTGGTGTCATCTGGTGCCCCAGCATGGTGTCTGTAACCACAAATTTTATGGCAAGCAGTGTTGTAAATCATGCACGAAGAAGAACTGATAGCAGCGAGTTATCTGAACCCTTCAGTGACAGGATTCTCTTCTTCAATTTATGTTGGAATTATCTCTACTTTGAGGCAAGACATGGTGCCACATAAACCACTGACGGAAGAGACTTGGTTTTTTTCTAAGGGAATGTCTGAGGTACAGTAATTGCTGGATATGTGTTGAAAAAGGAATGTTTCTTTTTTTTCTTTATTTGCTGACCTCACTAAAGCACAGGGTACTATGGATCACTTGAACACTGAGACTCGAGGGGAAGTTCTTCTTTCTTTAAAAAGTGTAATTTTGCACTGTCACATGTTACGAGGAAGAAATTAAGGCAAGGAAGCCTTTTCTGGCTAATTTACCAGAATGCAAAGCAAAAAAGAGATGGGGAGCTGGAGGAGAAAGGCTGCGGAGTGGCAGCAGGACAGAGCACACTGTCAAAAGCGTTTCCTCTCAATTTTTGTATGATACCGTTGTCCCAGGGTGAGGAAGCTGTTTGCTGCCACAGAGGGACATTCCAATGGCTGTTGGCTGGAGAACACAGTGTCACACGTGTGACCACCAGAAGTAAATAGTGCACTACAAAGATTTATGGTGCTTCTCTATCAGACTTGCTGCTGGAAAAGCAAGTTTTGCATCATGCTAATGTTCTTATTATTTTGAAGAATTCATTTTCTGCTTTGTGTAGAAACTCAGAGGTGGTTAACTAGTAACTTGAAAATGTATTCCTAGAAATACTCAGCGTTAGAATATTTGGACTTTTAATATTGCTGTGTAACAATTAATAAGGATTTCATGTTTCAACTAACTCAAGGAACTCAGATTTATTGAGCTCAATGGTTACGTTTTCAACTTTCTAAGCTCATTAGATATGTAATTTTAAAATTTAAACTTGATATTTTAAAGTAGTTTTGTTTCAGAAGCTAGATTGTTTGAATGCCAAGATACTGAAGAATGTCTTCCTTTTAATCTCAAATCTCTGCAAATTTTGATTCATTCATTACCCAAAGGAAATAACAAGACTATTACAGTCCATTAATTCATGCTGAACTTCTCTGAACAGTTATTTATTCACACAGGTTATGCGGAAAAAGCGCTTGAAAAAGATAAGTGGATTATTTACTCAAACCAAATAAAAGTCAATTCTATTTTTATACACTCTCCTAATACTTGTATTTAGTTCAGAATCCACCAGCAAACAAAAGAATTGTAAACATAATGATATTTGTAACCGTTCAGTATCGAGGTGCTCGGTGACACGATCAAATGGTGCAGTTCAAAAGGTTTCTGCATTGAAAAAATCCCCAACCTGTTTGCCAAACCCATCTGAGACAGAGCTGTGTCCTACTGTAATTTTCTGGGGAGTGCCTATGAGGGACGTATTTATCTAATTCCACCCAATCCCACAACTTTGTTTGATGAATGTAGTTCAGTTTGACTGGTTTTTTTTAAAGTATGGTTTCAGCATAAAATTAGCCAGCTCAGCACTAATGCCAGACAGTGGTCACTTAAAATTAGCAGTTCCCTCTGCAACAATTTAAATTAAAAACATGTATTCTGTGATACTCTAAGAAATGATGATTGGAAACATATCTCAACCTACACCGCTCTGTCTTGATATTGGACATTGTGTAATTATAACTTTTTTTTCTAGGAAAACTACAAGGTTGTTTTTGTTTTGTTTTTTTTATAATTGTGTCCTTTTTATTATTTTATGTAAAATAATTAATTTATTAATGCATAGCTTTTCCTTTATATTTCTTTGCTCACTTCCTTAAGTGACAACTGAGGAAAGAAAATGGTAGTGTCACAAAGTATGAATTATGGTGTAAAAAAAGCAAAAAACTATAAGTGTAATATTTAATTATTTTATAAGCTTTGTAATAAAATACTCTAACTGTTTCATTATATTTGGAATTGTAAAATTCATGAATAAAATATGGAGGTTATAATTAATATCAAGTAATATAAGTGCTGTATGCCTTCCCTTGCATCTGTGTTGACTGTCCCGTAGTGGGTTTAAGGAGAACATTATCCTGTTATCTCCTGCTGTGTAATTGGCAAAGGTCTGTGACTCTGAGCTCGTTCTGTGGAGGGGCAGAGCTGCCCACAAGAAAAGTCTGCCCTCTGGGGAGTGGCCATTTAGGCACTGTGGCTCAGTGTGACCTCCCTGCCCAGCCATGGCCCTGCCATTCAGGTCTGGGGTGGGTTAATTTTGGGGGGAACCCACAGAACAGTGGATCTGAGTGTTAACAAGCCATGATGATGAATGGGACGGAGGTCACTCCTTTCAGGCACTCAAAGTCAGGCGTATGTACTAAGGTCATGTGAAACTTCTCTGCTTTTGAAGGTCCCATTATCCTGGCTGGTGAGGAATGCACGGCTCGTTATTCAGGCAGTGAATATGTTGGAGTTGCTTTTTAAGAGCAGAAGGTGTCTCTCATTTGAACGCCTGCCCTGCCACTGAAACAGCTGAAATGTGCCCATTTCAGGTCCAAAAAGGCAAAATGGACAAAACTTCATGGGTTTGTTTTCATAACAACACAAAAGCTAAAATACACAAAAATACAGCTGCCCCTCTCTGTGCAAGACAGACCTGACCCATTGCTCCTCTCACCAAAGGCAGTGGAAAGTTGTGTGTACCCCTGCACCAGCAGGATTCTTCCCTGTGTGTGTTTATCTGCAAGGGGCTTTGCAAGATAAGGAGCCTCACTCAACACAGCGTTGGGTTTTACAGCCTCTCCCATCTGCCTGGGGATACTTTATTTTTCTAAAAATGACTCGTCTGAGAAGTTTCCAAGCCAATCCCTAATAGGGGCTATATCAATTCACTGGATCATTTTATATATATCCTCTAACATATGTTTGCTGCCTTTCCCTTCATTCACAATCACTCAGTGCCCTCACAACAGCCAGCTATACAGAGGGTTGTTGATAGGAAATACTGAACATGCCTCTGACTCGCAGTATGACCCAGTAGGCGATAATAAGCAATAGATCAGTCTGCTCCTGAAGGACTCCCAGCAAGAGCTCTTTGGAACAGGATTTAGACTAGTGATTTAAATAATTAATATGCCCACACAAGAATTCAGACTCTATAAACTGCTTAGTGTTCTGGGCTAGAATTTTGGAATTAAAATGAACCGACGGTTGTCAGTGAATTACAGTGTTGGAGAGGGATGTTGAAAGAGGAAATATTGCATAAAGATGTGCTATTGTGTGCTTGGATCACCCCCAAGTCCACAACTGTTTTATTGCTGAGCCCTTACAACAGTATTTGGTATACAAAGCTTGGCAGTTTTCTAGAAGTATATTGCTGCAAGGCTCACTTTATAAAGCAGAATGGGGTCTTTTCACAAAGGAACAGCTCCATTTCCTGTAGTCAGATTTCATCACTCAGGTAAAGGATGCATCTGCCTAAAACTCAAACAGATATTTAATGAATAGCTTGATTGTGTAAATCAAACTCGACTCTCTCGGATGCCCAGAAGACATGAAATGCTGGAGACAGATGAATGTTTCGCTGCATGTGGTTTTATGGTAACATGATCCATAGCCTATATTTCCTTTATTTTTCAGCAAATCCTAGTCAAAAGCATCAAGAAAATAAATTAACATTATTATTTCCATTGTAATTGAAGTGCAACCCTACTGAGTCACTGGGATCCCATTGTGTGCAGCACTGTGTGCACGTGTTGTGAGGAGCTCACAGTCCCGAGTGTGCAACAAGAAACTACAGGAAAAGAACGTGTTATCAGGGAGCTCGTTGTGATTAGGAGGAAAAGTGCTGCTGGTGGCTCACTGTCTGGCCACTGCAGAACGTCTCAAAGGCAGCTTCACGCAGATAAGATCTGGAAGAGCAATACTGAGGAACTTTGTCCTGACTCTGTTTGGAAGGCAGACGCTGAGCATTGCTGAGGGTGCATCAGAAATGAGGTGTGTTCGGTGCCGAGTCCTAACCAAGACAGTGACTGTCCCCAGAGGAAAGCAATGCCAGTAACTGGGGACTACAGAGATGTGAGGGTTTGGCAAAGCCTTCTTTCCATCAAAAAAATCCTGAAATAAGGAGGTGCGGCTTCTAGAAGATGCTTTAAATCCCTCCCAAGGCACTACTGTGTGAACATCAGCCAAATCAAGCTAACCCTCCTGCCTACTTGCTGTGAGCCTCCATTGTAGATATTCTTCATCCCCTCCTCTTCAGAACAACCCAGGTCCAGGTTGGGCTGGAACATGTCCTTGGATGTCTGTCACACTCTGAACACGAGCACAGTCAGTGTGGAGCTGATCCCCAGCCTTGCCCTGCAGAGGGCACAGATGCAGGGGGTTATTTACAGCATCTGCCTCACAGTGCCGTGGGAAGCCAGAGCCTGTACCCTAAGGAGAGGCATCAGAATCACCCTCTGGCCTGAGAGCTTGTCTTCTAACAGCCAGCAGACACCAGACAGGGCTAAGAGAAGGGATGTAAACATTTTCCATGAGAGATACCAGGGCAGAAACAGCCTGAATGTCCCAGCGGGGCTGAACTAGGGACAAAACCTGAATATCTCAATCCACAGTGCAATGTAGTAACACCAAAAGCAGTTTTCCTTATGCTCCCTGAAGAAAAACATCTATTACAGGACCTATGCTTCAAACTGCTAAATATTTTATGTACTTTCTGTCCAATAATAAGAATTATTCAGTCATGAACAGAACCTGTTTTAATTTCTGGATTCTGCCAACAGAGGCAGGAACCTTCAGCTAAGCCCTAACTTCCAGGCTTACTCTCTAAACATTAAGTCAAGCTATTGTCCCCATACACTGAACACTGCAGTGTGCCTACTGCAACTTAGGACAGGTCTTTAGTATCCCTTAGGTGACTTGAGCTGCCAAGCATTAATTTATTATGTTCTGTTTTGATAATGTTCACTAATCCTTTCATAATAACACAGGGGAGCTGACACAAAAGCTCATTCAAAAAGAATTTGAAAGGGTTTATGAGGGAAATGTTTACTCATGAAGGTCTTACCTATGGGGGAGCAAACAGATCTAGGAGGAAAGCACACACAATAACTTCTTCTTTGGGATCTTCATCTTCTCAAATCACCTCAACATCTGAATTGGTCTGTCTGATAGGAGAAGGGGAAGGTATTTTTCCTAAAGCAGGTATTCTCCCCTGCCAACACTCTGCTTCCATGGAAATAATGGTCCTCACATTTCTGTGTTGTACATTCAATGTAAATGTTGAGCAAGGAAAAAGTAGTTGAGGTCTTTATTTCCTCAAAATTCATCACCAAAAAATGACTTTTATAAGCTAGTAAACAAAGTGTTTTGTAGTTTTCTTTTTGGGGGCTTTGATAGCTGAAATATAACTTTTGGTGGACAAAGAAAAAATCAGTATTCTAGATATATTTTTAATATCCAAACAGATCATCTCACTGGTATTGTTTTGCCCCAAAATGATGTAAACAGAAAAACACTGCAGAAAGTGCTCATATTCATGTATCAGTGGTATGTCATTTATCCACAGGAGCTACGTTTCAATATACAAATCATTATTTTACGCTCCGCAAAAAGATACTGTAATTCCAAGTCCATTAAAGGAATTTTAACTTTCAAAGACTTTAAATGGAGAGCGTCCTTCACTGATAGATGATATTTTAACTGGATCAGAACACTTCACTTCTAGAGAGAGATACTGCCTGTCAGCAGAAAGCTCCTCAGCTCAGGCTTTGTAAAACTAAACTGCAGTTGCCAAGTTGCCCAGAACTGCCACGACTTGCTCATTCTGGTGTTTGCTGGGGGAAAGCCAACCAGCACAGACAATAACAGGCTGTAAACACAGCTCTCTCCCAATTAAATATAGGATATACTTCTTCAAACTGTATCATTTCCCACAGTTTCATTTGGAGGGTTTTGGTGTCCACTTCCAAAATACTAGTTGCAAACCCAAAATTGTGTGTAAACATACTGGAACATCTCATTTGAAAGGCATCCAGACATTGAGTGAGGCCATTAGATGGTATAAGGGCTTCTGTGATACACAGTGACCATATTACATGGACCTGGAGCTGGCCTTGTGTCCTGTGGTCAGTTAACAGCTAATGCTGAGGTTTTTTGGTTGGTTCTCAGTTGTAATGGAACGCGTCAGGAAAATCATGAACTTGGTATAAGGTTATTGTTCAGGTAAGCTCAAGTGTCAGCAACAGCCTACTAATTTCCAGCTACAGCAGACCTGTGTGATATCAGGCACATGGATTTGAGGGCAGACCAACACAGCCCTCACAGGCTTGTAGGAACACAACTCACTAAGACATTTTACGTCTGAAACACTATCAGCCCTTTATTTACTCCTTAGCACAGTGACTCTACCCTAGAATTTACACATTGTTGAGAATCCTGCCCAGTTTCACCAGTCATACTCCTGAAGAGAAGGGAGAGTAGGGTAATAGCGAGGTAGTGATACAAATAGGAAGGCAGAACTAAAGCTTCCCTGCCTCAGTGCAGCACTGCAGGTTGGGTGTGAGCACTGTGGAAAAAATGTCATCTGAGAAGGCAGATGTTCACAGAACTGCTTATGGAACAGGTGAGAGGATAGCCAGAGCTATAAATGAGCATTTGGGATTACAGGACTCCTGATCTCTGCCCTGTTGTGATCAATAACTGCGAGGTTGAAGCGAGGCCAGGCTGACCTGTGCTTGCTGCACAGAATTGGCTTTGCATTTAATTTGGCCCACTCTTTGGTGTTTCTTCTGGTCTTCAGGAGGGGCTGGGAGTGTGGTTTTCATCTTGAAGCATAACTTGGAATTACAAAATAGAGAGGAATTTGTCTTCTGACTCACAAAAAGGAGAGATGAGATACTGTACAAGATTTGCCAGTACTCCTGTTCTTGGTTGAGTGATTTGCTCAACTCTTTTTTTTATAACCAATGCTAAATCTATGGTCAAGAAGGAGGATTTTTTCACCCAGTTAAGATTTTCTGGACATTTTCAAATGCATTCAGAGAATCATAGCATCACGGAATGGGTTGGCAGGGACCTTAAAGTTCATCCTCTTCCACCCCCCCTTCCCTCCCCCAGATTTGTCCAACAGCTTGTGCTGGTTAAATTTCCTCTGTTTTATTTAGATTCTGCATTGTCTGTCTGCCAAATTTATTAGTCTGAGGACATTTAAATCACAGAGTCATAGAATCATAGAATCATGGAATGGTTTGGGTTGGAAGGGACCTTAAAGCTCACTTTGCTCCAACCCCCTGACACCTTCCACTAGCCCAGGTTGCTCCAAGCCCTGTCCAACCTGGCCTTGGACACTTCCAGGGATGGG
>NW_016690312.1:2614117-2635975 GCF_001604755.1 Lepidothrix coronata | reverse complement strand
CTCTGGGCAACCTGTGCCAGGGCCTCCCCACCCTCACAGGGAAGAATTTCTTCCCAATATCCCATCTATCCTTGCACTCTGTCAGCTTGAAGCCTTTCCCCCTTGTCCAGGCCGTTGTCCAAAGTCCCTCTCTGGCTCTCTTGGAGCCCCTTTAGGTCCTGGAAAGCTGCAATAAGGTCACCCTTGAGAGATTCCTGATATCAGTGTACATATTTTAACCTCTTCCACAAACTTCTGTGAATTACCAGGGTTTGAATCTTTTATGTTCTGTATCTAATCTGCTGTAAGGAAGCAGATAGTGTTTTTACAAGTTCTTCACTTGCTCTGAGGAAGGAATAGGAGAAGGAGAAGAGAAAAGTGGATCCTCTTTTAATTCATTCTGGACTGTACACCTGTGACATAGCATGTTGTTGTCAGAGATTGGATTTGCTAAAATGAGTAATCCCTTTCAGCCCTTTAACCACCTCTCTCTAAGTCACTGTATCCAGTATCCTCTTTGATTAAGTTGGTTAAATGATTAATTTTATTTAGTGCAGGCACAACTCACACCTCATGTTTTACAAAGGCAAGTGCAATGGGGTCCTTGTGTTGACAAGTACAGCCCTGATCTGCTGAGAGAGCGTGACTTAAAGGGAGACTAAAAGTCTTATTCTCCTTTTAGGCTAGAGATTCCTCTGATAAAGCCAATTTTAGAAGCTGCTACCCCAACTCTACTTGTCCACATGTATACATGTATACATGTATACATATATATTGTATACATGTCCACATGTATACAATACATATTGTATACTTTTACAGGCTCTTTTTTTTATATAAGGATCTTAATTAAGGTGGACCCCCCCAAAGATTTCATACATGCTAAGTCTTCTTATCAGGCAACAGCCAGAATGAGATAGTTCCTCAGCTTCCTAGACTGCACAATCCCACTTTGCCCATGAACAGAGTGCTGCAAGAACTGGGCTGTTCTTGATGCTGGCTTTTGTAAATGCTCTTTCTTGAACTTCTCATTAACCTTGTGAACCTCATGCCTGCTGGATGGATCCCAGCCAGCATCCTCCACTACTAAAGGATTCTTTGAAAGGAGAGTTTACACCTCAGGTTCCAAATTGGGTTACTGTGGCACACTAACTACATAGAAGAGGAATGCAAACAGTGGATTTGCCTTTGTAGAAACAGCGGTCGATTAAAAAATAAAGTACCAATAATGTGAGAATCATACAGTCCTGAAACCTTCAGACATTTTGGCACGTAGCTCTGTCTCTCTCGGACAATTGCATCCCCTTTTTCACTGCTTCCCTCCTCCTGTTCCAAAGCTCCCCCCCAAAGCCATCAGGGGGTGGGAGCAGAGTGGGTTGTGAAGTGTCCTGGGGTAATCCACTCTGACAGGGAACTGTGCTGATTAAAAGTTATGGCTTTGGAACAGTAAAGCTCCCACTGCTGTCCACGTAGAAATTGCTGCTTTCTATTTAAACCTTAACAGTCACATCTAATCAAGAGAAAATAAGGACATTTTTATGAATTCCATGAGAAAAATTCCCCTCAGGTGTAGGTTGCACGGTTTGATCAGCTCCAGTATCATGTTTTAGCGTCTCATATTAATCCTGCTGATTCTGAGTCAAGAATTTAGCTTTCAAACTCGTCTGACAGCCAGGCAAAAAACGTTTTGGCAATTTGTTATTATTCCAGCTAAACTTGCAATATGCAAATTAAGATTTATGGCAAATGAAGGCTTAAAACTATGCATTTATCTTCATGTGGAAAAGGTATCACGTAGTTGCAAGGTGCCAAAAAATACCAGAGCTGGGCAGAGAACAAGGGAATTACAACTCCCAGAAGGCACTGGAGAGTTGTACATCAGCATTTGGTGTCCTGATGACAGGAAACAAACTATTTCACAGTCTGAGATTTTCTGGAAGATATGGAGTTGACCCAGCCCTCAGACTAAGTATCTCATTTCAGTGTTTCCAACTGAAAACTGTTAAAGTGTCAGGTAAATCTAGGTTTTTCAACAAGGCTGAACCAAAGGAAAAATTATTGTTTTGTGGAATGTAAGTATCCTGTTGAAAACATGGTGATGGGAAAAAACTGATTAAGTACAGATAACATTTATATTTCTTTCTATCCTCCCATCCTTTCCCTTGTTCCTCCATGCATGAGCAATTAAAATCATTCCCAGCCATGTGCCAATTCAGCTCTGCTGCAGTCCCAGTAAGGCAAAGAGACAAGACACTGCCAATTCCCTGCCTCCTCTTTCTGGGGTAGTCCAGAGGAGCATAAACCATGGAAGCCAGATCCAGAGGTGCTCTGGAGAGATGCATTCATTCCTGTGTGGTCTAATTCCCTGCTCTATATTCTGCAGAACTGAAGACAATAGGATGACACATGGACTGGAGATAGATCCGTGCATACTTTCCTTCCTAAGTCAGGGTTTCCAATGAGAAGCATTGGAAAACTGAGATACGTGCCCAAAGTTCATCTCAGCCTGAGCCTTGGGGTCCAATTTTCATCTCGATCAGAAATTATTTCCCTTAAGTTAAAGGATTCATAACCACACAACATCAGTGTGCACAAGCCAAACTCAAGCCACATCTGGTAACAAGGGCTTGAACAAGAAGAATGTTAGAACAGCACAGATTTTTTCTCAGCCTGTCCCCTCACATGCAAACCACAATTACCAGATTCTGGAAGCTGCTTTGCCTCACCCCCCTAACTTACTGGAAGAACAAAAGTAGCCTTCATTATGCACCTTATTCCCTATTTTTACTTGACTCTTAGGAACACCGCATAGAATTTGAAATACTGATGTTGCAAGGAAATAATTCAAGCAAGGCTTGGGCTCAGTTGATATAAATACATAATTCTGCCTTGCAGAACAAAACTGGTTTGATTGAAGGGATCTGGTGTCCAGGACACCAGGGTTTCCCCAGCCCTGACTGTGCAGTGGCACCTGGTGCCTGCTGTGGCTGAGGAAAGGGTGCTCTCCAGTGTGAGAGTAGAGAAGGGCACAGACAGGAGAGCTGAATAAGAGAACAAGTACAGAGCAAGGAAGAGACTTATGTGTGTTCTTAGACAGCCACCTAGTGAGTTTAGGGAGGAATCAAGAGCTTGAAGAAAATTCAGAGATTTTGGAGTTACTACAAATACAGTGCTAAAACAGTGCTAAACTTAGCATGGATTTCAGAGGGGCTTTGCCTTGGTCAATGCAGTAGCAGATCAAAAGGGCTCTTCAATTACTGAGCAGCTCTGAGACAAGATTTCTTATCACTTTTTGATTCTAGAGATGAATGTTTGGGTGAGAGTTCAATTATTAAAAGAGAAGTCTGAGGTTTAAGTGAATTTCAAAACTTTGTTTAGGAACAAGTATATGTATATATGGTTTTTATATATATATGTATATATACACCTTACCTTTTTCTTATAAAAGGGGCAAAGTCCAGAGGGAGAGATAGAATTAGAGAATCATTAAGGTTGTGAAAGACCTCTGAGATCACCAAATCCAACCATCAGCCACCATGTTCACCACTAAACCACATCTTCAAGTGCCACATCCACAAGTTTTTGAACTCTTCCAGGGATGGTGACTCCACTATTAGTACAGACAGCCTACTTCACTGGTGTGGTGTATCCTGCCATTTCTGTCAACCCAAATTTGAATGTGGTTGTGAAAACAGCGTGGTCTTTCGAGTAAGAAAAGAGAACCTGTGAGCCCAGTCCACCTCAGGAATAGCACTTGCATTTGCTATTGTGTGTGCTCAATCCCACCTCTATGAGAGAAAAGGAAATAAAAAATCCCTCAACCACAAGGGTCCACAGAAAAACACTCAGGTGTGATTGCTGAGATTGCCTGTGCAAAGTTATTCCAGGGAGACCTCTGACAAAGTTACACACTTATTGTCCCACACCTCTGCTGGTGCTCTGGATGCTCACAGAGCCACAACATGCAACTTTATCCCTGTGTTAGGAGGACACAGAATGTGTGGAATTATAATGAAGCAGCCAGAGCCAGCACCTCATCAGTCCAGCAGTTACCTATTAACTGCTGCTCAGTAAATTGCTTTTTGCTGTGAAGCTCCCAGATGGTCTCCTTTTATAACTGTGATCACTGAAAGAAAAATTTTTAAAAACAGATCAGCTGAAACAAAAAATTAAGATATTAGTGGAAAACCTTACCAAAACTGGGGTTCTCCAAAGTTTCTTCTACTATCAATATGCCACATATTGGCTGCAGGGGAGTGAGTAGGTCAAAGAAGAAACAATTAAACCCTGATGATGGTACCCTTTGGGATGCTGTGGAATTTCTACTTAAATATTTATTGCTTCCCAGAACTTAGATACACAGAACAGCTCGAGGTGCAGATCATGTCAACCCTGAACCACTGCAGCCTTGGACATATAGTTTCTTTGTTCTTATGGACTTGCAGTGTTTGTAATCCCCAAGTCTAACAATGTAATAACATCCTAAAAATAGCTATGAATGCGCTTTGAATTCCTCTCAGAAACATAGCTCTACATGCCTAATTAAATATCCTTGACACAAAAAAAATAATTGCAAGGAAATGAAACCTCTCTCATGAGGGCCAGATGATTTTAATTAGGTCTCACTCAAAATCTTCCTTGCCTCACACGGCTCAAAAAGCACTGGGTCACACTGAGATGGCACGCTGTGCTCCAGGCCTCTCCTGCTTTCCCTTTCACACTGGTTGCTGCTCTTCTGTCCCAGTTTCTCCCTGTTCCCTAGGAATTCACTGCCCTCCAGCCTTCAGAGCTCCAGTTCTGAATTCCCCAGACGTGTGGGGCTGGGGTCATTCACTGGTTTCTTGCTTTCCACACCTCCAAAGAGCTCTCCTGCACATATGGCTTGCTCCAGTGTAGAAGCTGAACATATGCACAAAGGTTCCACACAAAATCTGTGGAGGAGGAGAAACAGTATACATTTATTCCAGAGCAGAGTTACAGCCTTACAGAGTTTATCCTCCCACAGCCACCAGAACTGGAGCATGAACTCAGATCTCACTCAGAGGGCAAGAGGGGTTCAATCCTGATGTCACCAGAAGTGTATCCCCAGAGGGAGGGTGGACACCACCCCAACAGCAGAGATCCTCACAAATTCACACTGCTGCCTCCATAAACCTCCTTTTTCCTCTCTTTTGTACCCAGGGATTTGATGCCATGCTTTCCTGCAACAGTGCCCAGGCATGTGAGATAAGCACTTTTCAGTGCCTCACTCAGATATTTAAGGTTTTTGCATTAAAGAATTGGGGCATCTCTAAAGTACAGACTTCAATCTCCCCATTTCCCAGCCCTGGTTATTAATAGTTAGCAAAATTTATGCTCCATGAGAGTTGGGATGATATGGATATCCAGTTTGCTCTGAGGAGATATTTACAAATACTAGAATTGTTTCAGCCACTTCAGTATAACAGATATTGGTTGTCATGGTTAGTAGAGTCCTGCAATTCTTTCTTGTGGGATTTCTCCTTTCTTGGTCCCGAGTATTTTTAAGCATAGGCTTTTGGCTTGATATTTTTTTTGTGTGTGCCATTGATTTAAACAGTATTAAGTGTCACAAGTGTCACAAGCCTCAACCTGCCCTGAATGGCTTGTGTTCACTGCAGTGTTTTAGCTGATATCTCAAGGGTTCATTCTAGCTCTTGAATGTTTTCTGTTGGTTGGTTTTTAAATGTCAAATCAGGGAGTTTGGCAAATTATAGTTTACAATATTAAGTTCCAACTGTTGGAAAGATGTACAGCATGGAACATAGACCTTCTGGAACATCTCCAGTGTCATACTTCTCCTCCACCTGAGGTCACCTACCAGTGTCCCTCGAATGGTCACTGGTTCCCAGCACTGCCCTGCTGCTGGAATTCAACATTTGCAGGTGCTGCCTCTGACATTTGGGTCTGAACTTCTGCCAACCACTTCTGCAGCCTCTGAGGTTTCCAGCTTTGTGCTGGGAGTTCACTTCCTCTGTGCTGAGGGTTTTTTTTGCTTGTTTTTTATTGTAATTCTAACACTGCAGGGAATTTTATCCAGAAACCTGCATCCAGCTGTAGTTTAGTTACAAAGGTTCTCTCAGGGGACAGTCTCCACAGCCTCCATGATTTCTCAGGGTACTTCTCCAGTTTAGTACAGAAATCCACACAGAACTTGTTGGCAAAATTCATCCCTATCAGACCATGCAGCAGGTATTGCTTCTTAACACCTGGGGTTCTGGAAAATATATTTTCTTTATGTTAGACATGCAAATGTGTTTTTTCTCTCAGGTAATACCTGCATGACACTAATTTCTACATTGGTTAAAATCTTTTCAGTGATGGTCCCTAAAAACATCCTTCTGAGAACCTGAACCCCCTGGAGCAGTTAATCTGTGTGTTCCCTTTTGTTCTGGCACAACCTTGTCACCAGAATCACCTCGTGAGGTGCCCATTAGTAACCATAAGACATTTCTGAATTGCAGAATTTAAGACAATTTGCAAGGCATTGCAGAATTTAAGGTTGTAGAAACAGTGTTGTGAACAACCTCTGAACCTAGATAGGTTTGGGCACAGCTGCAATTTTGTTCTGGGAGTTCTGTTCATGCATTTGACAATTTGTTCAATACCATTGCTCTGCTGCATGAAGTGAAAAGTCTTGGCGGGAAGGGAAAGCATCCAAGGGACCAAAAGCAAGCCAAGTTTCTATATCCCTGGAAAAATAACTGACTTCTCATATGAATGACCATTAAGCTGCATCCATCTGTCTGTTGTTTGAAAATAAGGACAGAACTTGATTGAATATCTTTGTGATTAGGGATTTAACCTTTAGTGATTCAGGGCAAAAATATCTCTCCAGGGACTTCTGATTTAGGAAGAAATGCTACCACCTCTGGAAATTGAAAATTAGTATCCCCCAAAGCCTCTGGAAAATACTCTAAGTAGACTGGCAAAACTAGAGCCATGAATTTTCTTGCAGAGGACATTTTGGTGGGTTTTTATTGCTTCCCAGATATTTAACTACAGAAACATTCCTTTTAAATCTTCATAGACCTTTCACAAAACTGAGTTTGGATTATTTTATTGTTTCTATCCCTGATTAACTAACTTTTTAATTTTGAAGGCAGGCAAGAACATAAAATTATAGCTGAAGCTGTTGAAAACTTGAAGTGTGGAACTGCTAGAAATTCACCTCTGGTGTTAGAGTAAAGCCATTTTACAGGAGTCACATTGTACATCAACTGAACACTCACAGGCCTATGAAATTAAACATGTACTGGAAATTCTTTTACTATGCTTTTAATTTTTCAAATCTGACATGCTGGCACAGAATGTGGCAGAGTAACCAATGGTAGTAGGAGAGCATATGGTTGTATCCTCACTGCATGTCCTGTAAAAATTTCTGTTATTGTCAATACATGATATTGAACATGAGGTACATGAGAGCACAAATTTAACAATTAAAATTTGCTTGAGTTTTTTGATGAAGTCAGCAATCAACCACACTAATGCAGTGTGTGCAGGCAAAAGGTGCTCTGCAGGCATGACTTGCCTGAGGAAGCAAAGTTTCAAAGTCATTTCAAGAATACAAGAAACAGACCCTTACATTTGCTGGATGACTTGCTTGAAAAAACCCGATTTTTTCCATTTTTTCTTGAAAACAACCTCAGAGACACAAAGTTGTCACAGTTTTTGTAAAACAGGAGAAAGGCTGACCCACCTGAGAAAGTGAGATACACCTGCTGGTTCATCCCATGGCCTGGATGAGCCCTGTGCTTGCACTGATAATACCTCAGGGCTCAGATGACAGAGCCAATGGAACACTGAGCCTGCAGATGGTGTTTCTCTCTTGTCAGTGCTGCTCAGGGTTAAGCCTATCTAGTTTTGGAGAAAGCCTCATATTTTTGATCTCACAGAAGTAAAAAAACCTACTCTGTTTTCACAGATTTAGGAGATTTAAATTCAGGTAGTCTGTGAAACTTCATAGAAGCAAAAACTTCCCACAGCTCATCTAGAACTTGAAAGAGGTATTTGCTCATTCTATTGTGTTTTACACTCTTCATGTGAGACAATCCCCTCCACTGATCTCCCCCAGGGGTCCTAATTTCAGTCCCAAATTGTTGTACCATAGAAGCAGACTGTGTGGTGAGATGGTAGAATTAGTTGTAGAAAAAGTCTTATGTCATATGGAAAATCTTTGAAAGCAAGCTACAGGCGTTTAGATTATTAGAAAATGAATGATAAATCCTTCATTTATACATTTTTTTTACATTATTAGAAGAAATGCTATAAACAACCATCCTCAGAAGCGTACTATTCTTGCTGTTTACCAGGAGTAATACCTGAAAAGTTTTTACCTTTTTCCCCCTTGTTCCTATAACTAGACATTAAGATGGCTGTGGAACAAAATTGCAAAAGGCTCCCACTAGCAGGCCCTGAAAACAGGGGAACAAAGATTTGTCGAGGTCCCGTGGCTGGAGTTTGTTGCTGTGTAAGTGTAAGAGGAACTGACCAAGGGTTGGGATGAGGTTTAGAAAAGCACATCATGCAACATAAGAGAGGTGTGGAACAACAAGACAACTGTTCAGGTAGAGCTGACTGGCTTGAGCTGTTTGCAAAACATGAGCAAAGTCTATACATAAACACAGTCTGGATGTTCCCAGGAAGTGATAAAACTCAACAAGGAACCCCTTACCTCTACTCTTATATATTATACCTATGAATTTCTGAGCTACCTTTGCCATGAGTTGATAAAAACTGAAGCAAGTTTATTAGTGTTATACCTGTTCCCTTAATATACACCCCCAAAAGGTGTTTAATGAGAGTGCCTTTCCTAGCATGTAACCAATCCTACCAATCCCACTGCTTCCTTGGGCCAGGCACTACACAATGCATAAATGAGCAATTGCATTCAGATTGGTTTTGCCTGAAGGTTTTCAGCATATGTGGATCTCCTCTTATGCCTTAAGAAAAAATACTCCAGCAAGTAAAAACATGAATGTGTCCTTAAAATTGCCCTTCTGGAAATAGCTCAGCCTATTTGTAAGAATTCTTGCAACTTAGCACATGCTTCATCTTCGGCTCAGAGTGTTAGCCAAGTAATAATCAGCACTCAGCAAGAATTAGAAAGCCAGTTTGTCACAGTGAGGTCATGGGGAAGATTATTCCTGCTTTATGTCTCCATTTATAATAAATATTCCATAGCCTGTCATGGAAAGGATGTAGAACATATTTATACTTCCAACCTCCCTTTTCACATACAATTTATCAACTTGTCTGGTAAATTCAAGAGAAGCCTATTCCCTCTTGTCATCTTTTACGTGCCTCCTGGCTCAGAAGGACCAATAATCTACCTCAGAGTACAACAGAGATCTTGTCTGCCTGTGAAAGTTAATGTAGCACAGATCTAGATTAACAAAGGCATTTAGGTATTTCCTTTGAAGGTAGAACATAACTGTATAAATCTTCTTCTCAGAGTCAAGGCAAACATCTGAGGCACTCACCTCGTATTTAGGCTGCTTGTTACCATCTGCTGAGATATCATGATTCGATTTCACAACTTCATCTTACTCCCATCCAAGTATTTATTGCCAGATAAGTGTGGGCTTGGAAAAGCAGCCTACATGACAGTGTAATGGCTTTGTCCTGCTCTTTCAGAAACACTTGAAGGAAAATCTAGTGCATTTCTCAGAACAGAAACATTCCCTTCTCTGAAAAAGGAAACAGGGAATGTGAGCTGTGTCTCACTACGTGGCAATGAGCTATTGGAATCACTTGTGGTAGTCATTAAGGAATTAGTGCTACCCTAAGGGATCTCATAGGAACATCCCAGATAGCACAGTTATCTCTGCATCTGCATGTAGAGGTGCCAAGGAAAATGGTGATGGATTTGGCTGTTGCACAGCTTGATGGGAGCATTACATGGAACCATTTGCTGCAGATGGGATTGACTGTGTTGGGGAAACCAGCAACCCAGTTCCTGTGTCTTAACAGTCAGGGAGCCAAAGCAACTGGTCTAATCTACAATGGGTGTCTTCCAACGTGACATCTCCCATAGCCAGATGGTCAGAGTTCAGCAGACATCAGACACAATTTTCTTATGTCCTCTGATTCCCTAAGGGAATATGGCAAAGGAGCTGGTTGTGGTATTTTTACACAGACTGGAGACTCCTTACACCAATAAATACCCCTGAGAATATTTGGAGAACAGCACATGCCGATGCCAATGTGCAGCTTGGTGTTCCTAAGTTTGCAAAACAGGTTGAAGAAAAGCTTTAGGTTCTTTTCCTTTTCACCCTGTACATATTAGTAGCACTGCAGTGACAATGCAACTTTAAAAATGAAATAACACAATAAATCAGACTGAGGAATGTATTTTAATTCAGGTCCCAGACCACTGAAATGTTATAAAAAGGCAGGAAAGAAAACATGTCAGCTAAGATTTCAACAGGATGGTATCTCAGAAAGACTTCTAGTGTGGAATTGGCCAGCAAAGAGAAAAAGCATTTATTTACAAGACATGAAGACACATGTTGTAGCTGCATCCACTATAAATATATAACAAATATTTTAATGCCTATTGTTGAAGCAAATTGAGTACAGACAACTATTTATTTTTACAAAACATATGGGAATGATCATGATGGAATTATTTTTTTCAGAAATTCAGGCGTGAAGTTTTGAGGAACTTCCAGTTGTACTCCCATAAAATAATTGCTTGGAAAGAAAAAAAAAACCAAAACACCCAAGACCTTTGTTTTTTCTATTAAGAAAATTTCTAATCCTACCTTTGTTCATCCCATAATTCTTACCAAAATGGCTTTCACTGAAGTCCACTGCATAAAGAAGCATTCTTAAGTGAATGAAAAATAATAAAAATAATAATGAACAAACTAGTGACATAATTTAAGCTTCACAAAGAAATAGATGTTTGTCTTGAGACAGTAAATGAAAGGTTTATCTTGAGAGGAACGTGAGAAATAACTTGCATATGATTTTTTTTTTCACAACAGGATAGCATTTGCTGCCAGGGTTTTGTGACATATCACAGGTGAACTGATTCAATGCCTGGCAGCATTTAACTACTTCACAAAAATAGCTAACAGAGGAAATGAATGCACCTATCCTTAAGGGGAGAGGACAGGGATGATGGAAATAGAGAGGAAGAAGGATTCCACCCCCCGGGGCTGAGAATCTGTTAAAACCTTATATAACTTCATGGAGCCAATTCACACAATTGTGGTTTCAGGACAATAAATCAGAGAAAGGCTGAATGAATGGATGAACAGTGAAAAAAGAACCACACTGAGAACAAACCAGTAACCACATCTAGGTGTTGAAAGGTGTTGGGATGTATTTTAAGTCTTTAAAATGACCATCTTGCTCTGATGACCCAAAGATAAGTACCCTCACCTCCATCTTCCAATCTTTTCTTCAAAACATACATCCTCTCTCAGCTGCAGAGCTGACCTGGGTCATTTTCCATACCCTCTCCTGAAAGCTCCTGACACCAGCACCTGGTTCTTACCTCAGGTTGTCTTGCCTTTACAGTAGTTATAGCTCGTTGTCCATATCCAGGAATTGTCAGCATCACATCATGCAGTTCACTGGGCATTTCCATCATTATTCTAAGCAGGATTCTACGACATTTTAGTGGGTTTGCTTTGGGCCATTTCAGTCCTCTAACCTGAGGCTGCCAGTAAATGGAACAACAGACTTTGCTTTCTGATTTATAGACACACATACACAGATTTTCCCCTGACATGGAAAATACCGGTGCTTATCTGAACAAAATGTCAAGTGAGCTTAAACCCATCAGTTTTATATGTCTTTCTGAGGCTGCAGCACTTCGAAATTATCAGCATGGTGTATAAACCAGTCAGCAGCTATTACTGTTTAATTGTCCTTTTCCCCCTGCCACTTGCAGCTGAGAGGGCAGCGTTGGCATCTCTGTGCTCAAGCTGAGGAGACAGGCAAGGAGTTTACGTCCCTCCTAAAGTAACAGCTACCATTAGGATCAGCTCTGCTTAGAGCTCAGGAAAGTCACCTTAGAACCTTGTATTGTATTCAGTCCCACCTACCTTGCTGAATCCTTTCCCTATTAACAAAACCTTAAAGCATTTTGCTGAATGAATATTAAAGAAAGGGATTAAAAAGTAGCAAGAGGCAACCAGTTGAAAAGTGAGAATAAGGACTAAAAACTTGCAAAACATAAAGATGTGAGCACCGAAGAAAAAAAATCCTCTGAAGCAGGTGGTAGGTAATGTATCTTTGGTTAAAATGAGCTACACATCTGTCATAAAAGCCTCCTGCAGACCCATGAACAACTATATTTTAAAAAATCTGATAAGAAACACTGAATACTAACCCAATCCAGCATAACTAAATACTATTTCTTGTTGACATCAGCTCTGTAGCTGAGTGGTTCTCAGTTAAATCTCTGGCACTAAGGAGCAGTGAGAGAAGTACACAATGAAATCTTGGAAAGCAGGCAAAGACAGATGGAAAGAGACAATAAATGAGCGGGTGGCGAGACAGACAGAAAATCTCACCCAACATTTTATCTTCCATCTGCTTCTCTTTATAACTGTACCTTCACAACATCAACTCAAGACCCAGATCTCCCTTCCTGACACTGGAAATGGCACAAGGAGTGTTTATGACAGGGTGGAATGTGTTTAAATACACAAAAAACCGAAACAACAAAATTAAAATCTGAAGGAAAGCATTTGAGAGCAGACACTTCTGAGAAAGATTTCTTTAAAATAAAACAATCTTGTGCTTCCTTTGTTTTCCCATGTTGTTGTTTAATCTCCTTCCTAAAGGGGGGTCTGAAGATCAGCGAGAGATAAGCAGAGAGGAGATGAATAAAGGAAAGATGTAGCTTTGAAACAATAATATCTGTTTCTTTTTGTCCTTCTCTCAAGTATCCCCTGCAGCAATGTAGGGAAGCAGGAGGGAACTGCTGGGGTGGGATTTTGGCTGCAAGCTTGTGTTCCAAACAATACATTTTTGCATGGCACAGGATACAGGGTTTTTCATCCTTCCCATCAGGTCTAATGGTATTTGACACTTACAAGTTAACATATACTGTGTTATTTCAAAACCTTGTAAATCATTTTCCATTTCAATTTATGTTGCTCCTGTGTTGAGAAGGGAAGACAAAAAACCCCGAGCGATTAAAAGCTTGGTAGTTACTGAATGAGTTTCCAGGCTCAATAGAGTCAGTCTAATTCTGTACCAGGTTTTCTGTAGGAGGATTGGTGCCTGTGATGCCATGTACCACGTCACCAGACAGTGCAAGGATACAGAGGGTTAATTTTTCCTTCTGTTATCAAATATGCAGGGATAGCATGACACCAAAACCCTTTCTTCCTTTACATAGGAAGGAGTACTTTGGTACCTAATATAAAGTCAGTTCTTCAAGAAATAAGTTTATATTCTATCTATCTACCTATTTATCTATCTATAATGCAGCCCTGGATTACTTCTTCAAGCAAAACCAAACAAGCCCAACACTCGGGAGTTCTGACTCACCGTTTACATGACCCTGCATCTACTGTAACTATCACTTTCCATCCCCATTTATTGGACTCAGAGAGAGTACAAGAAAACCATTTTCAACAGGATTAGCAAATTTAGAATCAATAGGTTTTATTGATGCAAAGGACAGAAGGATTTCTGGCAGCAAAAGAAAACATACACCTCCACTTGAAGCTCTCACTAATTTCGATTTCTCACTTAAAAGCAGCAAAACACTTCTGAGTTGTCCCTGGAGACCAATTCCTAATGAGAATGGGGCTGGTGTGGAGCACTAAATCAGTGCAACAAAGGACACTATTCCCTGGCACTGAGTAGTGGGTTTTTATGGCAAACCCATACTGATTTCCAGACCATTCTGTACTCAAGCATTTCAGAGTGCTGCAAAGACTTTGCAAGAATTGCAGCACTGAATTTTATCAGTTGTGTCAGTTTGATTGGGTTGTATTCTAGCTCCAGAGATGCCAGCTATACAGTAATATTTTATTGCTTGTATTGCTGACAAAGACTGTATTATCCAGCTCTGGAAATGTACTTAGAGGGCTGTAAATAAAAAGTAAAACTTTGCAGAACTAATATTCAGGTTGTGAATGGCAAGAGGACACATTTACAATAGAACACTGATGTCACTTTCTGGCTGTTTTAGCAACTGAATAATGATGGAGGGAGCTATAGCAACTTTGCCTTGAGTCCCAAGGGAGATCAGTGTATAGGCTGAGAAAAAACCTCTGCATCTCCATCTCCCTGTATATCAGTTACCAATCTTAGGGAACACTCTGTGGAGTAACTGTGAAATACAGTCTTTTGATTAAATATCAAAATTAAATACAGAAAAGACTAATTTCTTCTGAGCAGACACTTTGCACAATGCATACCATGGCACCTATAAGGCACAGATTTGGTGCTTCTGAAGAGATGTACTGACCTGCATCTACTGGCCACGGCCACCCTTTAGCATATGGTTAATTTTGCAGAATCTCTTCTGTGTTCAGTATCTCTGGTGACAATACCAGCTCAGCCAGTGCAGTTTACTTCAGCTGACATCCTAAAGAGCTCCTCTGAGAGCCAGGGCTGCAGAGTTTGCATTTCTGTGTTGTGTTGAACCTGATCCAACATCCATTCCAGCTGGTGGAAAGACTCCTGGTGACTTCAGCGTGCATTATATTGGGCCCTCGGTGCAGCTAGCTGCAGTGACATAGTTTGAACGCTGAAGTTCTTGAACACTTTTGCTATGTGGATACTTCACAATTTAAGGAACAGAAAAACAGAGCTAGAGAAAGCTGTTTTCCTTCCCTTTCAGTGCTCATTTTAGAGTCTATCACAAAAAACCCCCAGCTTCTCCAAGCCACTGAGCAACTGTCCTTGCTTTTACATTCCTTTGTTCTTGGAAAAAAGTCAGACAAAATTATCAGCTGCACTGTCTCAGTATTAAACAGCTACTTCAGAGCAAGGGCTGTCTTACTTTTTTCCAATATTTAGCACTTCAGAAGTGGATTGTGTTGAGAGATGAAACGAATCAGCCATTTCATTTAGTAAATTCCAAAATCCTAGTTAAAACCTTCTTCTATCTCAGGCATGTCCCTGTGTCACATAAAGCATGCACTGCCTTGATCATGGACCTAGGGAAGCAGTTCTCTCCAGAGACTCAGCTGAAGACTTCCCAAATATCACCTCAGCTTAAATACCTTTAAACTTGCTAAATGCTGAATACTTTAAAACCAGTTTCAACAACCTGATTTCCCACCACAAAGACGTGTGCCTAAAATTGCTGTTGCTTCTAAAATCCACATGATACACGAGGGACTGAATTCCTTTTGTAACTGCAGTTATCTGATCTGATCATACTAGTTCTGTGATTAGATATATTAGTTCTGATCAGGAACTCCTACTGGGAGATCATCAGGAACTGAAAGTGCTTAGGAGCAAAGAGGCTGTGTGTGTAACAGGATTTTCCACGTCTTTGGTATTTTTTCTTTTCTTGGGTCCTTCCACAGTATGAGATAACATGAGAAATTTAAGTTACTTAGTGATCTTACACTGTATTTGTCCCTTCTAGCAGCCACCACTTTATTGTTTAGCAGAACAATGCCTACCTTTGGTGACAGCACTGCAAACAAGGCTTACCATGTTATGAGCCACTGAGATTTGAAATTAAGGGAAGTTCTATTGCTTTAAGAACATATTTTGGTTTGGGCTTTGGTTTTGTTTTATTTTGGTTTTTGTTTGTTTGTTTTGTGGGGGTTTTGTTTTTGTTTTGGTTTGTTTTTTTAAACAGCATAAAATGGCATCACCAGGAGAATAACATATCCTGGAAGATTGTTTCAAAAGAATGAGGATTACAGGCTATCCACAGAAACAATCTCCTTGAGGTATTTCCTGGAGATCCTATCACTGTCATAGTAAAATTTCAATGTGTGAGGCAGATAAATATGGATAGCAACCGAGCTGCAAATTGACCTTGTAGGCTTGGGATAGATTTAGTCACTCCTGCCAAAAAAATTTTCAGGTACATCAGAGATTTGTGCCCAGGGGTCTTCTTCTTACCCAACTAACTTGTAATCACAACTGTCAGCTTCAGAACATTTATATGACCCTGTGGAGTGTAATGTGACTCAACCATCTGAATGTGAAATTCGTTAGACAACTGCAGCATGCTCAGTGGGAGCAGATTGTGAGACAACAGTGATGTATAAAAGAAGATGAAAGAACAGGTTAAAGGGCTCCTGCAGTGGTTTTGCAGGTTTGGGAATAGGTGTGCACATACTATGTGCCAAAGTGCCTCCTCACACACTTCCAAAGGGATCATTTGGATGCTGTGAAAACTTCAGCAATAACAGGACCTGACACCTATCTGTTCCAGTATCAGGGCATAACAATGATTTCACTGCACTTTAATAAGTCTTGCCATTCCTTGTTTATCAAGGACATAAGGCTTCGAAAGAACAACTTGCTTGATTATAATTTTGCTGTAAGAGGTGTGAGCAGTGCTCCTCACATCACTTCCCCCATTACCCACAGCACCTCTCAGCCTATGCCAATCACTCATCTGTAAATCATTCTAATTGTATGAAGGGATTTTGAACACTACTAACTTGTGTCTAGCAAAAGCAGGGTTGATTTATTGGTCTTCCCCAACTTATACTTGTTTTAACCTTCAGTGGTCCAAAAGGAATTTGTTGATACAGTTAAGGGCTCTATGTAAAACTGAATCCTTAGGCAAGCTCTCACTGAGTTATCAGTTGCACGGTTTTTTTTTTCAATTAAGTGTAATTTTACTTCCCATGTCCATTTTGCCCCCATAATTTCTTCTTGCTGAGATGGGCACTTACAGAGAAAGGCAGTACTGCTTTTGAAAGAATCAATACTTCCATTGCAGGACACTTAGAGTGCTTCATTCTGCATCCTGTGCCCTTCATATGTCAGGAATAGGGATCAATTATGAAGACCTGTCAGGTTTGTTATTACATGAGAACACTTATTCTGTTAAGAGGATAAGGCAAAGTCAGCAAGCCAAGAACATATCAAGTCAACTACAGTTTCCAAGCCTACAGTTCCAGCCTGGTGGAAAGACGAGAATATTTCCTATATTCTAAAGTCACAGTTAAGAACAAAGGGACACTAAAGAAATGTAATTGAGAATCACAACATATAGCTTGAAATTATCTGAAAAACTTCTACTAATAGTGGTTTTACCTAAAGGCTTTCCCCTAAAGGCCTCTCCTCATAAAAACAATCAACTAGAACAGCACTTTTCAGATTCTTTTAATGCTGGACCAGGAGAATGACTTCATTTTCCATAACTAGCCCAGTTCAAGTTCTCAGGGAATTACCATTAGGGCATGCAGCTGTGGTCTTCTCTTGCCTCTCTAAGACAATGTCAGCTTGAATTTACCAAAACTAGCAGATGCCCAGGTGCACTGTAACAGATAGAAAGAAAAGAAGCAGGAGCAGAATGTGGCTTCCAGACCTCTAAGAGCTTGTTATTAGTGTGATAAGCTCTAGTATAGTAATTGGATAGGCTGGACATCATATCACTAACCTTGCAAACACATTCAGTTGCTGACTAACAAGGTCCTCATTCCATACATGTTCCATACATGCCAATCCAGGCAAGGGCAAGGCCAAAGACAGGCTTTGTTTCTTAAGATTTTATGACTTTGCTTTTCTTCACAGAATAAAAGACAAAGATGTGCAGAATTTCCTACAGTGCTTTTCAGCTAATGGTTTGAAGGTGAATTCTGAATATTTAAACTTTTCCTCACAGTGGGAACTCTGGTATTTGTAGCCACTGCCAAGGAAGGATCTTTTACTACTAAACTGGTTGAAACTGAAAGTGAACATGCTGCAGGGTCTGGGAGAGGTGCCAGAACTGCATGTTCTCTGTGCAGCTTCAGAGCAGGTACAGTGCAGGGACTGCATGGTGAAGGTGTTATCTACCCTCAGCAAACATCTCATCCTAATTTGGAAAGGACTATGTTTGAGGGGAAAATGTTGTGTTTTTTTTTTTTTTTCATTCTGCTCTTCCATTCATCAGTGATTTAATGAGCTAATTAGAGCCAACATTTGAGTCCCAGATCCTAAATAAGCTTAAACACCTATTAGCTATTGCATCTCATGCCAGCTGCAAGCCACGTCCCCTCGAGGATCTGAACCCTGACTCTACTATGACAGGAACAGCCCAACATGTTGAACCTTCTCTTGCTCTCCAGTTAGAGGAAAACCAGGCACATGGAGATCAGTTCACACTTGTGTTCAGCCTTTACAGGCAGCAAGAACAGATATGACTCTGAGAACACGAAGAGGAATTTGACTCCAGGTACCAAACCCAGAAAGATTTAAGTTACTTCAAAACCCTATATGAGCTATCACTTAACATTTAAAGTACTGAACCAAATGAGGGGCTGAGGATCTGCTTGGAGTTACACATAACACCACCACCCCCCCTTAAGAGATGAGCTCCTGAGCTAAAGAGTGACACTTAAAATAGGCTTTTCTCTGTCGTTCTGCTTTATGGGACTCAAGGCAGAAACCATCATCTCAGACCACATAGACCCAATTCTCCTTCTAGCTCAGCATGCTCCTTGATAGACCTACCCACTAGTCTGTGCTATTTCCAGGGCCAAATTTTCTTCTCAGTACAGATTTAAACTCTCCAGAATGCAGTGGAGATTTTCCAGACATAGAGGTCAAAATGCATTTAAATGCTTAACTTTTCTTGTTTCTTGTTATTCCCCCATATATCTCAGGGACAGCTTTCTTTTAAATGTGAACAATCTTAAAATACGTATTTGCATATATGAAACCAGAGGTTGCATCCTGGAGAAGGTGACCCCGCGACACTCGTGGTGCTGTGCCTGTCCAGAGCCTGCTGATGTGTTACACAAGTAATGACAAGCTGCAGAGGAACACTTAAGAAGAAAAGAAATGCAATTTGAAATGTTTTATGCTTATCTACATTTGCAATTCCAGTCATGGATCCTACCTGTTTGTAAATTTCAAAGCAAAATACCTCTGAACTTGCTAAGTCACTACGGATCTGGATATGCTCATTTTTATCTCGCTACATAAAATTAGACACATACCAGGCAGCTGTGAACTGATTAAGAGTCTCTCCAGCAAAATAAAAGAAGATGGGTCTTGTTATCGACTTGGTTGCTGACTCTTGACAGAGGCAGGGATGTAAGGTGCATTGAGATGCTTATGAGATTCCTACTGACTATGATGAGAACTTTCAGCAGTGGCTATATGCCGAAAAGTGACTGAACAAATAGCATTGTGAAGTTCCAAATTTATTTTCTCTCAAAGTCTTACAGAATAAATTTGCCCACTTTACAGGTAGAGATGCATTTTCTCTCACTGAGAGCCCTGCAAACTCTGAAAGTCACAGCTGTGTTCTCCTTTCATTGCTGTTCTTCTGAAGTGGTGTCTTACTTAAAACTCTATTGTTAATGTAAGAGATAAAAATTATCAAAACTACTTCCTGATTCTATAGGATTCTACAGAATTTTCTCACATTCTTCAGCAGCTCACCTTTCTGGGTTGTTTATGCAAAAATTGAGCAACCCCAAATTAAACAACCCTTGTATTCTGACCATAAGAAACATCCCGTTTCTGTCCAGCTGAAATCAGAGGTAAAGATGCAATCTTTCTTACCTAGCTCCTGCTCTGACTGGCTCAATAGTAGGTTTAGAGTGCTCACCCCTGTGCTGTGCTCACCCTGACAGATCCCTCCATGGGCATGGGTGCTGCAGTGGCCATGGGCTATAAATTTAATCTTCAGACCTTTTGCTGCTGCTCTGAAGTCCTCCCTTGCTCTAGTGGAACTCCTTTCTGGAAAATGCCTCCATTTAACCACATACATGGACACCATCAGCCTCATGGTGTCCCAGGAAACCGCAGCCTGCAGTACATCCACCCATTAACCTTCAGAGAGAAATCCTTTAAAAAGCCTGGAATATAAAAAAACCCAACTAGTGCACAACCTAAGATTACTATAAAGCTGTAAGCATAGTTAAGGGGGGACACACAAATCACTCTGAGATTTGATTTCTCTGAATCACAAAGATTCGACATGAAAATCTAGTTATGAGGATCGTTAAAAAAATGAGCTTCAGAGCATGAAATGTTAAAGACAATCACAATCTTTTAGAGAAATAGTGTCTTGTTCAAGATCAGATTTTAAATCATCCTCTCTAAGTTGTTTGAATGCTGACTTCTTGCAGGCAGGTCAAGTTGATGTGAAAAACTGTTGGCAAATGTGTTTCAGAAGTGTGGTGTAACAGACCCGGTACTGGGATGTCACGGTCTTCTCTTCTCAGAAAGGGATTAGGGTCACATTTTGATAGACATTTCATTTTTAAAGATGCATATAAATACTTACTGACAGTTTTGAAAAATTTTAGTGTCTCACTCTTGTCAAAATTTTCTAAAACCCAGAAGCATCTCAGCTGCTTTGAAAATTCCAGGAGTTACTGAGCATGGCAAAAGCCCAAGTGACTTTAAAAGTCTAATCATCAGTGCCTGTAAATGGCTGGCAAAAGAACAAGTAGAACAGACCCCTTACAGATTTAAAGCAACAGATAAATAGATCACACAATGTAATGGGATGTTTTGCACTGCTCTGACCCTGTTTCTTTTATTAGGATCACGTTATGTCATCGGAGCTGACTGCAGGAGAGAGCTGCAAAATCAGGATGAGACAAAAATCAGGCCCAACACGAATATGTAAAAGCCATAGTAACATTTCTTGTTTGTAAACTCGCTGGGATGTCACGATCCACCTTTTGTTGGGGATTTCAGGATTTTGACTAAGAAATGAGCAGAGTTCTTTGCTGGATTTCATCAGCATGTTCCCAGCAAAATCTTTTCCAGAGGTGCACATGAGCTCCTGCATGAGAACAGGATGAAAACACCCTTGAGAGAACTGGACATTGTACTTTCCATGGATCACTTCAGGACTCTTGATTTGAGTTCTCTGGATTTTTCTCTCAAACCACCCCCTGAATGGCAGCAAAATGAATGTGATGCATGGTTTGAAGAAAGTGCATTTACCTGCTGATCTGAGCTCTACAGTTTCAGGAAGGTTAGTGAACTTTTCTAAAAAGCTAGTGTGATTTTGGAAAGTATTAAAAAAAAATCTAGTAACTTTTCCTATTGTGTTTAGAGCTTTCAGAGGAATTCTGGATATTATGTAGTAAAACCCAAACTCTAATGGACCATTTTTATCTGCAGGAAAAATTCTACATAAGAGAATAATTTAATGATCCTATTTTCTAGATGGGAAAAAGTGAAGCACAGGAGAATAAGATGATGCAGGAAATCCCAAATTTGAACTCTTAGCATCCCACAGTTAGTGAGATCTTTTACCCACTAAGCCTTCCAGCAGAACTCCAGCAAATGAGGAAATGTGCAGTATTTAATACCTGGCTGGTAATAATACTGAACAGCATTTAATACCAACCATGACTTTAGAGGTCTTTTTCAAAGAAACTGAACATTCCTGTTGACCACTTTTACTTAAAAGTAAGGAATTACTGAAATAGTGGTACAAGGTCCTAATTTTCAGGACCAACTCCAGCAAACTGCCTGTCTACTAATATAAAATTTTTCTCTGGCAGGGGACAGTAGGTGTTTAGTCCCTACTTTCATGGAAAGGACAGATCTGGATCCACACTCCCTCACAGCCTGGGACTGTTTACATCAAGAATTTTTTTAGACATAAGGAACGCACTGGGACTTAGTAATTTTCATTTCATTTCAACTTGCAAATTTCCCTGGAAATTTGAAAACCTTGGATATTTCCATAAAAAGTGACAAGTATTTACTTTTTTCTCATTCTTTGAT
>NW_016690312.1:2548379-2614107 GCF_001604755.1 Lepidothrix coronata | reverse complement strand
CATCTAAGTCTCATTAACCAGACATAGTAACAGATCATGTTCCAATTTGTTCATGTCATTCTACAAAAATGCTGATTTGAGCTTACACTGCCATGTTTATTTATTTTGTTTATATTGGCCAACTGCTAAACCAACCATTTTAAACTCCTAGAGAAACTTGCAGCCACAAAAAAACTGGAATTAGATCAAAATGTCCATACAGCACCAGGGGCATCCTCCTTGGAGTACAAATAGAGCTGTGGAGAGCAAAGACCCCTGTGCTCCCCTCTCCCTTTGTACGGGAATGAATATTCAAAGCACTGGTTCTCAGTCAAGCCCTTGAATATCTGACCCAACCAAAATCAAGGAATTGCAAAATGCCTCTTTTCATGGATATATGATAACTTCTTCCCAGGGTCAGCTCTGGCCTCTATGGAATGTACATTTGTTGTTCAATTTTGCAGATGGAATCTTCTACACAGATTCTGCAGTAACACTAGAGGGCAATAATGCATGAGATATTCAGGATTTCTGAGCCTGAGAATGTCTGAGTGGCCTTCATTTGTTAATTCATCATTTGCTTCACATGTTTGCTTTATTTTAGAAAGATCTTGTTCTGGGTTAGGAAAAGAGGAAGAAAAAGCTTTACAGAAGATCAAAAATTAAATATCACTTGCTTGCTTTCACAGTGCTGTGATATTCTTAAAAGAAAGTGAGAAACTCTTTTGGGAACTCCCATACAGGGAGAGGGTGTCTCTTCCAAACAAAATATTAAAGGACATATTAGAGTCCCTGAACTTATTTCACATTTTGGTGAAGCACAGACAGAGAAAAATGTCTTGGAAAGGAAAGGAGAGCAAGGAAAAGGGAAAACAAAAAGAATAAGGGAAAGAAAAAGGGGAAAAGAAGAGAAAAAAAAAGTTCATAGAGATAGGTAGAATTTTAAAAAATAATCTTTTCAGTAGAGGTATGTTACCTGCACAACCCAAAGATTGTACTTTCCTTACTGTTGAGTCTCTCCATAAGATTTTTATTTAAAGCCAGTTGATCTGTAAACTGCAAGTTTGACAAGGGAAGGGGGGAAGGGAGGAAGGGTTTAGTTTGGTTCTCTTTGCTCTTGAATCTGATCTATCACACTTTCCTACAGTGTCCTGGGTCACATACTCCTGTAACAACTACTCTCCCTCAGGTTGCTATTAGAAAAGGATATTGTCTGAAGCTTGGACACTCTATAGTGCTGGAAAATAAAACAAAAATCTTCACATCTTGCTGCTTTCAAGTCTCAATAAATTCAAGGAACCTGGATGGCTTTTTGTCTTGGATGCCTGTTTCTGGTGATTAACATCTTCAGGGTGCATTCAGACATCAAGAGAAGGTTTTGCTTCAGAAAAAAAAATCTTTCTTTAAGGAACGTCAAGTGCAAAATTAATGATTCAGGATTCAGTCTGGAAGAAAGAGATATAAGTGTGAAGTGAACCTTTAATGGTCTGTTAAAGGGAGTGACTGCTTAGAAGAGTTTTTATAGCACTGCACTTCCTGCTACTTCAGTAATAATAACACCAGTAACAGTAATAATGCCCACCTCTGATATTTCACTTCCCATCAGCAGAACTCAAGTAATTATGTTCATTTCTTATCTTAAAGAAAGTGTTACCGAAGAAAGGAATGTGATAATGGGATGTTGGCAACTATCTGTGTTTTTAAGCCACATAGCAGGACCAGTTTTGTCTCCTGTACTGAGGCAGGATGTAGGGAAGGACCAAATATCAGCCAAAACTCTTCTTGAGCACCCACATTTTAAATAGATCACTGTAATTTCTTTAAAGGTGAGGTGGGGATCATGTCATGGCCCACATCACAGGGTGTCTGGCTCCTTTGAGTAGAAAAAGAGTATGTTGGTTAAATTTGAAATCCTCTCCGTTTCTGCTCTCAAACATGCAGCACAAGACTAGCATGAGGCCACACTGCTACAGCAGGTTATTAGTGGGGGATGATATCTATCAGTTCAAGCCAGGCAGCTTAAAAACACAAGATGATATGTTTTTTAAGAAAAGGAATTAAAGAGAAGTCTTAAAATGCTCATCAGCCTGAGCAGGCTTCATTTTTTTTTCCCTCCTACTGCCAATAGGAAATTATCATGTCATATGAAATTAATTCAGGTCATGACAGTGCCGTGGTAAAGCCAGAGGCCAATTCATGGAGATTGCTCAGAACAGACTCTCTGTTTTCCTGTTGCATTTAATGAGCCTTTTGGTTGAAAAATTTGTTGTGCTGCACTGCAATTCCAGTATAAGATGAATGTGGCTCCGGTGTTTCAGAGCCCGTCCAAGACAATTACTGTGATTCCTTTGTTTCGACTTTCTGTACCTGTGTTCATAGGTCTGCACTCCCTCTGTCTCTGGCAGGGTATGAAAGGCAACACTAAGGATATTCACACAGGTCAGGTTTCCTGAAGAGATCTTGCCTCTCATACCAGTGCTCCTTCTGCTAATCCAAACGTAAAGATGAAGAGCAACAATTCATTTCAGCCATATATTATTAATTTTAAGCAGTCTGGTTTTTCTTTCAGCCACTTCCTATTACCCACATGTAATGACCCTTGCCCACATAAATCAGCCAGGAAGATTTAATTCCCTTACTGATGAACTCAGTTCTGTTCATTTCCAGTCTCTTCCTGCAAAACTCCGAACAGAATGCTCACTTTTTTCTTGGTCTTCTTGAAGAAGTAATGCAGAACTAAACCCTTCAGTGAAACTTGGAAAATTGCCCTTCAGCCCCTAAATGCTGACGGTAAACTGCAGGAATTTTAAGTGTTTTGCTCTCTTGTATTTAACTCTGCTATACTAGATTATCCTTGATTTTTGCACTGTCCATTTTTGTTGAATGAGGTGATAATTAAACACATGCAGTCCACTGAACAGAAAGTGTTATTCAAAACTAACCAGCAAAGGTCACAGAATAAACACATTGACAACTTGCTAAGAAAGGAGATTATCCAAAGTCTTGACTTGGTGTTATTTCAAATCCCAAGACACAAGAGAGTTTTTATTCCCTCTCAATTCCTTTGTTGTTAGGGGATTTCTACGTATTGCTTAGCTTAAATTTCTGCCAAAGCCATCCAATCAACTCTGTTGACTGCTTGGTGAAATTCCCTTCTACACTTGGGTCAGTATGTACTGAATAAGAAGGTTATCTGCACTATTAAACCTTTGACTTCTCGTCTTTTGAAGAGATCATTTTACATTTTGCTATGGCAGAGCTGTAATTAGATCTGTTAATTAAGGACAGAATGAACTTTTTAAAAACTCTAAACCCCTTCGCATTTTTGATAAGTTTGCTTAGGTTGCTACTGACCTTCGTACAGGGTTTGCCACTGCTTATTAATTGTTAAATTTTAATTAGGCATGCTGATGAATGTGCTAGCCTTAGCAATAAATAAAAGGTAGCTTCATTTATAATCGGATATTTACCACTCTGCACTGAAATTATCTGCTTCCCTAGAACACAGTTAATTTAACATATTTTGATAACAGTAATTGGGGGTCTATAAAACCCAAATGCAAACAGATAAATATAATGACTCCCTGGTTCAAAGATTGAATTACCAGTGCTAGCAAACTGAGCTAGGACACCAGGTCTTAAAAACATTCTACAGGCACTTGAACTAAATGACTTCAACAGCTGGTCAGATATTCATGGTATTTTACTGAAATTCCTTCAAAACATGTTTTCCAGAGAATAATCAACCCTTCTTTTAGAAAAAAGCAGGTCAGACTGGGGAGATAGAGGAGTAAAGGGATGAAGAAGAGAATCATCTTTCACACCTAAGGGAAATGAAATTTTGCAGCACCAGTGAGCAAGCTGCTTTTTAATTTGCCAGTAATAACTGTGGCCCATCCCAGTGCCTGTGTGACCCACCCAGGTCACAGACCAACACACCAATAAAGCTGTAAAGAAAAAAATAGTGGGAATCTGTCCCAAACTCCCTCGAAATCAGAGTTCCAAGGATCAAAATAATTCTTTTAGATTAACCAATAGCCCCATAGTGAAAGAAATAGCAAGTGTCTATCCTGTGAGATTACTCTGGCAGAATTGGTAACTACACTATTTAAACTGGACCTCCTGCCACTTTCACTTGTTATCTCTGTGAAGGATCATTAGAGAATCTTCTCATGAGGAATAAGATATTTAATTAGCCATGGCCATGGCCATGAAGCAGAGTTAACAATCTGAGTTAACAGAGTTAACAATTCCTGACACAGCACACTTACATATGTAACTTTATCCCTGAGTTCAGTGCCATAACTCAAAGCTGCACAGTGAAAATACAAGAGACAGTGGTTGAAGTCCTGGTAGAGGAAAGTGGCAAAAATCACCTTTAATTCCCACACAGTCCTGGCAAACTTCAGATATCAATGGCCAAATGCTTTGCACCCATCACTTCCATAAGGAAATGCTGCTGCCACCAGTGCTGATTTTCCAGTTGTTTTATTGTTTGCCTTCAAGAAAGAGCACATATGATTCACTTTTCACTGGGAAGTTTAAGTATCTCTTCCCAAGGCTGGATAATTAGATAACTATCACGTTATCTGTATTATTACTGATGAAATGCAACCCAAATTTCATTAGGGATGGTCCAAACAGGTTTTGAGGGCTGATGAAGTGCACTGCTCAGAACTGTGAGTGCAGTGCCAGGGCTTTCCTGTCCTCTGACCATCTCAAAGCACGTGGTCACTGCTGTGTGGCTTGATGCCAGTTCTGCAAGTGTCAAGTGATGCTTTCAAAATTCACACTGCAAGCAGCAGGACTGAGGACTGACTTGCCAGGGTGATTTTGGGCAGTGATGAAAGTAGGACTTTTCAAAGGCTGATGCTTTGGGAGCTTTCTACCAGACTGTGGGAGTATTTTGCTAGTGGTACACCTAGTTGCCAGCTCGACTTACAGTGAGAATTCAGAGATAGGAGGCAAATTCATTTTTCTGGGCCCTAATAAGTATGTCTTCCCAGAAAACAAGTTTCAGCACACTCCTTACGTGGGCCTTATGTGTTTGATTATGTCCTGACATTGAAAAAGAGACCTAAGCCAGTTTTCAGAGAGTATTCAAGCAACCTGTCTGCTTTTAACCCTGGTTTACCCACAGATGTTCCTGCAAGTCTACTGACAATCAACTCTTTCCTTTTGAAATCAGGTATGATTGCATGCTTGGCTTCACTTTTCCCTGCAATGAAAAAGCAAGAGAAATATCTGAAAGCTTTCCCCCCTTAGAGACATAAAAATGACATTACATCTTCAGCACAGGGTGGGGCATAATTCCCTGATCCTTCCAGACAAAGGCTGACACATTTTACCTGTGCTGTTGATTTAAGTGAAGACCAACACCCCAGAAATACAGTTGTTTCTGCAACAGAATATGGGGCACAAAATAGGGGCTGCATATCAGTCTTCTTAATAATGATCTCCTCAGAGCTGTATTAACGAGCTGGAAGTGAGGAGAGCAGAATTTCTTCCCCTTGAACTTAGACTAGCAGCAGGACATGAAGGAGCTGTAATAGAATGTTATTTTACAAGGAGTAAATAATGTAATAGAGTCTATAAGGATGTCAGCAGGAGAGTTAGAACTGTCATAGCATAATCCTGACTTGAGCAGCAATGTGTGAAAAAGTAGCCTGCAGCAGTTTTTCCAGTACTTCAATAATTTCTGCTTTCTCACTGATCTTTGTTTACTCTACTTACCTTGTCAAAAAAATGTTTTACCTTATGTTAAAATGGTAGCTAAAAGAGGAAAATGTATTCCCAGAAATCCCAACTTTTCAAGCATACACATTTTGTTTTCTTTTCTGTTGTTGTTGTTGTGGAAAAGAGGGAAGAATTGTATTCCCTTCACTTAAAAAAATATGAAGAGTAGTAAAACCATAAATAAAAAGAACCTGCCTGTGTCTTTGTTGCTTCTTTTTCCTTCAGACTAATGAATAATTCAGAAAATTGGCAGTATTAGACTTCACATCCTTGTGATATGATGGCAGATTTTCCAGTGAGTCCTCAAATGTAAGCTCAGGAGGGTCATGAAACTACACAGTTATTGTTATTGGAATGCAAGAACATCTTCCAAGGTACTGCAGCACCTTTATATCATCACTGAAGCAAGGCAGAGAGGGCAAGTTTGCAACTAAAGAAAATGCTAAGTATTAAACTGAAGTTACAAAAAAAGAGGAGGGGGGCTAACTCTCTTTTTTTGTCATTTCTCTTTTCATGTGACATCTATTTATATTTTCTTAAACCATTATTACAGAAATGTTGTAAAGACAAGGGGGACAAACTAACCCAAACTTTCAGGATGGTTTTGCTCCTGCTTTGACACCGTGCAAAGAGTTCAGACCATGTACCCCCAGACGAATACTCTCACAAGCCTTCACTGGCACAAATTCCATCTGACTTTCCACAGGATCCAGACTCCTCTATTTTCCTTTTTAGAAAGTGTTGCTTCTGCTGTTACTTTGCTACCTGGTGCTCTTGCAGAACCCAAGCTCCTCTGCAGTTCTCTCACCCCATCCCAGTCGGAGCCTAGGGACTACTATGCCATGTTTTAAATTCAAATTGTGTTGGCTCCTCTTGGTTTGAGACAGACCTTTAACATCAGTCTGGTGTAATGTGTTTGTATGGTATATTTGTCTTGGTTTTAAGGAAATACATTAAAAACCTTTCACTGAGAATACGAGATATTGCATTGTCCTTGAAATTGTGTTTGGACCTTCAAAGCCATTTAATCTCAATTAAAGCAGAGCATACAAGATAAGGTGCTCTGAAGATGCATTAAAGCGTGTTACATTGCCAAGCCTTCCTGCACTTTGACACATCCTAAAAGCACTGTGGCACTGGTTTAAAGGTGTGGTTCAGAAAGCTCCCTGTGCCCCATTATCCATGGATCATTAGCATAACTCAGAACTCTTCCAGCGCTGTGCCAGTGTGTGCTAACAAGTGCTGTTAATGTATGAAGCCTTGACATGATAGATTGTAATGCCTCTGGCTCTGTCATGTCAGAGGCAGTTTGTGCATTAAGTCAAACACACCAGGGGATTAGATAGTTAAGAGATTGGAAATGCACCATAAAGCCTTTTAATTCAGAATCACCATTTATAATCCATGCTCGAACTGCAAAGTGCAACCAAAAGTTTGACCTCGGATGGATGGTCAGAAATTTATTTGAAATGAGTTTAGGGTTCTCAGTACAGCCCTTCCACCATGGGATGACATCCTTCATATCATTCCTACTGGGATCCTGAGGGCTGTGGGTGAAACGAAGCCCAGGCTGCCCTCACAGCTGAGCGAGCACAAGACATTTCAGGGTGACATGAGCGAGTTTGTGCTGCCATTGATTTTGTTGCACTAATTCAGAGGATAAACAGAGGACTCAATTCTCCAGAGTTATCAATCTGGCACCTTTCAAGCACATTTAGATTGGCATGGGCTTTTGTTTTCTGTTTTCTTTTTTTTCCCTTCCTAATTACATGTTAAGTGTAGCAGTGTTAACAGATGTCACTAGAATATAATCTCCAAAGATTTCAAGAGCAAATAACACTAGGAAAAAATTGATTCACAAAGAAATGTTTAGCTATCACGATCATTGAAAATAAACTACATTATTTTCTTAAATGCCTAGTTCAAATACTGGTTTTGGAGTTATTTTGACAGAAGATTTTGTCAAGGGTGCCAGCAAACAGTGTTGAATGACAATCATACAGGAAGAAGATGGTGTAACAGTCAGAATGCACCAGTCACAAAGATGAAAGGCATTGGATCATGGTTTTTACAGGCATCTAACCTCCACACTTACAATATGGTTCGTATAGAAAAATCCTACTGTGCCAGAAAATACATTTATATTTGTAACATGCTGAAAATACTATGAGTACCATGATATCCTGGTTCTATTTCCTCCTTGCTTTTTGAGCTTAGGAAACCATTTCTGTATTTCTGTCCTTAATTTGTTAGCTGATTTTTTTAAAGCAGATCACTTACTAAATAAGTCCGTTGTTAATAAATTTATGGCTGGTTTGACAGATAAATTAAAAAATAAAAAGAATTATGTAGGAACCTGAAGTAATGAATACATCAGAATGCCTACTTAGATCCCTACAAAGTAATGCCCTCAGAAGCACAGAGCTCCCATAACTTCCAAAGAATGGGGTGACAGCTCTGACAGCAGAGCTGTTTTAGTACCTTTGCCCACATGTGGTCATGCACACTAAAAGTGATGCCCACAAAGCCTGTCATACATCTGTCATAATAATAACTGATTAGTAGTTAAGCTTCTTTTTGGAGTTCATTGCCATTGCCTCTTTATTTTACACTAATAGACAGCAGTAATTTTTAATATGTCTATTTTGGATGTGGCAAAGCAGGTCACAAACAGATGAACACACTGACATATAAACACTTCACACAAACTCTCTTTGTAGCTCATGTACAAGGACTTTATGTTTGTTTACTGCCACCCTGGTCTACTGCCACAAGTAACAACAGCAAAACCAGAAGAATAATCTGTGAAAATTGACTTCTACGTAAGATGAGAATATCCCTGACCCTTACCAGAACCTCTGTTGCTCATATTCCACTGGACCACAGCACCTGGAGCTGTATCAGCACCTCCAGTCCCTGAGCTGGCTGGCTGGGAAGGAGGACCAGCCAGAAAGAAACCAGCTCGTCTGGCCCCTCAAGGCATGGGGAAAGCAGATGTGCGTCCGTCTGCAGCTGATCAGAGCTTTTTTTTCCACTTGTTTTCCATTCCAACTTTGCCCCCGGACTTTGGGATGAGATCTGCTCCTCTTGCCCATCCTGAGTAACTTAGGGGGTTCATATTCCCCTGGGAGAAAGCCCATTAGCCCCATTTCCACTGGCATTTTTCCACAGGCCCTGAAGTCTCCCATACCAGAACAAGGACTGCCCCAAAGCCATTGCAGAACAGCTTCAGCTCTGTGTGAATGCTCTTTCTCTGTGCCACTGAAAAGCAGTGTCAGCAAAGCACATCAAAATTGTGCAGTTTTACCCTCACACTACTGTATTCTCCTCACTGTCCATTGCTTAAAATGTGAACAGAATCTGGGTTGTACCTTATTAATCACCTGGGTCAGGCTCATATTTCCAGTATTTCTGGAACTATTTCAGTGATGAACTGTAGATGGAGTTATTAACCCACCAGAAGCATCTGACAGATGAAAAGGAAAAGACTTTCATCGATTCTTCTCCAAAACATTTCCAATCTTTTCAATTGTTTGTTCATCTACTAAAAATAGTATATTTAAAAGCACAGAATGGCAGAAGGCTGGAGTTGTTGAAGCATATGACAGATATGACAGATACCTGGTTTGGAAATGCCATGGGACTTCTTGTCCACATACCACTGTTCACCTCTGAACACTTCTCACCAATTCTACACCTGCAGACAAAGAACAAAAGCCATAAACACAACAGGAAAAGAACAGGAGAGATTTCAGGATCAAAAAATACACAACCAACCTACCCCTCAACAAACCACATTCATAGAAACACAAATGGCCAAATTTATTTGGTTACATTTCATTTTAGGAGTAGCAATAGCTCCTCACTGTCGCCCAGCTATCAGTTCACATCACAGCTCACTCTCTCTCATATTTCAGCCTTGTTCTCAGCTGAGCTTCACCAGTATTTGAACTTGGGTAATGATCAACCCACTGTTCAGTAACATCACCACTGGGTGAATGCAAACAAAACCAGGTTCACTTTCCAAGACATGCCATCAGCCTACTGAAAATATCAGGATGACATTCCCTTTGTAATAGAAGATCTCTCAATTGTTACAACACTTGCACATTTCTAAGGAAGCAGAACACCCAGTCTGCTGTGGGTTAAGATAATCCCCTGGAACTGCATCATAAGCAAATTTTATTCCTGTTCAGTGATTTATTTAAATGCAGTTATCTCTGAAGGATAAGAAACAAATCCTCAGGGTATTCACAGAAGCAGGGAGTTAGGGCACAAGGGGATTTTTCACCTTCACATTGAATTAACTGACTTTATTCTAAAATGAGGATGGTCAACCAGGATGATCAACCAAGCATTTGCCCAAGACTACAGAACACAACTAGCAGAGGAACTCTGCTGACCTGAAGAGGTTTTGAGTAATCTAAAACCTCAGTTGTGGGAGCAAGTGAATTAACAGAGACTACTGGGGCTGAAAACTAACAGCCAGTCCTCAACAGGATCCTGGAGAGCTATTTGAATTTTAAGACATTCCTCACCTCCTCCTTCTCTATCCATTTTCCAAGGGGTTTAGTATGCATTTTCCAATGACCCTCAGCAACATGAAGATATCAAGACAAGGTCTGGAAAGTTAGGAAAGCTGGTATGATCTTTTCTAGCCAGCTGTTCTCAGCAACCCATGCTGAGGCAAACATGGAAGCATCCTCTCGCCTCAGGAGATCCCCAGGAGAACCTCTGGAGAGAAGAGGACACAGCAGCCAGGGCACCACTGCTGACACAGAGCACTCAGCAGGAGGAGACACATGTGTTTATGAAACTTGATAAGAATTTGCATTATTACTCGTATATTACTGGTATATTCTCAATACTCCCATAGATTCTTCTTTATGTCTTCTGAACATGAAAGAACATGTTGATCTCCTTAATATGTTTTTCTTCTTTACTCGTCTATGTCCCTATTCATATCTATGTGATCCACTGTTGGATCAAGGTCAGACCTTTAATTTACAGCAGGGCATATATTAGGAGGTGGCCTAATTCTGAAAATTGCCAACACAGACATTCGTTATTGTCAATAAGAGTAAGATAGTCCTGGTAGCTTCCATGTAAGCCTATATAATGTTAAATATCCAAGTTTTCTTATGCAGATAATGCCACAAGACAAACTGCACACAGAAGATTTCACATTTACAGGGAGTATGAAGACCACACCTTTTAGCCAACTTAAAAGTATGAAAAGTTACCATTCAAAAACAGAATACATTGAGAAATGTTTTTTATAATCTATACCATACTACAGTTATTTGAGCTGAAAAACCTCCACACCTAGCAAGGCAGTAATTTGATGGCTTGCTAGAAGAAACAAACCATAATAATGTGTTCATGTTAAGATTCCACATTAAATGGAATAATTACTTGAAAAAATATATATATGATTCCCTGTTACTCTGATTCTTAGTTATCCCAGGACTACTTCAGACTCCTCTGATGAAACAGCCTCAGACCATCAGTGGTGTTTATGCAGCAGAGAAGAAATGGGAGTTCTGGATGATAATTTTATACTGGAGAACGTATAGCTGGTTTTGGATGTATTGTATTGAAGGCGCCATGGAAGTGCTAAATGAGAGCTATCAGCACTGTTGGTGTGGCTGTGCAGAGCAGCTCTGTCACACATTTTTGGCAAGGCACCACTAGAGGTCTGTCTCTGCCCGTGCTCGGTGGTGGCACCGCTCGCTCCTGGAGGGCCTGGACATGAACTCACATTTTGGACCACAGCTTCTCTTTGTGCTTGAGACAATTTACCTCATATAATCTGAGTGCTGGTATATAACACCCACTTATTGAATTAACTGTGTAACAGACCAATTAACTGCAGCTATTTCTCTCTGTAAGTGAGCGAATGAGATCGTTCTCTTCCCCTCCACAATATGACACGTTTGTAGTGAAGAGTTAAAGGAGGCTGGATAAAGCAATGTAGCACTAGTTTGAGTGTGATCCAAGAATTATTGAAGGCAGTGGGACTTTTGCTATTGACTCCAGTTGCACCAGGGTCTGCAAATGGCCACTTTACTAAAACAGAGTTGTTCATTTTGCTGCATCATTTTAATAGACTCGTATTGCTCCACCCCTAATGGTGAGTTTACCTTTTGGGTTGTGTGTGTGTTAACTAACCTGTCTCATATTTTGTACTTTTTTCAGGCTGACTCAACTAGTTGGTTTATTGAGGGTTTTTCACACTTCTTACACATTAAGTAACCCTGACTTGCACACTCAGTCCGCACTCCCCAAGCAGTGTGAGAGCTGAGCTCCTGAGGAAATGCTGCCACAGACATACCCAGGGTAGCAGCTGCTCAACAGAGCACATAAATTCCTTCCCGTGTGATTCAGTGTCTTTGGCTGACTCCTGCCAGAGACCCTGCGCAGAGATCCACCTCAGCATCACTGCCATCTGTAAATTAACCTGTGGCAAGGAAGGCAGCTACAGCTTCCAGCCATTTGTGCCACCTCTCCACAGGAATTTGCTGCCAGGACTAAGAGGATCCCCTCAGGCGTTGAGGTTTGCATGTGGACTGTTCATGACAGGGTAGCAAATGGCTCTCCTATCAGGTCTTAGGGATCCATCCCATCTCTTCCTCCTTTTTCTCCCCTTATTATAGCCTTTATCACCTGTTGTTGGAAAGAAGTGGAGAATTGTATAGGATTAGGTGTCCACAAACTTTAAATCTGACTTTAATCCATTGTCATTGGCACACAAATTGGCTGTACTAAGTGGATCAGTGAGCACATCCCTTGCATATGTTAAAGTCCCTCATAGTTGAGTGGTGTAGCCATTTGGCTTATTTTCCCTCACAGTAAATAAACAATTCTTTCTTTTGGTGTGTGGACCTGCTAATATCTCCATTTCCATTTGAGAAACTGAGTTAGAGTGAGTCGGAGTAGTTTGCTGAAGGTCCACTCACAAGATTTTTGGCAGACCAGAGAGAAAGCCAGGAGTGGAAAAGACAACTAAAGACTTGGATACTCAGTGTTTCATCAGGCTGGCAGCAGATTCTTAGACAAAGTGAAAGGACTGTTTCACAGAATGCTCAATTACTCTATGGAGTTCAGTATCATTTAATGTTATGGAGAATATGAAAGACAATTGTGTTTGTCTGGCTAACAGAGAGGCTTTTTTGTATTGGACTAAATACAAAAGTCCTCTTGCAACAGCAACAAGTCCGACCCACTGGATGAGTGGAAAAGGTTCACTGTTACACATATATTCCTTAAACAGTCCCATCTTCCACCCTGCTCTCTCTGGAGGCAGGATGTTTCACAGAAGAGGATTTGTGTTGAGGTTACCACTCCAGCCCAGAGGAGAGAGGAAAGCTCTATTTCATGAGGGATATCTAGCAAGCAAGTGCAGTTATGGTTATATAGTGCAAAGAGGATTTGCAGGGAAGGAAGAGCTATTTTTATGACTTTCCTCTAAGGTTTAGAGGCTTTGTTCCTATAAAAAGTGTCATGTCTTAGTTGAGAACAGCTGGTTCAGGATATGCCATGGAACATGCAAACAGTAGTGACACAGTTTGCAGCATGGCCAGAAGACTAAGCTGGTAAAGTCAACCCAAGTGGTTTTCCCCTTCCATGGATGGGAAATCACCCCTTTCTGACCTCATACACAGACCACACACCAGGTGTGGAAATCAATATGAATAAGAGAAGAATCAATCAGAATGAGAGAAGACAGAACCTCAAAAGGAGCCTTTCCACCTTTTTTGACCCAAGCATGGTACAATGGTTGTAAGGGTAATTTTGAAACTAAGGGCACTGCAACGTTGTTTTTGCTTTGCAAAGCAAATGCCAGTTCTCCGAGTGCAGTGGTAACTGATGGCAGCTCAAGGCTATATCCATTTTTATTCCACGAGTGTACCAGGAACTAGTAGTGCTGGGAGCTTGTTGTGGAAAATGAGGGCATCTAAACAACTACTTGTTTACATAAATATTCTAAATATGACTTTAGTAAAGCACTGGGGTTATAGAACTAATTACCCTGCTCATCTCCTCACTGACTTCCATGCCTGTACCTATTCTCCTTTAGGGTGGATATCTCATTTTTGTATGGATCTGTATATGCCCTGGCTTTTATTGATTATTATGTGAAGGTCAAACCAGATACGTGTTTTTTCCTCCTCAGGATCCTGTTCCCAATGCTACATTTATTAAATATGAACATTATAAGCAAATGTAGCAAGAAATTAAAGTAAATGAAAATAAAACCAAACACAAGCCATCTATTTACATGCTTATTCTTATTTAATGATAGACTTCAGTGCATGTTTATAGATACTCTGCCTTGCACCTAGAGAAGGCTGTAGTCAACTCACACCTTTTCCTCTCCTAGGTCAAGGAGCTCTTTCTTTAGCAGCAACTGCTTTACCCAGTAAGATCTCCCCCACCTTGGCTCTGCCTTTCAAGGAAGCTGGAGCTCCTAAAAAAAATCCTTATCTTCTTATTTTTCCTCTCATTTTCATACTGCATGCTTCTTGCACAGTCTTTAACTTCTTTTTTCCCCACCATTAATATTTTAAAGCTGGCAAAATTCTAGCCAAACAGAAATATCCAGAGAGAATGCCTTTCTCATTTAGTTGAAAATTGTAAATCACCTATGGATTGTTTTTTTTTCTCAAAATGAGAAAATTTTCCTGGATCAATTGAAACATTTAGTTCATTTCACAACACCAATGTTTCAGGTTTTATTTCTCAGGATTTTTTTTTCCTCGTAAGCTTCTAAATTATGTTTATGTGAGTTTATCTGTAAACTAATTCAAAGGAGTGTTTTCTGAAATGTAAGAAATAAAACCTAAACTTTTTTATAGTTTTCGTTTTTTAGACAAAGAAACTTCTGAAGCTGAAAGCAATTGTGTTTATTAACCTGAAGCTGCATTTTTTAGCAAATTACTAGTGCTTGTTTATAGTTCCCAGTTAGGCAGACAGACCATCCAGGAGGAAGTTCACGTGATGCTTTTGCAATCCTAATGGCTGAACTGATCTCGTGCTTGCAAAAAGGTAAGTGGGAAAAATATCTGTGATAACCCACTTCTGACACTGAATGAATTCCATTTTGGAGCAGCACAGTGAGAACCCCACCACAGCCAAACTGCTCCTCAATAAGCAGACAGAACATCACTGTCAGCAGCCTCTCTTCTGGTACTGTCATTCTGTGTAACTTGGCTTTAAATGGATTATAATTTGGCTCAGAATATTTTCACTTAGACTCTTAACAGGTCCATATTGTTACCATTACCAAACCTTTCAGACACATCAAGGAAACAAAACTGAAAAGAGGGGGAATTTTAGATAAAGCCAGCAAGATAAATCTATGCTCCTAAACAGATGCTACACAATCACACACAGCTCAAGATGCCAGCTCCTTAACGTCTTATTTCAGCAAGTCTCGCAGATAAGGAATCTAACACAGTCTCACCAAACACAAGCCGAATCAGCCTGCAGGATTCATGGGTTTCAAAGCAAGCAGAGAGAGCTATGACTACTCACTTTGATTTGCATTGCCCAGGCCAAAGAATTTCATCCAATAAATCCCGCTATCAAATGAATTATTTCTTTCTTCCATGCGAGCAATCCTTAGATCCAGTAAGTTGTGGCTGAATTATAGCATATCTTTCAGGAGGGCATCCAGCTTCCTTCCATCCTATAATGCTTACAAGGTTAGGCACAGAGCCCAGTAAGCCATCTTCTTTTCCATTTCCTACTGCTGGAAGTTAATCCAGCTATGATGGGAAGGTAAACTTATGTTGTTGTGACAGAATTCCATACACCACTGCCCTTACCCCGTGCCAGAATTCTACCTTTGCTCAGGGAGATAAGTGGCTCTTCAGCAATGATGACTGGGGTAGCGGGAAGAAATCAGTCGACAAGAGGATCACGATCTAACAAAGGAAGTACTTCTCATTTGGATCTTATCCCAATTTCTTTTGCAAACTTTGAGAAATTTGAAAAGCAAAGCAGAAATTGGAAGGAGGAGTGAAGACGGCAAAATGACAAAGGGCAAGAATGTGAAAATATCTCAGATTTGTCTTGTGCCCCCACTGGAAATTTTTGAAAATAATACCCTGAACTTTAGGAGTGTGTCATGGTTTAACCCCAGCCAGCAACAAGTACCACATAGTCCTTGGCTCACTCCTCACAACAGGATGAGGGAGAGAGTCAGAAGAGAGAAGGTGAGAAAACTGTGGGTTGAGATAAAGACAGTTTAATGGGCAAAGCAAAACCCACCCACACCAGCAAAGCAAAACAAGGAATTCATTCCCCACTTCCCATGGGCAGGCAGTTCAGCCATCCCCAGGAAAGCAGGGCTCCATCATGTGGAATGGTGACTTGGGAAGACAAACCCATCACTCCAAACATCAGAACTCAGATCACAGGCTCTGATTCTTCTTTAGGTCCCTCTCTGCATCTACCAACATAGAGCAGTGTATTGAGGGCAGGTAAATTCCTTACCTGGTTTGTGGGGTGAATTGGAGCATTAATCATAGCTGTGTCTAGATGAGTGCAGACTGAAAATGGTCCTATTTATTCTACTGACAGGCATCTGAAATCAACTTGCATCTTAATTTGTGTATCTCTTACATCATTGCAACAAGGAATATGTTTAATAAGCAGAATCCCAACAATTTCAGTGTGGACAAGAGATTTTTGTTGTTGTAGGTGTTTGCCATTGGCGACGTAAGCAAATACAAGATGTCCCAGCTGCAACCCATTCTCCTGCCTGCTTCAAGATTTTAATGTGAAAATGGCTATTTTTAGGCTAGAGCTCATTTGAGGTTGTTCTGTGTCCCCAGCATGTAGCTGATTGCTGATAACCTATTTGGGGGAGTGGGGGTGGACCAGTGCAATCTGCAAACATTACGAATCAGATTGACTGAAAAGCAGAGCAGAGCTGCAGAGACCTTTCTGAGATTCAAGTCTGATCTCTGATACTGTGCCTTCTCTTGAAGATCCACTCTTTAGTTATAAGTGACACTTCTTTCACATTTTAAATAGCTGGCAGAAAATAAAAAGGAAAAGACCGTAAAATGCTTTTGCCAGACTAGTCAATACATTTAAGATTAAGCTGAACATTTCTATACATCAATGACCTTTAAAATCTGTTAGGAAGGTGAGATGTTAGGATTTAGTCTCAGCCAGGTGATTGATGTTTTTTTTCAACTGCAAAGCAAAGCTATAGCCTGTAGTCTAAAGCCTATTTATAATCCTCTTTAACAGCACTTGGTATAAAGATACAACTCATTTCTTTGTGAAAATAGCCTGGCTCTGGAATAGTGTGATATATTCAAGGAAGACAAAGTAAGGACCTGGAGCTTGCCTCCAAAATATATATTAAAGAACTGTCAATTACTGCCCTGCATTTGAAGGAATTTTGTTAATATGAAAACCTGGTGGCATTCCCGCAACTTTAGTGTCAATAAGGGTGATTCATTCATCCACTTACCTTCTGAAACAGATCGGCAGTGACAATAAACAACAACAGAAGCAGCTTTGTGGGTGGGGCATTTGTTTCTCGGGCTGCTCCCAAGGTTGTCACTTTATACCAGTGGCAAGTGAGTGCCGGTGCAGGAAGAGCAGTCCGAGGGACAAGTGCCTATTGACAGTAATGCTCAAAGCAGCCCTTTCACTCTTAACCTGGTCTGCTCCACCGAGCTGCTCCTCCCGCGCTCAAGGAAAGGCACACCCGGCTGTAAATGTGCGTGCCTTTCGCCAGGTTTTACAACGCGGCTTTTTTTCCCTGTCCTTGCAAAAGTAATGGAAAGAGGGAGAGGAGGTCTTTTGCGTTCACTGGAGTACAGAAATGGCCCAAATTCAACGCTTGGCACCTGAATGTCTCGTGGAAGTCAGACTCTGATTGTCCTATAACTCCGACTTCCCATCACAACGACCCTGCTGTTTGCTTTTTGTCACCTCGTTATCTCACACTGGACTGTGCATCTCACAGTAAACCAGTGATAGGGCCATGTGCTTACATGGGCCATTTTATACCCCTCACCAGATATCTGCCTTCCTTCTGGAAGGCCAGGCTTACTTTTTTCTTCTCCTTCATTGTGTTTTTTTTTTCATTATGCAAGGCTGCAAATAACACATCGGAAAAAAAGCATCAAAAAGGACTACAAAACCTCTTTCTTTTACTTAAAGGGATATACCTAAAAGCCTGTCCTGATCCACTTCCAGCTGCTGACACACGGAGCATGTCTGCTCAGAGGGTTGGAGAAGTGTTAAACACACATTATGCACTCGGGTTTCAATCCTGCCATCACTGAATTGCTTGGTTTCAGTTGTTGAGCCGCAATAAAAATTCACAATGAAACACATCCCTGATGTCTCAGTGCAACTTCTTTTTGAGTTTTCCTGTGAAGGAAAATGCGGGAGCACTGCCTGAGTTATTGCAGGCAGATCCCCCTGTGCATCCAGTCCCTCCCTGCCAGTCAGTCCAGATGGATTTGTTCCTGGCTGCGATCTTGCCTTCACTACCCTTTGTCTTCCAAGGTGAAGAATTCCTCACTGCTGGCACTCAGACTGATGGGCCTGTCTGCTTCCTCCAGAGCTAAACGCTTACCCTTGATCTTTACCCCAGGGCACAGTTCCCTGCACTCTGCAACTACCAGTCCCTATCACTGGTCACATGCTTCTTTTTTTCCATGCTTAGTAACTAGAAGAGTTCGTCTCGAGATTTTGCTCAGTGGGATATTAACATGAAAGGGATGCTTTTGAATTTAACAGTGTCACCTTCCTTTTGCAACTAAACAGCATGTCTGTACAATGGCAGAGTAAAGTACTCCCTGCAATCACAGACAAGGGGCTTTCCAGACTCTGGATGTCCCAAGAGTTAGGTGTAAATGAACTAAAATTTAAAAACACATAAAGGTTCAGGCTCTGAAATGGAGCCTCAGTTGAGCAATCATCTGTCTAAACACCACTGGGACTTAACTGAAGTGCAGACTCTCGAAAAAACCCAACAAAATATACTTTTGAAAAGGGTCAAAAAAACCCCTTAATGGCAATGTGATCAAAGCTAGAATTTCTGTGGGCAAGGAGAGGGAATTATTAACCAATCTCTCAAAGGAAATACTGAACCAACATAGTGGAAGGAATGATTTTATTCTGTGTAGTCTGTTTGGAATTTCCAAGTTCCTCTGAAAGCATTGCTGGAGGAACATAGTGTATATATTTATTTTACCTGAAAGTGATACAGGAACATCTGCTGTTACATCTTGATATGAAAATGTTAGCTGTTAGTGCTGCACCTCTCAGGAAAAGAAGCAGAATAGAAAAAAAAAAGCTCAAGTAGCAGGTAAACATCAGTGCTACTGCATCTTTCTCTGCATGTCCAGCCTTTCTATTTTGGTTCTTTGCTGAAAGGAAGTACAGGACAATACCTAAGAAATGTGACTGTCAGCATTCATTAAGACCAATGTTTAATCTCAGTTGACAACATCAATGTCGGAATCATAGCTGGGAGCTGGCAGCATTTCAATAGAGGATTCTTCTGAGCTCTTACACACTACTTCAATAAATAATCCTACTGGGAAATATGGAGAGGAGCATTTAAAATGATTTTAGCTGGCACGTCACTACAAGGTTGAACCATCATGTAGTGCTGTGCCCACTGCCTAATTCCACTGTGAAATGTTGAAATACAGCTTTTAGCTCCACAGAAGCATGTAGGCCTCTATTTACATGCAAATTAATGCTATTCATGTGTGAACTACAGCAGGTACTGACTCTGCCAGATGGAATAATTTGGGGATGGGCCCATTCTCTTTTGCTGAGGGCTGCATGTATTCTCACATGCTGTAGATAATTGTTGGAGTTTCTATGTCACCAGAAGTCCCAATTAAATAGCTATTTAAATAATTTACTTTTTTTCCAAGTGAAACATGGTCATGCATGCAGTGGCATAGACTAAAAATAATGATGACTGTAATCACACTTATAATACCACTATTAGCAATAACATCATTAGCAATGAGGGGGAAGCAGGTGGTTCAGGGCAGAGTATCAGGAAACCTGGACGTGTCACTGCCCAGTGATTTTGGACGCACCATTTCATCCTCTCTTTCTTCCTTTTGTTTTCATCTGTAAACTATTCATGGAAGGCATAATACTTTATTCAGTTCCTGATCTGAAGTAGGCAACCCCCCCCCCCCAAACATTACTGTGACATTTACATGCATTTTGCTGCATTAGCCCCCACTTGACCTTCACCAGCAGTGAGGGTCACTTGATTTTAATCAATGGCAGCTTCTTTTCACAGAATTAGGGTGATATTGCAAAGCAGTAGGTGGCTAAACAGACTGATGCAAACAGGCCTGGTTTGGCTGATAGTGTGTTATTTGAAGCACTGATATACTTAATATTTGTTCAATTATCATCAGCGGGAGAAATCAAGATATCAGTGTGTGAACCTCCTCAACATGCAGTGGCTAACTTTATATGAGGCAGCAACAAACACAGGACCTGAGAGGAATCAACAACAGGATCAGCTGATCTGTTTACAACTGGAAGCTACAAAGAGTTTTTTAGCCAGTGATTTTTATTCTCTTGAAGCTGGAGAAGCAGAGAGAGATTTTGACAGTTTCACAAAGAAAAGGATTTAATTAAACTGAAGAAAATGAGATAAACTTTGCATAACAAAAGAAAGGAGAAAAATACACCTATCTTGCATAAATAGGCTGGGACAGGATGTGAGGGGCTCTCCTGCTCTCCTTGAAACCTGTTTCTCTCATGTGTAACTTCAGTCACTGGCACAGCCTCTGCCTGGCGCTCCCACAGCCCCTTCCTGAGCTTGCCCAAACCTACCTGGGCATGGCATCAGCAGGGCAACCACAGAAAGCAGTGAGGAAGGAGAACAGCAAGTGAAGACAATTATCTGCACATTCAAAAATCCATAAATGGAAGGGACGAGAAAGATCGTAAACACACAAACAAAAAAACCCAACTCAAACCCCACATCAGAAATCTCTAAATTCGGGCTAAATATTCAGCCATTAGGAAGTTCAGCAGAGCCCTTTCCTTTCCCAGTTTCTCCTATTCCAGAGCCATTTCACCAGCATTCTTCTTCACTGCTCCCACCCCCTGGAATACTCCCAAATGCCTTCAGATGTCAAGGTCTCCAGGGCTGATGGATGGGTTTGCTTCACCTGTCAATGTTGGCCAGCACTGCAAAACACAGAGTTACTATGGAATCATTGCCGTGGGAGATGCAGCATCATCTTCCAACCACGGAATAAATCCCTTTATGGTAATCCCTAATTCACAGTCAAAGATATTTCTCCCTAAATATAATTTCTGAAAGGCCATTTAAAAATAAGATCAGACAATCATATGTATTCCTGCAGAAGGAAAAGAAATAAACCTAAGGTGTGATGAGCATCACATTACAGGCGAAATGGCACAGATTCAGGTACTACTGCCTGAATCTTTTTATCTGTAACAGACATGAAAAAAAAAGCCCAATTTGTAGTTTTGGCTTTCCTCCTCTGCTTTGCTGTAGGAGATGAATATTGTTTGGTTTTTTTTTTTTTTTTTTTTTTTTTTGTTTGTTTGTTTGTTTTTTTTTTTAAATTTAGTCTTTCTTGGTCAAGTCTATGGGATAACAATGATTAGTTCAGCAAGTGGAACAAAAGGTGCTACCACGAAGGTAAAATCTGTATCAGTGAATGTTGTGTCTTCAGCTGGTGTGCACATGTTTGGGAATAGAAAGGCTGGATTTGCTTCCCCAAATCACCAGGAATTAATCTGCACATATCTGGAAAAAAGCCCTAACAGAGGGAAAACAATAAACAGCTACTCTGTGCTCCACAATTCCACAGGCATGAGAATCTAGTGCACTAGATTAGGTGAAAAGCTCACCTAGTTCTGTTCTCAGTCTCTGGGAGCAACCAAAGAGCAAAGGGAATGCACAGGAAAATGCTTCTCCTACTGTGCTCGATGATTCAGTCTCTGTGACAAAAAGTTTGAACAGTCTTGCCACTAATGTGCTTCTCCTTAAAGAGTTTAATCACATTTTGAATCCATGTTTAATTTCATCTTCTAAAAATCTTGTAGGGATGAGTTTAACAAATTGATTATACAGTTTGTGAAAAAGAACTTCCTCTTCCTGTTAAATGTGCTCACCAGTCAGATCGCTGGTTATGTTCTTGCACACCTATCTTGAAAAGCAGTAAAGTAATAATTCCTGCTGCTTTTCCTTTATATTGTTTATGATATTATCAGCTTCCATCACATGCATCCCTTTCATTTATTTCTAACCCACAGACTCCTAATCTGTGTGATCTCTCCTCCTATTTTGAGCATTCTTGTTGCCTTTCTCCTATTTTAATATTCCGCCCTGAGCATTGCTTTGGACTTTTCAGTACTAAATTTTATCTGCTATTTTATTAGTTCTTTGAGTTTAAGGCCTAAGCTTTTCAGTTTTCAGTTTGACTATCCTGATAATTTTTTTATTGCCACTACACACGAACCTTCTCCCCAGGACCTCTGATAATACACTGATTAGTGCAAATCCCAGCTGAAAGCCTTGGAGTGCCTTCCTTCAATGGAAAAGCAGTCCATGTATTCTTACCCTTTATTTCTTATCTTTTTACCAGTTTCTAATATGTGAGAGGACCTTCCTTCTTATGCTGTGACAGCTTAGTTTCCATGAGAGTGTCTCATGAGAAACCCTGTCAGGAGCGTTGAATGGAAACCACTTGGATGAAATGTTTGTTGTTGATGGAATTACAATATTCTTTCAGGATCAGCAACCTATGGAATGGACTGTTTGATTCCTGGAGAAAAGCAAAAGGAATTGTGAATCATCTAAAGGATGTCTTCTGACATCCTATGTCAAAGTAGATGCTGCAGATGACAGTAAAATATCGTAATTTCAGTAGCTTAGCTGATGTTTTAGTAATATCTGGTGAATAATAAAACAGATAATTTTCTCTAAATTCTAGGTAATCCTTCTTTCACTTTTTAAATTTTTTTTAACTGAAAACAGAAATTAAAACAGGGATGACCTGACATTAACTAGAACGAGCTGAACTTGCCTTCAAGAACTGAGGCTGAAGAAAAACAGGAGTCAATATTCAGTGCTGGAGCCCCCTGGCAGCTCCCGTCAATCCTGGCTCAGAATGCCAGGCCTGCTTAAGGTACAGGCAAGACAGACTGAGAGAAGTGTCAGACTGTCCCTTTGCTGTTGTCTGCTCACTCTGCAGCAGCGGATCAGCCCGAGCTGCTCTGGCAGATGCTGTGTTGCCACCACAGTCTCGGGTACAGGCCACGTTCCCTGCCAGCCTTGGCAGCCACCTCGTGCAGCTCCATCCTGGCAGCAACAGCCCCAAAAAGTTCCACTTCAGCAGTCTCCCCAGCTTGGCACCTTTCCTTTCCAAAAGCCTAGGAAGCACTTCAAAGCTTTGATGTAGGGCAGCTTCCCCTAAATCCCAGGAAGGACAGAGGAGAGGAACACAAAAGCTTTGAAGCAGGTGGGCACTGAGGACCCCTCAGCCACACTCCTCCAGCCAGAGCCGTTCTGCTGACCTCCCTCCTCCAGCCTTTCTCTGTCATGAACCCCCTAAGCCCCACTGCTGACATTCCCAGCCCTCTTCCTGCTTCCCAGCCATAACCTTAGGCACTGCTGGCACTGCTGCTCTTTGCCAGCAGAGCCCACTCTGCCATCCCTCCGGAGCTGCATTTTCCCCACTCTGCTGAGAAGCTGTGGAACAGCAAAGAGTAAATGGAAATTTATACTGCTGACACTGAGGAGGCCCCTGTCTGTCTGAAATATAAGTTATCCCCATAATTTGGAGAGCTAAGCAAAGTGAGTAGAGAATCTATATGAGCAGGCTTTCATGTCCTATTTCCTTCTGGCCAGAGCATAGAGAAAAATAATTTACCAAGGAAATGATCTCACAAAGGCATAACGTAAGAATTAGTAATGTCTAAAATAAAAAAAAACCCTCTCTGTATGTTATATTTTCCTATAATTTCATTAAAAGAAGCATTTTTCATCTTGAAAAAATCTGAGTTAGCTTTTATTTTATTTTATAGTCTTTTTATAATGTGTTGCTTCCTGATGAATAATCATATGGAGATAGAATTCAGGTTCATGTGTACCAGGCATTTAAGGATATAAAATATCAGAGGCGTATTGTTAATACCCTAAGCCATACATTGCAAGAATACCAGCATTAAGATTACACTTAGAAGACATCTGCAAATACTAAGGACAGTAAAGGTCATTAAATAAAATTAACATTTCCCTGTACTTCAAATACAATAAAGAGTTTGAATTCCTGCTGTAGGTTTCAAGTCGACCCTGTTTTACCTCTCCAGTTATGACCAGTTTCATATGGGAAGTTATCATTATAACAGAGAAGTTCCCTACAAAGTTTGTCTGGAGCTACACAAAAATTTTAGAATAAAAACTAAACCACAAATTTTAAAATAAAAAACAAACAAACATAAAAATATTCTGGAACCAGTTAATGAGAGAATTACTGCTCCTTAACAAAATGGAGAAAGATTAGAATACTTGATCAGAACATAGTTGAAATTTTTCCTTTCTGAGGTGTTCTGTGCTGGCTGGGAGCCATTTACTCCTGCACTGCAACTGAAGAGAACATTTGCCTCCTTGGTTTTCCACTCTAATATCTCATAGCACAAGCAGAGCTTTTGTTATGCATCAGCAGCTGCCAATATTTTAATGAAAGGCTCCAACAAAAACGGTTGTCCTTTTCTTTTCATTTCTTTTAGCTGGCAGCTCTTCAGAGTTTCACTCCCCGGTTCAAACCCAGTCCACTGCAGTTTCTATACGCAGTCCTCCAGGATCTCCCAGTGTTCTCCCATTACACACTGATTGACTACACTGTCAGAACCTCTCAACAAACTTCCCGGGTTCATTTAGTCTGCAAGATTTTTGTCTTCAGCAAAGCAAATTCCCAGTTCTACCCTTATCTCTTATTAAACTGGAAGGAGTATTTCGCATCAGATACGTTCCTGCTGAATCCAGGCATCTGGTAAAGTCTCTAATTGTGTCTCTTCATCCTCTATTCTGTTTTGTTTCTCAACATGTAAGGCCTTTATTTGCTTATTAGGTTATATAAAGTTTTAATTTTTGATTTTTTTTTTTTTTTAATTCTTGCCTTAGTGTGTATTTCACTAACACTCCATCTTGGGTGCTGTGATAGGCACAAGCCAAATGTCAGGCACCTAAGTAAGCCTGTGCTTAAGACATATAAATCTGCAGAAGTTAAACACATGTCTACATGCTCCCTTGAACTCTTACTGACTAAAGATTTGTGGGCTTTTTGCACTGGACTATACTGATGTCTCTGTTTTATACTACTGGTAACAGCAGCACTTAACAATCTTCCTTTCTGGTATGATATTCCTGGGGCCTTTCAGTAAATCAGTTGCAATCAGGGGAAAAAAGCCCCCAACTCTTGAGAGGTAATAAATGTGAATTCATTTGTACAACAGGAATAATGAGGCTGGTGGCCAAACGCACTTTAGAAAAAAAGAGTGGAGACACTACGAATTATATCCCTATTCCTGACACAGAATTTAAATCCAGAGAATTTGGCCAGATTTAGAAAAGTTCTGGGGAGTTGATATTATTTTACCCATTTCTACCAGCTTTCCTGATTTATCTGGCAATGATATCTCTGTGGAGATGTAACACTGCTTGGAGCACTGAATAGTGTCATTTTCTTCTGATTCTGTCAGGTTTTAATGTTGACTAGCACAAGGAAATGTTAACCTCTCCTGTTCTCACTCCTTCAGCATGATTTCTAATACATCTGACACAATCCCTTGCAAGTCCTTATTTCTCTGTAATTACATTAACACGATGATGTGCCTTCATCTGGGACTTCAGGAGGATTTCATCTTGTAAAGAAAAAACAAAAGTCCTAGTTCATTGAAGTGCCTTTTTTCTTATGGAACCATCTTCAAAGCCTTAACCTCAATGTTTTCTAGAGATCTGTCAGCTTAGAAGTAACACCTGACTCCATCAAATTATTGCCATTATCACATCCAGGCCAATCACTTCTCCCTCCCCTGCCATGCCAAGGTTTGCAGAAAACAAAAAACAAGGTTTCTTTCAACTTTGAGAGCTGTTAGCCAAGAGTGTGAGTTAGATTTGCTGAATTGTTCTACTGTAGTGTCCCAGGAAGACTTGGCAGAGATTGATTCCAGCCACACCAGGGATGACACATATCAAACTCCTTCACAGATGCTTATTCACCCATCAGATTATATAACGCTGACCCTGGAATTGCTGAGAACTAGAAGGAGTAAAGAGAGAGTTGGATGTGTTTTATCTGGGATGCCAGGTCATTAAGACTATTCTGGTAAGATATAACAGAAGGGTATGATGCAGACTTTCTACCTCGGGCTATGAACTTGTCATCTTACAAGAGAAGTGAAGCCAGTCTGCTTAACTGCCTGAGCAATAAATAGAACCACTTTCCTAGCACATAATAAAAGCAATGGACAACTTCTACTTCATTTTTTATTCTTCATTCTCTCATCTAACATTGCCCTGAGCTCTTCTGGAGTGCTTGTTTAAGAGTGTTCACTGTTGATACCTATAAGCAGTTAGTCATGGTAATGGGGCTATTTTTTGTGCCATGAATGCCATTTTCTGTTTACAAATACAGCATCAAAACTTCATGAAGTGGTGGGACATGGCTTATTTTTTGCAACCTGAAACAATGCTTAAGATTGGAAAGAAAAAAAATGAAGCTTTTTCCTAAAAATTTCCCACAGCATATCATTAAGCAAACTGGAACATGAGAGCTGTAGAGCTACATACTCTAATGCTAAATATGCATTTGAGTAGATGTTCCTTTTTAAGATGATTTCTTCCTTATGGCAGAAACCTGCCTATGGCACAGGGAACAGACAAGAGGAAACACAGCAAGGGTGGAGTTTAGACTCCTTTATTACAAAGGCTGGTTCAGACTGGACTGAAAATTTACTGAAAAACTGTTCTATAGTTGTGCAGAAAATATATTTAGTGTTTATTAGAAAGCCTACATTGCTGGAGGACAGATATTACACTGACTGACTTCTCTCCCCACTCTCTTGATATTCACAGGATTTAAGGCAGCTGGGCCAATTTGATCTATATCTGGCAGGACATTAATTTCAGTTCCCTCTGGGCTCAGCCCAATACCCTGCTCTGGAGCGAGGCATTTTGGTCCTCTACAAACCCACAGCAACCCCAGGCAGCAGTGGCAAAGCCTCCTCCTAGGCCACACCATACCAGCTGTGCTTCACACAGCAGTGCTGACTGGAGAGGGGTTGGGAAAAGCAGTTTGTATCAGCTCTTTTCCTGTGGAGGTACAGCAAACCCACATGTTGAGGCAACTGCATGTCATCCTTCTCTAACCGTGGCTTTCAGTTGCCTCAGCTTGGCAGTGAGAACAAGTTCCCTTTCTTGCCAGATAGTAAAAGCTTCATTCCTGGCCATTGTATCATACAAATTGTCAGGTTTCTTTAGAGAAAACAATAATTAAAGGCTAATATATGACCTTTGGTACTCCTGTCTTCTGAGGATTATGTTTTCCTCCCTATGAATGGCTTCACACTGGCCTAAACAAAAACGTGGCTTGTCCTCAGTGTCCTGGTACAATCCATGCACTCAGCTCTAACCCTCGTTTCCTTAGGTATTTAGGTTTTTGAGTTGGCAGAACTTGTATCTTCTGTTATTGCAACAAAATTGTGTTTACAAACGAGGGAGATAATCAGGTCCCTTTAAAAATCGGGTTTATGGGAACTAATCTAAACGTGAAGTTAACTCATTTTTAAAGCAGCAGCTTAAACTGTCATTAAAGCAAAAAAATAAAGGCCTTCAGAGAGAAGGGAACATTAAAAGGAAGGAAGAGAGACATCAGGTTACAGATAAAGTTTTTTCCTGCCCAGCAAACAAATAGTAGAGCTAACCACTTCATCTTCCACCCCACATAAACAAGTAGTTGATGATACAATAAACACAGCAAAAGTGAATCTCAATACTGCAAATGGCTTTATGCCAATGCACAACAAAAATCAGGCTCTGAGGTTGTATGAGCTCTTTACAAACAGACAAGTTAAGACTGCAATATTGCACAAGATCATTTAAAGCCTCTAAAAACCTTTAAAATTTCTCTCCCTCTTTCACTGGCACTTTAATAAGGCAATTCCCAATATTTGACTTGTGAAATAGCCTGGAATATAACAGTTGCATCGGCAGCCTGTAGCGAGGCTGTTCCTTATTGGCCCTCTGTGCACATTTCAAACCCCCTTTGTAACACGATGAAAGCCATACCTATTCCAAGGCTTATTTGCACAGAGGGAGCAGTTAAAAGTTTTGATTATTGGGACTGCAGATGGTGGGGCTGATTCTGGGAGTAGCAGGCTATTCTCCCAATCCCCAGCATCTGGAGACCACTGGCTACACTGGCACCCATTTTTTCTGAACTAAGTCCTTTTCATCCGATAACAAATCTGTGACTCGCATTGTTCATTTCAGAAAGCCAACTCAGTGTCACATCAGCTTTGTCCCCAACTTTAAATATATTCATGCCATCTGTCTCGTGGTCTCAACTGGTGAAACAATTGCAACACAGGTTACGTACAATCAATTCCCAGTTGTTCTGAACAGCTTGAGATGTCTCACGTCTTACTCAGTGGCTTGTGAAAGAGCCTGGTAAATGAGTTTTTATAGGAAGATGATCAGTTTAGGATTCCCTTTACAGACATTTTAGATGCCAAGAAGTTCAGATTTCAGCTTGATATCCTTGCACTTTTTCTCCATATGGTTTTGGTTCTTCTTGCAAAGAAATGTGTTTGTCTCCATATGTCTCTTATCTTGGATTTTCAGTGTCATCTTTAATTAGAAATTGAAAATCACTTGGTTTGATTTATATCAGTATTTATCACTGCTGCTATTGTCTTTCAGGCAATCAAATTCAGATGTTAATGTCAGATTAAAATTATTCTTTATAGGGTCATAAATATGAAATATGCAATTAAAACATTGCCATTAAGAAATAACAGAGTGTATGACAGACTCTCGTTCGTGATGCTTCAGTCAGCACTGTCCTTGTGAGAGAGCATTGTGAATCTGTCACTCAGATCCACCAGAGCAAAACCCAGATTAAATCTGGGACTGCAGGTGTGACACAGTTCAAATTCAGACACCAAGGGAGTTAAATTTGCCCTCAGCTCTTGTGATCATGATGGAATTGTCAGAAAGTGAACGATGACGCATCATCCAAATGGAGAATGTAGGTGGTCCCTGCTGAAAGCTGGGTATCAGGAGCAATTGGGTCTCCTTACATGCCTGGGAACAAAGCCCAGGGGGAGCAAAGCTGTGGTCCCTGGCAGGATACAGCTGCTCCCTCCTGGGTATGGAATGCTAAGCGTATAGAGAGAGAAAAATGAAGACTGTGGAGAAGCACAGGCTTGAACAGGCACTTCCTACATAGATTTGTAAGCAAAACCATCCTCCCCTCAATTCTGTTCCTGAAAGTATACCGGATTCCTAATTATTGTTTTTGGACTTGAAAAACTTACAGCTTCCTTAGGAGGCAACTCCACACTAACCTGTGGGTTCTAATGACAATAAGTAGGTCCTCGCCTTGAAGCCTCTGGAAAGAGCTGAATTTTGTCTTTTTCTTTAACTGAAAGGAGCCTGAACAAATGTATAACTTCTTTTTGGTAGCTCCTTTTTCATCCCGTGCCTATAACCCGCATTTCTCTTTCATGGGGAACCCTCTACAGTAACTTATCTGACCCTTTTGTTCTCTTCCACATGAGCATAGAAGCGTGAGAATTTCCAGTATCTCCTCATTACCTTGCCCAGAGGTGGTAATGGGCCCTCAGATAATCCATAAATAGTGCTAAGAACTATGTGTGAAGAGTTGTACACAAAAGAAAGCCTTTTACAATGAAGCATAAAACAAGGTATTTGATTTATCCTGCAAATCACAGGAACAAATGCTGAATACTCCTGAATGCCAGCTACCGAGGCTGCCTCCAGACTAGTTATTGGAGCTAGTTATTTCCACATTCCCAGGGGTCAGTTTTGTCATTAGGAATGACTGCAGTCCGTGTGTTCAGGGCTGTCTCCAGCAGTGAGTGTATCCCTCTTCCCTGCAACCCCTCACACAGGGAGGGAGAAGGGAACCTCGAGGTCCTGGAGGGATAAAAGAAAGCAAGAATTTGACAGGACTTATGGCACGGAGAACAGACTGGTCCTTAATAAGCTAGAGAGCAGAGAAAATACTCATTTTAGCAAACTTCTAGAATTTTCCTGAATGAAGAGGAAAGGACACAAATCTAAGCACAAACTGCCCTGGTGGCTCCTCCATCTGTGGTCAAGTGTCTGGAAAGATGATAAACACCTTCCAGAAATGGCCAGGCTTCTATTCTATGGGAATTTTATTTCTGTGTAACATTTTTGATCATTCAGACCAGTTTAAAATGGAATTTCTTCTGCTCCCAGCCATTCTGGGAACTCCTGTTTTTGAGACAAGGTTCTAGTTATCTTGGAAATTGCTGTACCACCTGAGATGCTTCAGCTCCATGCAGGGCTATGGGGACATTGACCATAAAATAAAAATATCTAAAGCACTGCTTCTGGATACTGACCTGAGTAGAGTCATTCACATTTTTGGAAGGCACCCAAGCAGTTCTAGCCTCCATATTTTCTTCTCTCTTAATAGGAAAATTGAGAATAAATCAGGGTCTTTTATTGGTATACAAAAGAAACAACCTGTTACACTGGGCTTCCTGGGTCGGTGCTTTGATGTCTGTGCCAGTATAAATCTAAGCTAAAATGTATTTGCAAACTGCACAGGGAGAACAATAAAGAATGTGAAAGGAGCTCAGAGGATAAGTAGACTCAAACATGAATAATTGAGATAGGTTTTCAGAAGACATTGCATTCATCTGCATGAATAAAATGGGTCTGGTCTGGATTTTGTTTCCATCTCAGTCACTGGCAACTCTGCCTTGTCTGTACTGGGAGAAATGGGAACACATCCCATCACCTACAGTGCACCTTCTAATTTCTGCTGGGACAAACTGGTGCAAATACAGCATTTTATGTACCTCCTGGAGCTCCACTTCTCCTGTAACACATCGACTGGGTAAAAGGGAGAGATGGTTAGAAAACTGAGGGACCACATGCAGGAATTTGTCTGTCTCACTGACCAAAAGGGTCAGTGAGACTGTGGAGACATAAAGTTTATTGAGAAGCAAATTAAAATGCAAAATATGAGGGCCTGGCACTGCAATGTCTCTACGAGAAGTCCAGTGAATATCAATCTCAATTAATTTTGGCCTCTTTAATCAATCATCCCTTTATGAAACACAAATAAAGCCACATCAGTGTGACATGTTATTAAGGAAGAAAAGAGAGTTGCCCTAAACTTCTGGTGGCAATTTACATAAATGTCATTTGAAGCAGCAAGGTTAGACCTCAGGCAGAGCATTATAATATTCTAAAGATCATCAGCAACTTCACTGTATACAAACCATGAAACAAAGAGGATTGGTGCCCAGAAACTGGGGGGATGCTGGAGGAGTGAGAGAGAAGGAAGTTAATTTGGCATCTTTGCAAATCTTAGAGAGTTTTCATAGCATAAAAGGAATGTAAACAAGTCATTGCAATAAAGTGACCTGAAAGAAGAATATTTGATGTAATTTTTTTTTTAAAGAAGAACTGTGATCCTCAAGTCATCCAAAAAAATCTGTTTTAGCAAAAGATTTGTGTCCGTGGGCAATGTATTTATTATATAGTATTTGTATTATTGTAACTCCCAATTCACCAGATGGGAGTGGGACCCTGTTACCCCCCACGTTTGCTATAGAGGGATGTCACATGGGGAATTTCATTTTCTAAACAGTGGAGAAATGGAAGGAGACTGATTTCCCAGGGATATATTGAACATGGCTGGTTAAGCCCCAATTAAAGCTCAGGAAATGCCATTCACAGCCAGTGCCCTGGTCAGTGCCCAGCCCAGCTCTTGCACCCTCCATGCCTCTGATACACACTGTGGGTATTCCAGGCAGAAAGGTCATTGGATCACGCTGAAGTCTCAGTCGTAGCCAATTTCTCTCATCAGGTCTCTAATGTGTGTTTTGCTTTCCTTCCCTCCAGCCTGTTTATCATTTATTCCCATTCTCCTATATAAAAAAAAATGAACAAAGACACTTTCTAAAGGCCATTTCACAGCTTTAGGGAGCTGTATTCAGGAGAGTAATGTGTGATCTAAGGCAAGCTGAGGAGCATTATTTTCCTATCACCACCCCACAGATGATGGGGAGTGACAGATTACATGTCAGTCACAGCACACTAGGCAAGGGGCCTGGCTGCCAGTAGTCCTGTCCTCTCTGGCTCCAGCCAAAGCATTGTTGAGAATGAAAGAATGATTTATAAATAGCTCACACTGAAGCCAGTCTATCATAGAGGCTGCAGATCAGCCTGGTCTTTATTCAGGCTGTTCAAGATGATGTCTGTGTGCTCGTGTACGAGCAGGTGTTGCATACAGAACCTGCAAGGATCATGTCCCAGAGCTATTCCCTCCCGAGCTGTCACCTTTCTTTGCAAGAAAAAGAAAACCTATTCCGAGCACATTTAACTTCACTCCCTTCATTCCTTTTTAGCTTCACTCTCATTTGATAAATTCCACATTAATTTGTACTCTCTTAGAAAATCTTTTAAAAAAAAAAAATTTCAAGTTTCTGTCTTTTCTCTGAAAAACTGAAAAAGAAGAAAGAACAATATCTTGTTAGTAACTGTGTTAACAGATCTCCCACAGAAATTGTGATATGGAGAGCTGGGTATTCAGTGATAGAAGAATCTTCTGCCAAAACTGAACTGAATCAGTCTGGAGCCATCACAAATGAGTCATTATTCTCTAACGTTTCCCTGAGTGTTCGCACACAAAAACTATATGGATTCTCAAGACTTTCTGCTTACTCTATGGAATTAAATCTATCTGAATCCAAGTATGAGGGTTCTCAGTCTGCTGAGAAAATTTCTGAGCAGTCCTAGAGGCAGGGTGGGCCCATGACACCTTTACTCAGACTTCCTATGGCTTAACCTGTGGGCAGACCCCAGAAGAACACCCCCTGGCCAGCATTTTGTGATGCATCAACCTCTCTGTCCTGTAGCTGAACACAGCTACCAAGAAATGTCTCCTCTTCCAAGTAAGTGACAGGAGAGACTGGTATGGAGCCAGCTGGGGCAGACCTGCAGCAGCATTCCCTGTTTTGAGATGACTCCTGAACTGGTGGTTTTACACAACAGGACCTGAAGTGGGACTGACTTGCTAATGTGTACCTTCATCTGGTTTATTTTTAAGTAACTTCTCTGAAATTAACTTTCTGCATTAGCCATTAAACTTCCTTTTGGTGCTGCCAATAGGAGGGAAGATGAATAAAGCTACTTCTTTCAGGAGTCCTAAGCTACAATAAAATTTTATTGCCAAAAGCAAAACCAGAACAGATTGGAACAGAAGCTGTGCCCACAGAATATTTTTTTTTTTAAATTACCATTAAATATCATTTATCCTGTTTTAATCTTATGCACAGAACATCATTACTCCTGATATATTGACCAAGAATAAAAACCGACAAGTTACTCAGTAGCTGAACATGTAAGATGAAGACTAATGAATTATACATATGTTTTAGGCATAGCTGAAATCAAGACAATATGAGTCTAAATGGGTACTTACACCTACCAAAATCATATAATCTGACATTTTCAGCCACGTGCCTTCTGTCCATTCTGCATCACTCTCACATGTATGAGCAATGACTGCCTTGTATATCAATAATTGCAAAAAAAAGAGAATCACACTGCAGCTCATCTCTAATACTGCACAGATTGTGGACTTATTCCTCTGGAGGGGGAGAGAAGATAAGTATATAGACAGACAGGTAAGATACAACATGCTTGTTCTACCATCTACACCCATAAATCACTGAGACACACAGTGCCTTTTACCAGTGCAAGGGTAGGAATTAAACCCTGATTGCCATGGAATGGAGAAGTACCCAAGTTTGCTTCCTTACAGGATTAATTTACCCTTTAGAAGAACTCTCTACAATCAGAGGCTGCTCAGGCTGCTTCTAATATGTGACACATAGGCTTTTAGAGCCAACTGGGCCTCTTAATGCCACAGTGCTACCTGCAAGTTAAATCTATCCTGAGTGGAAAATGTATTGAGCTCTTCCTCAGTGCTGCAGAATTCATGTTTTTGTGTTTGTGGTTTCCCACTAAATGTGGGTCTGGCTCTGTAAATAACTTCCCACCAGGAGCAGTGCAGGGACACAAACAGGACAAGCCTGAGCTGTTTCCTGTTTGCTGCCCGGGCTGGGTAATGCTGAGCAGGCAAACGCCAGAAAGATGGTAACAAGCAGTTCTTTGTGCAACAGCTCAAAATAGATCTGTCTTAAAAGAGAGCCTAAGTGTTTTTCATTGATCATGTCTGTTATTGTCTACATAAATAGAAGCAGCTGATTGCAAAAGTCCTCCACTTTGGGAAAATGAGGATCATGCTGCCAATTTAAGGCCAGATTGCACATGGCTGAGCAGCAAAGTAAAGGCGGAGGAATGGGAAGTGCTCTACCCCAAGGTAGCAGGATATTACATGAGTTTTGTGGCTAATCCTCTCCTAGGGGGTCTTCAAAGCAATTAAAAGTCTAGGCAAGCTTTTATTTATAAAGAATTGGCATAGTTCATTGACTTGAACCCTGGGACACTGATTTACATGGGTAAGTAGGCAGTTACATGGAAGCCATTGACAGGAAAAACAGAAACTCTGTTAGCAAGGATAACTAAGTCTCAGAAATCTGGCCATGAACTTAATCAGCAGCAGAATTCTAAATCTTCTGTGCCATCAGTTTTTCAAATTATGCACAATGGAATGGAAGTGTCCAAGGCCAGGTTGGACGGGGCTCTGAGCAACCTGGTCTAGTGGAAGGTGTCCCTGCACATGGCAGAGGTGGAATGAGATGAGCTTTAAGGTCCCTTCCAACCCAAACCATTCCATATTTCTTTGACCCTATGAGTATTGCAATATCCAGTTACAAATAAAGCTGTTTGATTAGGTTGTTTACTGCTCTTGTGGTCATTTTTTCTACCACTGATTCCCTGGCCAGAAGAAGCACTTACAAAGTTTGGTGGTGATTCCTTCACTGAAAATTTAATGAAAAATCTACTCTTTTTTTCTTTAACCAATAACTGTTTTATTGGTCCATCTCAGACAGTAAGCCTACTATTTTCCCTGAATCTTGACACAGGATGAATTCTGCAGGTTGTTAAGTGCCCCTAAAATCACAGCAGGCATTTTTTGCAAATCCAAAATAATTATGTTTTACTCTGCTCCTTCATCCCTTTCAGTGATGGGATGTCAGGACCTACCCTATCATCAGCCAGAAGTTGCAGAGGATAAACTTGGATTCCAGAAGGAGAAATGTAGAAAACATTGAGTCAGCTCTTCTGAGAACCCCACCAGGGGCCCAGCAACATCATTTGCAGGCTAAACACTTTTAAAAGTCTTCCTTCAATATTTTAGACTCCCTTAAACCTACAACATAAAGGACCATATTATCAAAGATTAAAACAAATATCTTTTGTCTTAATGTCCTCTGAGTCGAGCTATTCTTAGAGGAAACATAAAAAAAGGAAAGAAAGAAATAAAGGCTGGCTGTACCACTTAGCTCTTTAGTGTATAGAAATAGCAATGCTGGGCTAATGCAAATATTACTTAGCCAGATCCTGGTTTGGTATTCCAGTGGTACATAGACTTCTAAAACAATATTTTAATATTGAATTCCCTAAATAATTATTCACTCTAAAATATATTCACTCCACAGAATTTTTCCTTTTATTTTCAGGGATTGAATCTGGGAGTCCTTATTAAGGTAAGATGCTGCAGAAATCCACAGGGCTTACCTGAGTTAAGAGCTCAGGAACTGGTCCTGCATATGCACATAAATTGCTTTGGGAGCTGAAAAATTGCAATGTAACAAAAGAAGAGTCCTTAATGCATGCAGGCTTCTGACAGTTTTTGCAAACATCAAGGAATATGACACCTACCCTTAATGCGTTTCTGCTCTGATTATGAAACCCCAACTGCAAGGAGTCCATTTTTGCATATGTCAGATAAATCAGTTTTCCAACCTGAGCTGTCTGGCATTTCTTTGAGTGGATGATGAACTTGTTAAAAATGAAATAGAGAGTAATGGGTACTTATAATTTAAATGAATCACTGCATGCAAAGTAATTTCTTTAAACTATCTGCCAGGTAAATCTTGAGTCACCAGCACGACACATTTGAAATTTTAAAAACGTGACCATATATAATTTAAATACTAGTACCATTAATTGACATTCAACAGAGTACAATTCATTGTTTAAGGGGAAAATCCCAAGATGCCTGTGCAACAAAAACTTCCTAAGTCAAGAGAAGTTACAGATGGAGAACAGGTTACAGAAGTCCCACTCTTCTCTGTCAGACAGGCCAACCTAATGTTTACCTTTATCCAATTGCAAGGAAGAACTTTCAAACTTCGTATGATGAAGGAAAATGTTATCTACCTCATTATCTAGAGACCTTCTACTAGGCAAGCTACAAAAGGCTCAGGAAGGTAAGCTCTGCTCTGCCCAGAGAATCAGGTTTTTATGTACATGAGCTGTTTGCAGGCGCTGTACAAATGCACAGCCTTGCCCTGCTGGAGCTGGGTCAGTGCTGTGGGGGTCTGAAAACACCTCACTCTAAATGCAGCCTGACATATTTTGGATTGGTCAAAGCCATTAATTTTCACTATCTACAGTTAAGATTTGGTAGTAAAAGTTTTCCCTTTAAGAACAGCAGCACACACTTTTAGGAAGAGGCATATCTGGGTAAGAACACGGGATGGGGCTGGTTGGCTGGAAAGGATTTGAGGAGGGGAGATTGTGTCCTGCTGTTGGGGGAGATTCTCTGCAGTGTTGTTTTTCAATGAAATTTTCATCAATCCTGACAGTAAAATTCAGGCATGTTTTCATATAAAGGCAAAGCACTATGATGAGCAGCTGTGCAGATTTATCAACCTATTCAAGTTTTGTACAGGTCTGAAGCGAGGATGGGAGGTGTGTATATGAGCAGATTTGGGCTTGCAGGTGTATTATCCTTCCCTTTGAAAATGTTGGTCAGTGCTTTGCAGTACCTCAAGAACAACTCCCAGGACGTGGATCAAGGAGACTGTGGGATGTAGTTCCAGGCTAATAACAGGATCAGGCTCTACATGGCTGTCACTGTGGACATCATGAATTTGTCCCGGTGTGATTGTTAATTATGTCTAATATTTGGGGCATCTTTCCACTGCTATAAAATGCTAAAAGATCAGATTACCTCATATATGGCTTAAGCCAAACACCCTTGTTCTAGGAAGTGCTTTTCCTATGGACATCTGAAAGGGTGAGAGGCTGAGAGCTGTCATGGGTTTAGCTTGAGAGCGTCAGTGAGACTGAAAACAGAAATGAGGAAAAAAGAGAAATGCAGCGAGTTCAACACAACACAATTAGAGTTTTTAAAAACACATATTTCCCTTGACCAGACCTAAAGCAAAACAATGTTACGCTCTGCTGTTATTTTGCTTTCATCACTGGGAAACCAGAGTGGATTTTTAAAGTGGATTAAGCAGTAGGATGGGGTCACATGAGGACTGATGCTAAATTGAAGAAAATTGAGAAGTCTGTTCTTCAACTACTGTTTTCTGTTGGATTTGAACTTATTCTTCCCATGGTGATTTTGAAAGCTTTGCCTCACTCTAAAAATAGTTAACCTAATACTCAGTAATGCATTTGAAATCAATGAAGTTAAACAGGTGTACAACTGGTGTAACTAGTATCACCTATTAGAACAAATTCTGAAATTATCTGGGTTGCTTTTAGTCAAAGGGTAGTGTCTCATTGACTTCAATGAGCTTTGAATAAAGCTCTAAAATTCTCTGTCTCACTAGATTTTAGATTTGTATAGTGAGAACAAAACATGATAGTTCCACAAAAATAAATGGAGTTATACTTGTAGAGATTCAAGGTAGAATCAGAACTGGGATTACTGAAACGACATTTTTGGCAATGATAGTTTAAGAGAGTTCAAAATCAGTTTCCTATTATGGCCTTTCTGGAATAGCATTTTCCTTCTGTTTGTTTTAGAAAATATTTTTAATAGAACAAAAGTGTTTTACAGACATCATTCATATTACCAAAAACAACTGGATTTACAATTTCTTTTTATTACCATTATAAGAACACTAACTCAAGTTTTAGATGCAATGTAAGGCCATGGAACAGCAATAATCTTATTTTTATAGCTCTACACATGTAGAATAGCTTAGTCTTTCTTCTATGATTCTATGGAATCATGCAGCCAAATGGCATTACACTTGGTAAATGCAGCTGACAGCCATGGTTTGACTTTCTCTTGTCTTCATGTTTCTAAACACAAAGGAGATTAGGCCAATTCTTCAGGTTACAGAAACCCCCTCCAGTTTCAATGCATTTCAGCTAAAAAGCTGTGTCTGTTTTATTTGGCTTTCTCAGGCCCAGTTACCATCCTCAGAAATGCTGCTGTAAATATTACAGGTGGAGTCACCCCAACACAGAACACTCTAATGATATTTAGATGTTTGCACAGTTCACTGCTTGGCTTTGTTTACACACAATGCCAATCAGCCCTTTAAAGACTACACCAACAGTCCCCGTGGAAAAAGCCACCTAAATCAGGTCAGCTAGGACCCTTTGCTGGAATAAACTATTGAGTTTTTTTTAGGGAAATAATATTCTTGGTATAAATAACCTGCTGCAAACTCAACATTATCAGAACAAAAAAATACAAACTAACAAATCAGGAAATGCCAGACTGGAAGCTGGATTGCACTTTGAGTAGGCAGAGCCTTCTGTCTTTCCAGAAGATGGGAAATGTGTTTGGAATTGAAAGTTGCTGAAGGAGATTTTAACCTGCAGGATAGTGGGGTGCAGGGCTTGTGTCAAGGGGGTACGTGGGTACAGCACCTGAACAGCCTCAGACTAACACATGTGTCACCTCAGCAGGAAGGTTTGGGAATCCATCTGGATGTGCCCACTCTCCATAACATTTTCATCCACAGAGCATGGAGCATTCTGCAGTTTTGACTGGGTGATTGGCATGGGGAAGAGGACACAAACAAATCAGAATGTGCTCCCAAGGTCAGCTGTCGGGAAGGTGCCATCAGGGAAATTGCCACACTAAAGCTGCTGGTGGGCAGTTCAGAGCTTGCTGTCCTTTGGAAGGGATCATTACACTTGATTGTGTCTTTCCAGGTGATTTCTGCAATGGAGGGATGGCACTGATGAGCAGGGAAGGGATTAAATGCAGGGCAGCTGATGAGAGTGGGACCTGATGAAGACGGTATTTCTACCAGTCCCTGTATTTGACACGTTTGTTCAAATAGAATTACAGGAGAGAATTCTACTCTTTTGTAAGCTCTGTTTGATTGGTACAATTTATGTTTAACATCTGCCTTTGATTTCCTGGCTTTATAAAGTTACTCCCATGGCTCCTATTATCTAGCCCAGACATACCATTAAGTTAAAACTGGTGAGGTGGGAAGGGCAAGATCGAGGCCAACAGCAGAAAGCCTTGACAAGTACAAGCTACCTGATCTTTAAACAAAGCAAGCAACTGACAATCTTTTATATATGTTTACATGTATATTTTGCCATTAAACATGATACAAAGTTTGTCACAGAAATCAAAAACTCTATGAGCAACATGCCTTTGCTTTATTTTGAAATGTGTGCTTGGTGGAAGTTGCTAGGAGACAGTAGGGGAATGTCACTGTTGAGAAATGGTTGGTTTTGTTCACACCTGTGTAATTTCCAAGCTGATGGGTAGTCTACACACAGACAGAACAAATATGGGACCGTGAACCTTTTTTTTTTTTTGCTTCCCTTTAGAACTTTTTTCCAGCTGAAAATGAACATATTCCATCAGTGCAGAAACCCCAGAGTGCAAATGTAGTTTCCCATAGCTAAAGCAGAGCCCCCATAACTTCACACATGTCCATCATTCCTACCCATAAAACAGTTGCTTCAATGGTATTAATAAAATTGAAAACTTGAACATTTCCTTAAGTGGCAAAGTGGGATATTTTTGAATATAACTTTTACTTAATATATTGTTCTGTTACAGTTTAGCCTTAAGAGTCAAATGATATTAATCTGCTACACTGAAGAAGTTCTACAAATGGGCCATGGACTCAAATAGTTCCTGAGCATTAGTAAGATACACATAAATGAGAAAGTACCACTCTTTTAAGGTGAACACCTTCATTCCTAGGGACCTGTTGTAGTACTCCACAGCTTGTACTGGTGATAGGTGTGAGATGGTGACTGGAACCAGTGTCCAAGGGGAGGAACGGGGAAATGGAAACTTTAGAAAATGACACGATGGGAAACTACAGCAGAAAGAGCATTGAAGGCCTGGAGACTATTTTAAAGTGTTGCCCCTCCCCGTGATATTTATGTCTGTAACAGCAGTTGCTGATATCAGTAAAATCACAAGCATTAGCCTCAGAGATTAAATTTGAGAGCCAGTGACTGAAGTGATCTATTGGCCAGATGCCACTGCTGCTACTGCACATCTGTGCACATCAGTGTTTCCACTACAGTGACTAAATCTAGAACAACTCCACTGGCCCTATTTCTAATTAAACATTTATTAAGAGAATGCTATGGATGTTATGGATATACAATGAAAGAATGGGTGGTACAATGTACATAATTTTCCACACAGCTTACTCACTGTATATTATTTTGATAATCCATAAAATGTTCTTTGCCGGTTTTGTTCTGAGATAATTTATAATACAAAATAAATTATGCAATCTAAAAAGTTTATGTATTGCTATACCATAATTGTATATATCCACTAGGTTGGTGACCTAATCTTCCAGAACTTCTTAAGCAGGCATGAAAAACATACAGCTAATGAAGTTTTAAACTTATAGACACACACAATCATGGAATGGTTTGGGTTGGAAGAGACCTCAAAGACCATCCAGTTCCACCCCCTGCCATGGGCAGGGACACCTTCCACTAGACCAGGTTGCTCCAAACCCTGTCCAACCTGGCTTGGACACTTCCAGGGCTGGGGCAGCCACAGCTTCTCTGGACAACCTGTGCCAGGGCCTCCCCACCCTCACAGGGAACAATTGCTTCCTAATAGTTAATGTTAACCTGCTCTCTTTCTGTTTAAAGCCATGAATGTTGCACATACCTAGTGGGGGAAATGCTAATTTATATGTGAGTTGATGCCAGTCAGTCTAGGATTTTCTAATGAACAGTAAAATAAATATACCAAAAGGTAAAGAAGATTCTAAAAATATTAAATTAATTTCCATCTCTCATCATTGATCAAAATACTGGTCTTGAGAGAGAAAAAAAGCATTTAAAGAAATTATATTTCTTCTTGCTTAATAACATTCTCTCTTTTAGAAAAAGGCTTTTGTGAAAAAATAATTGATGTGTAAGTCACTATACTGTGTTATTCCAGAAGGATTTCCAATAAGAATTTATGCCTTGTGTTTCCTTATACAATTTTTTTTTCTAAGAAAGGCTGAGTTGCTGAGACTGTACTAATAAAGTCCATTGTTTAAATACTCTGCTAAGTGTTTCAGTGTGCCTTTTGATCAAGGAAGGAATTTGGCCAGGCATCAGTAGGTTAAGCAATTAATATGCACAAAGCAACAAATGTGACAGCGGGCACTTACACTGAGCTGTAATTACACCGACTGTGATATAATACTGTTGGAATTCTGTGTCCTAATTGCAGGTGTCTGGGATCTGGCAGGTCAGATTCTCAGTGGAGGAGAAATTAGAGTCAAGGAATATGGGGAGTACTCTTAAAGCAGCTTATTTTAGCCCTGTGTGCAGCACCCTGGAGGCAGAGTTGTTGGCACTGGCAGTGGTTGCTCACATCCTTCTGCAGCCTCGTCCTGTCACCCGTGACCTCATCCAGGGCTTGGCTCTGCCTCGAGCACTGGCTCAGGTTTGAGAGATGAAGAAGACAAATTCCTGGGCTGTTCACCAGTACCTCCTCCATAAAAAACCCTCAAGCAAAAGCTGTGAAATGCTTCTTCACAAGCTACACCCCATTTGTATGCTATCAAAGCAAGCTGTAGAGAACTGACTCTCCTTCCCGCCTCGGGAGACTTCTGCTAAAAATAATGTAAGTTTTCTTTCCCTCAGTGCAGAAAGGATGGCCAGGTCACAGGGCTGAATAATCCTTACTTAGAGTGAAAAAACCACCTTTCTTAGAAAAAAAACTCTGGGACAAATTCTCTCTGTGAAGCCACACATTTCCATCTTGTCCTTACTGTGTAAAGGATAAAGAGGTACAATCTGTTCCTCACTACCACTCCCTAAGGCCAATGCAGGTGAAGGGAGAGCTGGAGACGTTTTGTGGAAATGAGGGATGATATAAAATTGAAAAAAGCAGGTCAGGGTCAGGCGGGACAAAAAGGAATGAATAAAAGAGATGAAGGATGATGGGTGATGTACATTAGGATAACATTTACACACTATTCCTCTTAAAAGGACTTCATAATGATCTGTGCCTCCTGCAAAGTCTCAACAGGCTTTTGGCATCAGCCAATTGTGCCATGGTTTGGGAACTAACTTGGAAAGAAAAGGTCACTGTGCAGCCTTTCAAAGACAGTTATTCATAATGGCAAGAAATGAGAAATGGCAATGAAATAAGAAATGAGAGAAAACACCAGCACTACCACAATTCTAACACTGATTGATTGTTCATTCTTAAGAAGGGATTGATTAATTTTGTCCCAAAGTGATGCTCACCACCATTTTACTCCCCTGAAAATGGAGGTGTGAAGGTCCAAATATCACCCACCAGAAATAAAGCAATTAACATCTCCAACTTAGAACTCTATTAATCTCATGGCTACAATACTCAAGCCCAAAGCTATTTCCTAAAATGATGTATCTCTGTTTAAATCTAAAAAAAAAAAAACCAAACTCTGTATCAATCAGACAACTTGTAGGGGTGTGGTTAATAAGAAGTACACATATTTATGGGGAGCACTCAGCTTTTATATAGCAAAATGCCCAAGGATATTATTGCCTCATGATAATCACATCCCATGCTGGGTTTTATTGCTTATAATTCTCACTTTCTTATTAAAAAGACTGTCTTCCATTAAGTTTTTTATATTATCAACCAGCATAGACAGTAACTGAACCTTATCTCTTGTCTTCAAAATAATTATTACGAGAGTTCAATTGTTGGTTTAGAAATCAATTATTTAGAAAATTCTCTCATTTTAGTGCTTCTCTAAAAGGAGTGGTTTTTATGATGTGCATGCATTTTGCTTGCAGAGCAAAGTGAACTCCCCAAATCCATCTGTCAAATTTGTGTGCTGTGCAAATACATTTATGGAAGTAAACAGGAATGTGTCTGAAAGTGATTATTATATCCAAACCCTAGTAGTCAAAACCATACAAACACTTTTAAAAATGTTTTCTTGCTGTGGCATGTGTTGGGGAACAACCTTTGTTAGCTACTTGTCCCAGTTCACCAATTTATGTTGTCATGGGGGAATGAGGGACTTTGGCCATGAGGGAAAAGGATCCCAACCTTTGAGGTCATTCACGCTGCAGAAACACAGATGGGCTGTGGCTGTAACAACCTGGGCTCTGATGAAGGGCTGGGCCCCAAACCTGGCTTTGATTGTGTGATGAATTGTGCTGTTTTCCAGGCAAGTGGTCTTACAATTCAGGATCCTACAAGTGGTATAGGGGAGGACTGTTTTCTCCTTTGTTGTTCTTTTCTTCTTTAGGGCACTCCTTGCTTATTAACACTGGTCTGGAAATATTGTTCCTGAACATGACAGAGCTGACATATCCACAAAAAATTCTGACCTGATATAAGAGAGAAAAAAAATCATAGGAAGGATAATTATCACTGCAATGGGAGTCAAACGGGGAAGTCTCCAAACGTGGAAGTTCTCAAGTCTGCCCTGGTTTGAATTTGGAGGTTGGAGCAGGACTCCTCTTGTGATCCCTCCCAACCAGACTCTTCCTGTGATTCTGTGAAAGTTTGATGAGGCACCACAAAGAGTCACTCTAGAAAGGAACTCCCAGCTGTGTGGACCGTGGGACTTTGGCTGCTGACTCTACCATCAGCATTTCTCAGAAAGAAAGGATGCAAAAAAATAAGTGAAAACTTATCCACCCCTAAAGCAGAAGAAGCTGACAAATAATAAATAAATGAATAGTAAAAGCTCTAGGGTTACAATCCTGAGAGATGTACTGTTTGAACTACATTCAGTTATGTGGGATCTGAAAGACTAAGGGAACATGGCAAAGCAGTGGGGTTTTAGTATGTTTATAGTTCTTTCATATGTAAAAGAACCAGTTCAATGCCTCAGGCAAATTCCAACTGGTATTTTGCACAATCCCTCCAGAAAACAGGTTTCATTTCATAGGCTTGCTGGTTCAATCTGTTCCTGCCAAAGAGTCATTTTTAAGGCACGTGAGTGAACAGTGCCGAACAAATACTGTATTCCAGCTGCAGGAACACCAGCCTTTATTAGACAGATGGGACTAAACACACAGGTCTGGGACTTCTTTTGGAAGCTTGCTATGTGAGGCAGAAACTCTAGACCAAGAGCCTTTTGCAGGCTGAATCCAAAGGTAAGATTTCTTTTTCCCTTTTCACCTGGTTGCAGCAGATCACCTGTTGCTTACACAACCTGTTAATACTTTTTGCATACAATGGTCAAAATGAAATGGAGAATAAGACCTTTATCTGGTGACCTGTATTTTGCTGAGGGGCTGAGGCAAGAACTTCCATCCAAGTGCCTGAAACAAACCCAGAACTGAGATATGGCCTTTTAGATTAGAGTTGTTAAGAAGACAAACATAACCAAGGTGGAGTATGTTGTGGGTTTTTTTTGAAATTTGATTCTTTGTCAGACTTTTAATTACTCTAAACCAATGATGACAGTTCTGACTGCTGATGGTGATGCTGATGTCTAGATTTACATGCTGAAGATTAATTCAGCCAGTCCATATCAGGGTACAGTATTAATTGAAGCAGAACTGCAGGAAGGAAATCTGCTCAACGTTTAGCACTGACTTGTGGCAACTGTTCTCAACATCCTATTTTTATCATGTGGCAAGTGAACAGGGAACAATTTAAAAGGCACCAGATCTGTGACAAGAATGGCACTTTCATTTTTCTAAGGAATTTGTAATTTCAAAACTGTTTTCATTCCCATCAGGAAACAAATTCTATCACTTCAAAAATCTCCATGAAAGAAGATTCCAACCGTAACAAACCAAAATACTGTCTTGGGCCAGCTACTGACAGATTTTATTTTGACAAAAATCAAAATGCTTCATTTGGTTGCAACTGCACTTTAGTGCAGAATGCAAAATAGAAATGAAGACCTCATTTGAAAGGAAAAAATAATAATATTGTTAGAAAATATAAAAGCTGGGCAAATCAAAAAGTGCTTCATCAGCCCATGCCCCTGTTGTTGCCAAAATTAAAATTCGACAAAATTAACGATCTTTCACAGCCTTTAGGTATGAGAAAAATGCACTTCCCAATAAAATTTTTTTTAAAAAAATACTTTCAATAAACACTTAAAAAATACCTTAGGTATTTTCTGAGCAATCAGTTCTTGATATTGTACCTTTTTGATACCAGAGCCAACAGACCCTCTTGGACACAGCTGCAGCTCTGTGTGCTGTACTGCCACAGCTGGTTGCACTCCAAATACCTTCCAGCATAACTGTGGATAAGATTCCAAGAGGCAAGACAGAGGATGAGTTCAAATGGGCAATAGTCAAGAGACTCAGAAGTTTCCCAAGCTCTTGCCACTGTTAAAGTCTTTTTGGTAACATCCTGACACGAACACCCTTAGGAAAATCAGTGATTTTGTATAAAACGTGTAATTACCTGGATTCAGCTTCTGCTTGAGTGATCTCTTGAGTTCAGTATTTCCTCTTACTCAAACCGTTGTACTGTAACAAAAAATACTGTACCAGCCTTTTATTTTGTCCTTCTGGCCCTTGGAATAGGATCCTTCTGTTCTTAATGCACGGCAATGTATTTGAGAAGGAATATATTACCATTTAGCAGGTCAGATTTTAATACAGTCTCCAGTGTAAATTGGGAAATGCTCCAATGAGCTCCATGAGTTTACACAAGTAATCTGCTCATAGCCTTGCATTCCTAATTAGTGCATAGGGCCAAAATGTGGAGACTCTTAAAAGTTAATAGCAGTCATTTATTTATACAAGGATACAGTACTACTGTATCCATATTTCAGGCTTCTGCAAGCAGATGTAAGTCAAGGAAGGTGTTACAGACAAAGAAAATATACTCCTACACAGAAAAAGCTGGTTGCATTTTGCAGGCATTTCTAGAGTGCACGCTCCAGGAACAGAGCATTCATCAAACTACTTATTATTCTTTACATTTAACAATCACACTGGAACTGTTTCTGTCTTATTTTAAGAAGCATAATTTCTCATTGACCTTAGATTTGTGAAAATGAGGTAGAATTAGGTATAGTATGTCAAACTGGAACACCTGTTTAGTAACATAAACATATTTAAATATCAACCTTTCCCTTTGATTGGTTTTTGTGGGAGCAACTACTGATTAGAAACAGAAATTTCAAACCATGACCTTCCATGGCAGGAGCTAAGATGTCATGCCATTAAATTCTGATATTGAATCATCTCATTAACTAAAAAGGGCAGTTTTCAAAAAAGGTTTTGTTTTGTTTTGTGTTTTTTTTTTAATTTTAATTTTGCAAATCACCATGACTTGCACTGTTGGTAAAGAAACCTTGAAAGCAAACTTTCTGGTCTTTCTCCCTGCTTGCATAAGGCACTATAGTCAACATGTCTACTACGAACAGAAACAAAACACACCAAAGGCATCAGTCATAACAAAAATCTTCCTTTTTCTTGTAGAGATGTTTTGAATGAGCAGTGGTGTTTTTTATTTTTTTGTGGCACAGCTCTCTACTGCATTGGAAAAGATAGAGTTCAGAATACAGGTAAGGTTGTTAGTCTAAATAGCACCTGATAGAGGAAAATCTATTTTTTTGTTGAACATTTATTACAACAAACACCAACTGTTCAAGTCCCTATATTTTCTAATAAATCCTGTGTTGGTGTTGAAGTTCAAACTTGGAGCAAATGCAGATGCAAAGAAATTATGTATTTGGGGATTTTTTTGGAACTATAATCTTGTCAGAACAGATTATCAAATGATCAAAGCAGCAGCAGGATGAATTGGGGTTTAAGCGTTTATGGAAAAGCAGTTATATTGTAGGATCACACTTTTTAATAGACTAAAGGCATTAAACAGACCTTTTATTAGACTTTGAAATTAATGGGTCACTGTATAACATTCCAGTCTTCATAGATTGATAAGATTAATGCTTGCTTATATAGCAAATTCAATGGCTCATTTAATTTCATATGAATGTTTAAAGTTAAATTGCTTTTGGATTAAGTCTAAACTCATTATTAATTTTAATGTCTGAAAGAACTTCCATTTTTCTTTCATTTTATTTAATCAAGTGCATCATCATTAAGTAAAGGCTATGAACTCAGATAGTGGAGAAATAAGGAAGTTTATTAATTTAGTTTTAAAAAGATCTATTTGTTAAAGTTTAATTCAGTGACCATTTTAGGTTCAATAAGAAGATGGGAAAAATAGTGACTGCAGCCTATTCAGTTTTCCTGTAATAATGTTAGAGGGAGAGGGCGCTTTTGGGCAACCTGTTTGCAGCACATTCTGAGAATTTCAAAGGTAAATTTTGTATTCACATCTCTCTTGTGTTTTGAAAGACTGATCCTCCTTCATTGTAACTCAGTGAGACTTTTGCTACCACCTGGCTCACAATGGCTGTGAATTAATTAATTTCAGTGAATACACACCAGTTTACATCAGGTGAGGCTCTGACTCTTCACTGCCCACTGATGCGCTGGAGCACACGGCTGAGAAAAGACTTTTCCTTTATACTGCATTAAACTTCAGGAGTCTGAGTGCTGAGTAAAACCTACAGGACACTTTCAGATGGAAGAAGACACAGTAACTCACTTATCAAGAGAAACCACGCCAGGGTTTGTGCTGTCAGTCCATGCAGAGTGCCCTCTATTACCATACACAGTCACTTCTATCACACAATTAGACACTGTGCACTAATTACAAGTTCCAGAATAAATATCTCTTTAAAAACACTCACGCATCCTCTTATTATGTAAAACTTAATGCATTTGATGAGGAGCAAGGCTGAGGGACCACAAAACCCCTCTCTGGGATTTACCTGGAACTATCAGAGTTTAAGAGTGTTAGCTAATGAATTATTCAAAGTGAATTAATAGCTTGGGAGAGTCCTTCACCTGTCTGACACAGCTTCATTTTCCCTAGATAAGGTTTCTCAGCAGAGTCAGACACTGGCAAACAACTTGGTTTTCCCTTTTTAATGTGTGTGTGAAAACATGCACAACAGACAATGAAAAATGTATTTCCTTGCATAATAATCATGATTTCATCTAGCTGTAATGCGATTTACAGATGGACCTCTGAAGGCTTTGCAGTGGAGATACAATCACCAGCTGATAGCCTGATCATATCCAAACAAAAACCCAGGGCAAAACCCAGGGCAAAACCAGGCTGCTGCACCCGAGTGCTCTGTTCTCTAGGCACTGTTGCTGGTTTGCTCAGAAAGCAAGCACAGCTTTCCATAGAGTATGAGATAGAATTTTAAGTTAATTTTCCTTGTCAATTGTATATAAAATGCATTTTTTTAATGAGAAGAGATATTGTGCTGTATTTGTCAGTTCTTTCCCACTGAATGTCTTATTCAGGAGCTGAAGAACAGTTTGCCTGTTGTAGTGCTGCTGTCTTCTATTTATTTATGGGTTTATTTAATTAAGAAGAAGAACCTACTTTTATTTATAACTGACTTTGCATGGTGTGTCTAATGCCAGTATCTCATAGTTTGCAAATGGTGTGAGTCTGTGTGCATGGGTACACACACCTACGAAGAATTGCAGCTTCTTGGCTTAGTTTGTGATTTACTGTAAATTGTTAAGCACTTCTAAATCAAAACACTCTATTATAATGCTTTTTACAGTATTTGAATTAGTGCTAATCATATAGTAACAGAATAAATTCGAATCAGGTCTATGTCCTCTTCCTGGATGTGTCTTTATATAAGAAAACAGAAAACCATTCCCAGATCTTCTAGTAACCTGTCACCAAAATGGGACGTTTCAAACTCAGTAATGACTTTCACTCCATGCTGAGTCAGGGACAAATGAAATTAAGATTTCTCCCCCCTTCACCTCAAATGTCAGCCGTGTGGAACACAGGAATATGAGATGGGTTTTATGGTGTGCTGCTCCTCCTGCGTTCCCTGAGAAGCCACAGGAGTTATTGCTCTGCTTTCCCTTCCGTCTCACATGATGGGCAGCAAACTGACCTGCCATCAGGGTGGTGGAATTTGTTGCTGCCTTTGGTTTACAGCAAATTACTGCTGCCCTGAAGCAAAGGAGGAGCACAGAGGGAGTACATGTCCCTGAGGCACATCTCCTTTGAGGTTATTCCAGGAGGGACAGCAGCAGTTTATGCCTTTTTTTTTTTTTTTTTGATCAACAACTATCTTTGAAAATAAATCTTCTCAAGAGTCCCAGGAGATTTGATACAGCCCCTCAATCACTAACAACTCTCAGGGGATGCTGCTGCAGAACATCCAATTCTCTCACTCCCCTTTCTCCTCTGGGGAAGGCCGGTTACAGCTGGGGTTAAAGCAGACAGCAAGATGGGAAAAGAATATGGACTATGGGCTGGAATAATGAAAATAGTAATATAACATGGCATCAGTAGTGACATGGAGGCTGAAAGAGCAGCAGTGCTGTAGAGATCAAAGCAGTGGGGAACAGTTCTTTGTACTATTAATATCTCCCATATTTTTAAGTGGAGAAGAAATGTAAAAGCAAACTGTGTACTGTTTTCCCTCAGGCCACCACCATTAGAGGCACTTGATAAGCCTGGCAAGCTCCTACAGAAGGACAGCAGCCCACTGGAGTATTGAGTATAGCATGTACTATCTAAAAAGCTAACATGACAGATACAAGGCAAGGCAAGCATTCAATTTGGGCTATCGTGAAAAGAAAGAAAGCCAAGAAAAGAATCTTTAGTGACAGTTCACTGAGGAAATGGCTCTGTTGTGTCTGGGAGCTTAGCCCTGAGCCAGGAGAGTGCCAGTGCTCTGTGCCAGTGTGCAGGGACGGGACACAGTCCTTATCAGGAGCAGGCTGGGGAAACACAGACCTTCCCAAGATTTTTGTCAGGTCTTTGCTTTCTCTCCTCCTTATTCTTGATGAATAACTCTTAAGGCATCTGTCTTTTATTTTTAGCTGGACCAAAAAGAAGCTGCATCCTTCTTGTTACTGCCCTTCACTGTTAGACCAGAGACCAACCTTCACCTGGTGGCATGTTTTCTTCCATAAGGGTGAACTGTAGGTCTTGTTAACCCACAGAAGAGACAATTTTCTTGCCTGTGCAGGGAATCAAGTGAATTTTTAAAAACTAAGTAATTTGCAAAAAGGGATTAAGAGTTAACATGGGTGTCTAGAAATGGTACAGGGCAAAGAGTGGGGTCATCTGGTTTGTTTTACCCTTATGGTCACTCTCTTTCCATACTTTCCATACCCTTTCCCTCACTCTCTTTCCATACTTTCTGTATTTTATGTATTTCCCTCTGTGGCTTCAAGGTCTTTGGAGGTGGAACTGTCTCCCCATAACTCAGCAGGGCTCTGGGAGGAGGAGGTTTGACCATGGTTGTATCCATGGTTAACATCAGAGCACAAATCATAATTTTAGAAGCCGGATTACTGAGTGAAACACTTGCCAAAGAAGACAGTGGATATTGTAAGAGCAATGCACTGCCTGCTTGACAGAGATTGAATATAAATGTATCCTTAGATTATAAGAACTGGTTTAATTTATTTCCAACAAAATAAACTTTTATGACAATATCAGTGAAATAGAGCTTTGCTTATTTTTACTTCTTATTAAGAATTTCTCATTAAAACTTATGAAAACTTGAACTGGTTTTATCAAAATTGTGTATTTATTTCAACATTAAAATTTAATTTAAAATATTCTGTATTTTTATTCACATAATTTCATGATCTGTCAGTAGTAAAAAATGTGATGCTCTATTTTACATAAGAATATAGAAAACAGCTCCTTCTCTATTGTACTGATAATGAAATCAGCAAAGTCTCTGATGATGCTTTTGTTCTTAGCAAATTCTCCCATTCACTGTCATTTCTTTAACCAGACTCTGACATCGAAATAATAAAAAATAAAAAGACAATTTTAAACCTAAACTTTGAGTTTGAAATGCACATTGCTTTTTTGAAGCAGCTATTTAGAATTTTCCTTTTGTCGGAAAGATATTTGTTCCATTTCTGAACAAAATTGAACTTCAAGATGTCCACACTTCCCAAATAGAAATTCTATATTCTGTTCAGCTCTGTTTAAAAATTCAGCATGTTACGTGGTGCTCTCGTTGCTCAGAATAGTGCTATTTAGGATTGTGCTATTTGTGGAATATTTGACAATTATTAACAAAATATCATTTCAGGCTAGCTTATAACTTCAGTTCAAATTCTATTTGATAGTGTTTATGTGTGAGCTGAAGTGCTTTTCATGTGTTACAATGACATCTTCAGATGTCTTGCACTATCTCACAGTTTTCAAATGAGGCAGCTCAAACGGGGCTCTTTTTAGTGGCAATTTCATGAAAATCATCTAAAGAAAAAGGTTATTTAGAAGTAAATGGAGGGGGGGGGAGAGCACGAAAAGTAAATGAGGCAATGCATTTCCAGGTAGGTTAAATGTCAGATTAAAATTCAAAGAAGCAATAACTGCTGTCAGATTCGAGTGACTGAGAAATGATGGGTCTGACTCCATAGATGCCATAGAAGCTGCTGTATTTGGTCATTTCAAAAGCTGAATGGGGCAGATTCTCAGTGGATGTAAAACTTTAAAAGTCTTAAAATATGTCAAATTGAAGAAGATGACAATTTATATTGGATGGAGATCTGACTTGTTGCATTAATCATGTCAGAATCACAGAATCACTGAATGGTTTGGGTTGGAAGGGACCTTAAAGCTCATCTTGTTCCACCTCCTGCCATGGGCAGGGACACCTTCCACTAGACCATATATTATATATGCAATATATAACATACCTATGCAAACATATCTAATATGTTGTATTACTTATATGACCTTCCCTTAGTGTTAAAAGATGGTCCTATCCTTACACTACCAAAAAACCTTACATTTTTTTTAACAAAGAGATAAGATTTTGACATATTTGGTGTGCAAACAAAATGCAGGCTGTATATTTGTCTCAAACTATGCATGTGTCTGTGCTTGTCCAAGCATGTCCCTGCTGTACAAAAGACTTGCTTGAGCTTATAAATGTTCTCTACTTGCCTTTCTTTTGGCAGGTAGAGAGATTTTGGTATTGGAGAATCATCCCCTCATGTAAAAACATCATATAACAAATTGCCAGATTGATGGTGGAACAGCACAGACTTCACATTTGCCTCCCTCCCTGTAGTGCTTTGGCTTTTAGGAACAAATATGCACATTTCCTTATTGGTCTCTAGCAAAATATATGAAGAATATTTTTTTTTCCTTTACCTTCCCCATCCTTTGTGAATTATGGAGTAGTAAGCACGTTTTTAAATACAGCTTTGCAGCCGGAGAGATACAGCTCTGCTCCTTGCAAGACAAATTGAAGCTCATTTATGAAAGTACATCTAAAAATGCCAAGGGAGTCGACTTATCAAAGAGATGACATCGAGTTGTCACTCACTCTTCGTATGTGCACCTGTGATTGAGAAAAGTGTTTTCTTTAATATAACTTGATATTTGAAGAGAACATGACAAAATGAAGTCCCATCCCTTCATCATTTACATTATGCCTTAGGGGTACAAAGTTGATCTAAGACATTTTGATTTATGCCTATTAGTGAAGCTGTACCCACAAATGATCAAAAGGCTCATTCTGATTCCTATAAAATAGTCAATATCACACAATTAGGGAAACATATTAGGTATAATTAAATTACAGCTATAAATGACATAAACCTGAGATATTTTATGATAAATATCATTTGATATACCAGTTTTTTTAAAGAGTTCATCCCATCCACCCTCCTTCTAAAGACAGGTCCTAAACTACAGAGCATGAAAAATGATGCACATAAAAAAAGAGCTTTAGAGCCAACCTAACAACTTCATGTGCTTTCCCATTTGGCACTGGACAAGTGGCATCACGAAAGGACAAGCATAAGAAAAAGACCTTTTGGCTTTATTTCAACCATATGTATTCTTTGCAAATCAAGATGTGATAGAAATGTGCAAAGAGGGACCACAGAGTGGCAGGTGCCACTGGAACCTAGCAGAGCTCAATGCACAATTTACAAGAGTCAGTGGGTCTTTGTATGCAAGAAAAAAGCTTGGGATGGGAGTCAGGCAAGGAAAGAAGCACAGAATGTTGCAAGAAGTTTACTTCTCATATTTGGTGTGCAAAAGACATATGCAGCAGAACATATATCTAACCATATGCAACAAATTCAGTGGCAAACATTCAGGTCAAGAGTCAGAAGTATGCTCAAATTTGCACATTAGCCAGGAACAGAGCAAAGCCAGTTATAATATCCTGAGTGTGTCTGTTTGCAGTGATCAGGTTACCTCTACAGTTGTAATAAAGGCAAATAACTTGCAGATACTCCAAGAAAAAAAAAAAAAAGGAAAAAAGATGGGATTCGTATATTGTTTCAATTTTTTCAGGAGTAAAGATATGGAGATTGTTTCCACATGGAGAAAATCCTAGTTAACTGCTGACATGAGGGCAGAGAGCAAACATGAGAACTGCAATTATGTTTGACCTGTGCTCGTTCTAGTCTGTCGTTCTCTCTGGGTGATGCAAGCACCACGTCCTTGGGCTGGATGTGAGAACCTTCCAGTGAAATAAAAACCAAAAATTGTGCTGAATCCTGTTACTGAAGGAATTCTTGCTGCCCTCACACTGGGTAAGTAGCTTGCCGTAAATACACCATAGGAAATTGTATAACCCTTCCTCTTTAGGACCTTCCCTTTCCCAAGGCCTATGAAAAGCTGACTGGAGGCAGGCTGCAGAGCACTGAGCCAGCTGCCTGCCATGCTGGGAAGTATCATTTCCAATACTGTTCTCTTCCAACAATCAGAACCCTTCTGTTAGCTCTCATGTCATTTTTAGGCTGCAACTTTCCTAGGCGTAAAATCATCTTTTTTGTTCTTGTGAGAGAACAAGAGAGGTGATGGAAAGCAACTGGGCCCGTGAGCTCTTAAGGGCTGCCCATATGTGGTGACTGGACTGGTCAGATCAGTCACAGAGAACTTGACTGACTGGGGTGAAATCAGTCATACACAGGTGAGGGATGAGAAAACGTGACCTGAGAGAAGCCCATGGCCAGCTCAGAGTGTCTTGTTGAAAAAGAACAGCCTGCAATGCAGTCAGGCCTTTGATAACCTGAAACAAGCTATCCCACTCAGCCCCAACTGAGCAAGGGATTCTGGTGAACATCTAATTGTAATTGTTTTGACTTGAGTGAAAATGCTCATCTGTTCAGCATTAGACATCTGCTTAATTTCCTGAACGGATTGAGTCCTACAGAGCTAAACATACAGAAGTGACAAATCCTGATTCAGGTGGGGGATTATGCTATTTTGAGACAGATGTTCATAAGCCACCGCATGCATCAAAGTCAGCAGCACTAAAAGAGGGCTGCATTTGGCCCTGTTCCTACTTTTATACATCCTGCTGCATTATGTCTTTTCCTTTCCTTCATTTTTGCATTCCACTGTCTCACTTCACTACAAACTGTATGAGACAGAAGCTCCTCGGGGAGCAGCTGGAGATTTGAAATTCACATCACTGTTACCCTTAAGCCTGTCAGATGATCAGATAGCCGAGGAAGTGCTAATAGCTTATGCTCTGGTGAAATATGTTTTTCTGTACATGATTACCTTTGTATTTTGTTCCCCTTATCCCTGATTGTCAGCATTTTAATTAAAAGTAGAGGTGTGAGAACATGGGAAAACCTGTCTGCAGAACAAGGCTGACTTTGATTTAAGTTAGTGTACTGAGTTTGTAAATGTGGAACCCAATTTTCTGCTGCTGTCATCTGTTTGGGCGGTACCATGGAGCTCAGGGCTGGGCAGCTCCTGCTTTCTGAGGCACCTGTACCTCCCCAGTAGGGCAGAGGGGGTGTAGGTACCAAGCAACCCTTGATGAAACTTTCCAAAGGTGCTTTAAGCTCCTTTTGCTCCTCTGACTAAGGGTTTATGCCTCCAGTACAATGCTGGGAGACCATGCAATGTCCACTCAGCTTCTCACATCCTCACAGCCAGACTTCTGGTGCTGAAAGGCTCTGACTTATCATTCATTGGCTGAATTTAGGAAATTATTATTCACAACTTCTGTCTTCAAGGGAATACCTACCTTGTAGACAACACAATAGGTAATGTGCCTAATTTCTCAGCTGCTGCAGTTCACAGACATCCATATCTAGTGCAAATTAATCCAGTGGTTGGTATGGAGCACATTTAAGGGAATTCAATCACCTCTGTCGTAGGGCTGATACTTCCAGAGGAAAATCAAGGACGGGAGCAGTCAGGAGCCTCCCTAATGAGCCTGACTTGAATCTCTGCAGCTCGTAAGACCCCTCACCGAAGACCATGACATGCTGACACGTGGGTACAACTCTCCTCTACTGCAGGGAAAATACTGCTGCAGGAGGGTGGGAAAGACAGCCAAGGGCAGTAACCTTTTAATCTGCCAACACAATATTTGCTGGTTTATTTGCCAGCTTCTGTGGCACCTTACATAAAAATCCCCAGTAACCTCGTTTAGTGACAACAGTCCTGGCTTTGACAGGGTTGGCCTGTTCAAAGCTACATTTAAGCACAGTCACGATCCAGAATTAGATCTCCTCCATATGCCCTGGGAGGCCCAACTGTAGGAGCCACAGTTCTTTGCTGGGTTCAGCTTTGTATAACTCACTCACTTCTGGAGAATTCTGGAAATTTTTCTCCTCGGTTACAGAAAGGTTTTTTAAAAGTAGCCAATCTCTAGTGAAGCCTGTAAACTAGAAATTGTGAAAGAAAGAGAAATCCTTATGTTTCTCCTGATTACACAGCTCTTGGGATCATTATTTTATGTTAAAACAGAAAATTAGCACTTCATCACAAGAAGAAATCATATTATTTTATCATAAGTCAGTGTGAAGATTTCATTATCCTGGGTTTTTTTAGGTGGAAACATGCTATGAAGCAACTGTGCCAGGCCAGTATCTGATTGTTGAGGTGACACAATCATTTGACAGAAAAAGTACAAGATGAAAGGAAGTAAAACAATATGATAAAGATGAAAGATGATGCAGCAAAAATACCACGAGGAAAGAAGTGAGCACGAAATAATAGCATTAGAACACAAGAAAATACGATGTGATGGAAAAGAATTAGCCTGATATGGTTCCTGATGCTGCTGCACAGGAAGGAGTGTTATGATGATATATTGCAGGGACAAAAAGCAATGTTGGATTACACAGAATGGAACACATAAATGGACAAAGCAGAAAAATGCTGCCATGCACTGGAAAGAAGACAAAGTATTTTGATATTTATATTTTAATGATCTCATTCTAATTCTATGGAGCTGGAGTCAATAGCAGTGTTCATATGGACACTTAATTGAAACATTCATCTGATATAAATGACCTTAAGGTCTCATCAGGGACAGAGAGAGCCAGGAGAAATTCCCTACAAGCACCAAAGCTCTGCTCCCAGTGCCATGGGGTGGCAAGACTGATGCATGACTGGGATTTGGGATCATGGGGGAGTGCAACACCTGAACCCCACCCTTGTGACCAAAGACAAAATGTGCTTTATTTCACTTCCATGTACCACACTGCTGGGTCCCCAAGGATAAAGTTCAGTATCTCTGCTGTGTTTATATATTGCCATGTTTAAACCAAGGTAAGAATCACTGAAGTTTAGAGAAATCTCAGTTTCAGATTGTCTTTTGGATTGACTTTTAGGATGCTGTGCTTTCTTTCTGCGGCAGGAAAGTAGGTTGCTGATATTCTTGGTTCATCTTTACTTGCAGAGGTAAAATTAGAGGCCTTGAGACTCCTGCTGGTAGAACAAGCTCTCAATTTCTCACTGTCGAAATTCAATCTGATTTCTATCTTTTTCACTAAAAAGCTGTCAACAGAAAATAAGCAATTCCCATCAAAGAGTTATATTAGTTTCTGAGGTATATACATTCAGCTGGTAGATGAAGAAAAAACTCAAGGTAATTGAAATTTTTTTTATTTTCATTTGCATTTCCTAGTAAACTAAGCAAAAATATTAATGCAGGACATAACTAAACCCATCCAAAAGAAAAGAATCAAAGAGAGAGAGGATGATTCAGTGTTAGATCACTAATAACTTCTTTTCTTACTATGGCCCTGAGTCTGATTTTCTCCTCCTTATGCTGGTGTAAGTCTGTCATCCTGGTTATCCTTCATCTGCTGTGGTGGAAGCAGGAGGGCAGCAGGTATTTGCAATGAAGAACATATAACTGAGATCAGAAGCTGTCTTTGCAGTATAAGATAGTATCAGTAGCCAATATCAACTATCTTGATATGCCAACAATACAACTCCAGTTGTCCTACGTGGAACACCAGCTCTCAAATGCAGAGACTGTACAGTAGATTTCAGTTATGTTTCTGCATTTGTAAGTCACATTTTGAAACCTGATTTATGTGTTATTTATAAAGAAATATTTAAAAATATGTAATTTTTCCCAGCTCTCTAAAATCTCAAAAGAAGAGTGTTTTTTTTTCACTGCAGTTTCTACATTACTTAGTTTCTCAGGGGAATTTTAAAAGTGGTCGATTTCTAGTTTGGAGTTAAACTCACATTTTCTGTGAAATCTCCTTCAACTTCCTCAGACCTTTGGGAATAGCACCTGAACTGCATACTTCTCCCTTTTTTTGACAGATATTCAAGCAACAGCGTTGTTCAGATTAGAATTCTATGATCATCTAAGGTTTTCTGTCTTTGCTACACAAATTTATTGATACCTTTTTTTTTATTCCCTCTTGAGCACTCCAGTCTTGTTCTTGAGCACCACTGTTTCTTTTCTCCCCCTGCTCTGTGCCATCTCACTGCTTTAAGGTCTGGCTGAGCTTTATTTCTCTTGGCCAAAGGAGTTACAACCCCTCTGTCCCTCCTGTCCTTCTGGAGATCACTTCCCCCAGAGTGACAGTGGGAAGCAGGTGTTGTCTCTGCTCCTTTGACATCTCAGTGCCCCACCTGGATGTTGACACGAACTGAACCTGATGGTGGGTGCAGTTGTCAGGCTGCAAACTCTGCCAGCTGAGCCTCTGCTCCAACTCCCATTCTGGTGGCTTTGCCACAGGGTTGATAAAGAGCCCAGTGCTGGGCTTATCCTCTGCTTCCAGAGCCCAAAGGAACCAAGGAGCCCAGCCCTGATCTTTAAGAGTTGCCTGTTTATTGTTTTCTCACAGATCTTTGTTCTTGCTTATTTTTTTGTTCCTCTTGGATAAGAACAATCACAGTTCTTCCTTCCATAGCTTTCACTGCTCAGAATTATCGAGATAGCCTAATTAACTCCCATTTCATCCCCTTTGTTTGCAATATAGAAGATGAAAGAAAGAGAATGGTGGTGTTCCAGCTAAAAACGAAAGTACAGCTGCAGTAGAGAGCATGAAATCCTTAAGAAAACCTGCAACAAGAATCCCAATGTGCTACAAAGCATTTGCCTGTACAGGTCCTGGATCTCACCATCTCCAGATAAAAACCAGCCTAAATCAAAACCATGAAACAGCAGGTGAAAAAATAAATGAAATAAATGAAAAATATAGAGGAAATCATCAAAATATGACACTTTACTTGATGAGAGGAGAGCACAAAGCAAGCACATGACAAACTTGTGGCTCTTTCTCAGTATCTTCCTTAATGGGAGTTGCTCAGATGCTTTAGTGCAGAACATTGTCCAAGGGGAAACATGGAAGGGAATACAGAGCAAGTAAAGATCTGGGTATTAAACTCAGTGCCTTCTCCCATGGGCTACATTTGATGCTTGTAATGCACTGGAGATATTTACTGTGCAGCATTTAATGGCACTTAAAATCATGTTTTCTGCCCATGGTGTGCTGAGGAAGTGCCCACTGTATAATAGAAAAGCTGTAGGAGAAGGAGATTTATCCACAGCTGCTAATGGCTTTCCTTTGCTCTCCCTGAGATTCTTTATTCATCCAAATATATTGCTTTCTACCTGAAAAATATTTATCAGAATGGAAAGACACACTAGGAAGCTTCGTCCCAGGAGGGATTAAATGACCACAAATCTTGTGAGTTCCAGGAAAAAAATATAAAACTCAGTAATTTATTTTTGCTTTTTTATAAGTAAATCATCAAGAAAAGGAGAGTTGAGGAAGGAAATAGAAATGCTTGACATTTATCTTGCAAATGTGTAAGGCATTTCCTGACATAACAGGCTATAACTGCAGAGACAAATAAACTGAGGTGCTACATCCAGAAAGGTTTAAGTAAATTGAGATATTTCAGTGAATTCTACTGTTTTTTCAAGAGAACAGATCCTGTGTTAAGATTCAGGACAAGGATATGTACGATCTGAATTCAGGTCTGTGGTCTGTCCCAGAATGTGTGTGTGGCTTCAAGCAAGTCCCTTAAAAAAAAACAGGTTTCAAAGCTGCTCACACACCTAAAGAAACAAATAGAGGTGTGAGTGCTTCAGGTAGGAAATGGACATCTTTATACATTTGGAAATCCCTCTTGGCACCACAGCAGCCACTTGACTCCTTAGGTCTCCAACTGTCTATAAAAAAGTCAGCCCTTAATCCCTCTTCACCCTAGTAAAATAGGAAAAGCAGCATTTTTTCCCCTGTCTAGTCTATTTAATTTGCAGTTTAAATCACCTTAAATCAGCTTAAAGCAGGGGTTCCCTTCCTAACTACTGCTATGTCCTCCAGCCCTCTCCATAAACAGCAGTGAATAATCACCTGCATACTCAGGGTTAGAGTCAGAATATTCCAACATCCTGGGGCTGCAATACAAAAGCAGGAGTCTTGTGAGAAGAGAGTGAATGATGTAGAAGGAGAAGCAACTGCAGCTTGTGTTCTCATGGAGAGAAAGTGCTTTGGTTCCTGATGCTGCAAGAAAGCTGAAGGGTAGACTGGGATGAGAGTGTGTGCCTTTGTGTGTGTAAAGGTGGAGTGGTGGAAGGGCAGAAAAATCATGGTTTTTTAAAGCTTCAGAAGAAATTCAATTCAGATTTGCACTGAAATCAAAGTATACTGGGGAAAATCTTGCAGAAAATCCATGCAAAAATGAAACCAACAGGCAATAACTGTCCCTGCTAACACATGGGACCTTTTTGTACCTGAGCATTGTGTAGAGCTGGGATGGGAGAAGGGAGGTCAGAGCAGCCTTTCAGCCAGCCTAGAGGACCTGCAATGGGCTGGCTGATGATGGCGATGGCAGGGGAGCAAAAGTCCCCTTGATGCCAGGAGTCCCCTCTCACACACAACCCGGCATAGGAATTCTTCTGAGGGTGTCAGAGCTGTGGAAAACCTCTGAGTCCAGAAGAAAAAAATCTCAGAAATGGAAGAAAATATTTTTAACCTGATAGGCCTGAAAAAGCATAGGAAAGGGTATAGAAAATAAGATGTTAGAGCAAACAAATTTAAAAATATGATCAAAAACTCAGGAAAGAAAGAGAAAAGAGGCTCTAAATCTTGCCCTAGTACAAAGCATTAGGAGTTGGGAATGTTGAACAGCTGCACTTATAAATACTCTGCTCAGCTCTAGACATCTGAAAAGCAAGATTTCCCTTCACTCAGGACACAAAGCAGCACACTGATATTGTTTTCTGTGATATTTTTGCACTCAGTTGCTGCAGCTGATCTCAATCCTTTCTAGTCTTACGGTGCCAGAGATAAGAATCCCATCACCCAGCTGTACATCCCACATGCTGGGGCTGCCATCTTCTCATTACACTGTCCAGCCAGACAAAGCTCCACAGCAAATTCCTTTACTTTAGAATACAGGTAGCTCTCTACTTCCTTAAGCCCCCCAGAGGTGGGTTCAGAAAGCCTTTTTGTGGTCCCCTGGTGGGTTTGATGAATATTCTAACCAGCCAGTTCTTCTATTCTCACAGCAACAAGGTGAGGCTGAGGCACTAATATTGCTTCATAATTTACAGACTAAGAGCCACAGCACAGACAGAATCTGGGAGTTTGTCTGCATGAAGAGGTATGAAGAGAGACAGTTCTGGTCTCAAAGCCTCTAAGTTGTGTTACTCTGGGACTTCCAAATCGAGACAGGCTCGTGCAGGGGGTCAGAGGGACCCGAGGGGCAACTGTCTTTTCTTGACTCCACTGGCACATCTTAATCGTCCTTTTCAAGGTCAGCAACAACCTACAGCAGCAATTCCTCCCAGAAATCAAGCTTTCCCAGGGAAATCCTCAGGGAGTTGTAAAAATACAAACAGATATAAAAGATGCTTTCTTTTCATGCAAATATTTTCCATTTTCTTCCTTAGCCCTCAGTTCCTTCTGATACACCACTGCAAGTTAAAATTAATGAGAAACTTGTGCCATCATTTCCCATAGTTTCAGATGCCTGGATCTCTGCATTAAATCACATCACCCCAGTCACTGTCATGTCTCTTGTCATCCTACTTTCAGCTATCTGAAAACAAACAAGCCAATAAAAAATTTCACATCACAGACATCCTTATTTTTGCAGATAAGAAAAAAAAAAGGGGGGTTTTATGCAACTTAAATAACAACTGTAGCCGGTTAGTTATTTCAATTAGTTTAGAAACAGCTTAGTTGGCCACAGTCAAACAGCAAACAAGGCAGAACTCTGCAGGACAGAAGCCAAATGAAGAAACAGTGGTGTGTTAAATGAAAAGATGTCACTCAAAGCACGTTGTGCAAATTATTTAAAATAGTTAATAGCTTTTCCTAGAAAATTTTGGAAATAATTGATTGGATATATATGTATTTAATAGATGCAATGGATTCAATTTATTTTGATTAATTTACTCAAACCCCTCAATTCTTTACTAATTGATGATTATTTTTCAGGACTTTCTGGAAGTGTATGTAGCCTGAAGAAGGGAAAAGAAATTAATTACAGTCCCAGCTGCAGGGCTATTAAATAGGACATAAATGAAACAGAGCTCACTTTAATAGTCCAGAGCACAGACCATACAGTTAGTGTTGCAAAGTAGAAAAAATCCCATTCAAGTTATACTTGAGAAAACAGAACAGTTCCAAACCTTATTGGGGTTGGTGGTTTTAAATTCTTTCATCAGCAAGCACCATCAGAGATTGCTGGGGACTTAAAAGGACTGAAAATTGCACTTTTTCCTGAACCTGCTACTGGAACTTTGTCTTTTCTGACTTACATCTATACAGAATTTATTGAGAGGGACAGAGATTGCTCAAGGAAGTTTCCATATGGAGATTCCAGCCTGGCTCTGTGAGCAGTCATTTATTAATGGGGTTTATGCACTGTTTAGCAATAATCCACTGACAGAAAAAACAGTAGACCACAGATGGACAATGGACTGCAACACTTCTTAGGAATGATTACTTTTATCACCAATGTTCATATTTGGGGATACCAGTTCCAAAGTAGGAATTATGATGGCAGTTTGAGCCAGGAGAGAGAAAAAGTTGTTTATGACTAAGAAACAGATATTTTTGGGAAGCAAAACATGGCTTGGTTTTAATTAGGTTGCCCAATATGCCCCTTTCTTAAGAAAAACAAGATACTGCATTAGGGAACTGTTAGATGAGTGTACAAAGGGTGGAAAAACCACTCTCAGTGTGGAGATATCAGCAAGCAACTGTCCAGTGCTGAGGACTGGTGATCTCCCAGGGATTTTCTCCATGTCTAACACAATTCAGTGTATTAATTGACACACTGGTGCAAAGGAAGATAAAGAACACTGCACATTGTGGGTGATGATGAGTGTTTTGGACAACAGGATCAGAATTCATAGTGATTTTGACCTTAACTAAACTGGAGAGACTGTCTGAAATCAGTAAAATGAAATTCAGTACAGAGAAGTACAAAGTATTCTGCTGAGGGAGGCCAAATAAATTTGGGATTACAAAACTGGGGATTAAGTGACTGAGGGTAGAACAGGCCACAAACTGTTTCTGGCTGACCAAAGTAATATTTTGGGTTAGAAAAGGAAGACAAATCTAAATCAACACCAGCGAGATAATTATTGCTCTTTATAGCCTTTAGGAATCCTCATGTCGAAGAGCTGATCTTCACTCCAGGAGACATGCAGCCAAATTAAAAAGACTTCTGAGCACAGCAACAAAAATTACTAAAATCTTAGAAAATATTACTTATCTTAAAAGGTTAAAATAATTGGGTTTGTCTGAACCAGAAAAGATGGAGAAGGACACAATAAACGTCTTTAAAAATAAGGTTATTATAAAGAAGATGGTGATTGGTCACTCTCTATCTAAACTGAACCTTAGAAAAGAAGAAATAGGTTTAATTTTCAACCCTCAAAAATTTTTAAGTTAGATATAGCAGAACTATGGTAATTGTTAAGAGCAGTTAAGCATTGAAACACATTATCCAGAGAGTCCAGAAAATCCCCTTCATGGAAATCTTTTAAGAACAAACTAAGGAAGTATTCATTAGGGAAGGTCTAGATTTACCAGCTTTTTCATTAGCCTGGGTGACAGAAGGAGACATATTAAATGATTCTGTTTCAGAATTTCTACAGCTCTTTCACAGGTTAGAATTCTGTCATATTTAAAAAGACAAGGAGAAATCCAACTGATGCTGACAGGTCCTTAGCTACAGGTCTGGCCCTTTTCCCAAACTATGCACTATTTTTATAGTTTTTGAAAAGAGATACCAAATTCCTTTCCTGTACTTTATAATGACAAATCTAAAGAAAACTTTGGCATTACCACTAATATAAAACTGGTATAAGTAAATTAAAAAAAAAAACTGGGATCCACTCCACTGAAACAGGAACAGATACTCATCCTAAATTCCCAAACCTCCTAAAGTTCTCTTAAAACCTAAACCCCACTTTCTATTAATGTGTGAACATCTTAGAAATAGTGCTGCTGATCACAAACAAATGCAAGATATAATCCAATTTTTACCAGCAGAACAGGAGGCATTTCTTAATCAAGACAATTGAAAAGACTGTAACATGTGAATAGAAAGCTTAGAAAAGGTTAGCACACATCTGTCTTTCCTTTTCTTGACCTTCTCGCAATTATGTATCTGCTGCCTCATTAATTCCAACAATTCTGTTGTACTGAATGATAAATTCAGTCAATGAGGTCAATCAGGGCAATACCTTTGTGTGACAAAGGCACTGGAATTCCATCTCCGTTGTAGCTGATGACAATATCCCTAATGACTTCCAGAAGTTTCACTAACAATCTTCTACATTTGTGGGTCCAGGCCTAAAATCTGCATTTTTGACCATGCTTTTATCTAAATGTATTATATTGTTTGCCTAAGTAAAGAAAAATCCCCCATCTAGCAACAGTTCTGTGAAAAGAATACTGCACAATTTATTTTAGATTATTTAGAAAGCTCATGTGTAGCCCAAATGACAGAACACAAGTAACTCCCCAAGCTGGGGCCAAGGTGCTCCACACTGAACTGTCACACTGATTCTCTTCTTTCCATCCTGTCAAACACTGACTAAGAAGGTTTTTCATCTGTTTACCTTGCACAGGGGAAGGAAATAAAGAGGATGATTCTGAAAAGGTTTCTATATTTGTCCAGCATGGCAGAGATTTGCTCTCTGACTCTTGCAGATTATTGATAAATGCAAGCAAAGATATAAAATGTTGTGATATAATTGTTTTTGAACTCTATCATAAACAGTACAGCTGAATAAAAGATGGATATTATCAATTAGGTTTTCCAGTATTGGAAAAGACACTTAATCCAAACTATATGGAGAGAAGCTAAAATAAATGCATTACAAATCTGTGCCTATATTTTCCAATGATCTAGATCCAGGATACTCTGAGATGGGTTTACTGAAATACCTCTTATTTTAAAAGGAAAATAAACCTAATTCTCTTGGAACATGACAGGCATAATTATTAATTTGCAGTGTTAATATTTGAGAAAAAAAAATTTTGCTTCATAATCTCTGTGACCTTTCCTTACTAGCATTAGTATTCTTGATAAAGTCTAAATATTAGCTCTTACACATAAACACTGTGATATTTCTTCACTGTTATGATAGACAGTTTCCCAATTGAGCATCCAGGGGTGAACAGGCTGATACATGTTTCATGCATGAGATTCTGGCTAGAAAATTTAAGAACTCCACAGGATATCTGAAAGAAAGAATAGAGAATAAACGTTGTATTATCTTGGCTTTCTTTCTTCCTGTATAAAACCCTTGGAACCTGGTATCAGGGATGACTTATTTCCTGCAGACCCATGAAATATGAAATAACGAATATCTGAAAAACCTTCCTAAACAAACAAATAACAAAAAAAAAAAAAAAAAAAAAAAAAAAAAAACCAAACCAGAAGCAAAACAACAAAAAATCCAGCCAACCAACCAAAAAAACAACAACAAAAATCAACCAATCAAAAAACTCCAAAAAACCAAAACCCAAAAACACTCCCCCCAAAAAACTACCACCATCGTGGTAGCTGAGCTGCAAGGGAAGGCAAGGGATTGAGTGTTGTGACATTACAAA
>NW_016690312.1:2478837-2548369 GCF_001604755.1 Lepidothrix coronata | reverse complement strand
TTCAAAGACTGGGACACTTTCCAAGGATGTTACACCTGGAAATAAATAAAACAATTCAGTCTGTACAACATCTGTCTTGCAGAACACCCATTGCATTAAAACAAACAAACAAAATAGTGGGAGCAATAAAGAAAATGAGGGGAAAAAAACCCCTAACCACCACATCCATCATTGCTAAACAAATAACAAGGCAGTCATTGGGAACTCTAGGCAAGCTGGGAGTTTGCAAAGGTCCGGGGAATTTAAACAAAGTGCTAAGATGAGATAATTACCAAATACCTCTGCAAAATGCTGCTTGGTTTAACAAAACCTGTTATCCTTTAAAGGCAAATACTGTCTGGATTAGGAGGACAATTTCCCTGTGGTAAGTAACAAAATACTTTCAGGTCTTGATAGTATTCTGCTGGATGGAAGAAAGATTTGAGGTTGGGGCACAGCCCTCCACAGGTCCTTATGCAGCCTTGTATGTTTGTACGAGTGAGTCAAGAATAAAAAGCTAAATAAGATTAACATAAAATTGCAAGAAAACACAGAATAATTCATAGTTTTGCAAGGGCTGTTAATCCACCCCTAAACAAAAAACAAGACTTGATGGACCATACTAAAGAATTCAGGTCAGTTTGAGGATTACTGAGATTCATAAATCATACGCAAAACATTTTTTCCACTGTCTCAGTTGCTTGTCTTTAGGTCACTTTCTGGTCAAAAATTCAGTACAAATCTGATTATTGTTCACTTTACAGAGTGACAGCCTACTGAGATACAAACTGAAGACAGGAACCATTTCAGGGAGTACCTGAAAAAGACAGGCTGCAAGAGTTGTTTGTAATTAAGGTCATTATTTCCTATGGATTTCCACAGGAAAACTTCAATCAGCATGTAAGAATGAAGAATCTTTGGGGCAGAAAATGACATAATATCAGTGCCTTGAGCACAATGCCTCTTTTCCCTCCTGGGGGTTTGGCCACTTGGGCTCAAGACCAGCTGAAATAGTGCAGCTGTGTGGCCTGGAAAAGTCAATTGGAAAGCCTCAGCTCACTTAGGAGCTGCTTTTAAGCTCAGTCTCTCCTCCTTGGTCACTGCCTGAGCTATTCTGCAACCATGTGCATGCCCAGCCATGTACCCCTTTGAGCCTGACCCCCAGGTCATACTTCTTGCCTTGACCTCTATAGGCTTGTCTGATGGTCTGGACTCAGCTAAAGTAGGTCACTGTCCCTGGACCTGCTCTGTTTCCTTGCTCAGGCACTGTGGGACTGTCTCCATGGCAGTGATGGCCCTGCCTGCCCTGCTGGCATGCTCTGCTCCCACCTTGCCCTCTCCCCTGTAGCAGTGCCTGCCCTCGCTGCTCACTGGTAATAGCACTGGGAGAATGTTTTTATAACAACACTGCTGAGGACTCCCAAAATGTCCAGTTCATGCTGTTGAAATCTCATGAATTAGGCTTAGAATACACATGTGCAGAAAGGAATAAATTTCTGTTTGGCTGCCTGCTTATCCTGAGCAGAACAGCACTGAGAGATCACAGACATAACAGACACAGAAATCTCAGGAAGCACTGTCCAAGTCAGTTGTATGCCAGGTTCAAGACAGTGCTTGGAAAGAATCCAGGAATCCACTACAGACAAAGATTTACTTGTGCTGTGATCCATCATCCTGTTCAAACTGCCAAGCACTGCGAGAGCAGCTCCACCTGCCACTAGACAGCACCAGAATCAATGTGATTATTTGGACGTATAAGTTGCTTCAAATAAACGGGCAGAAAAATTACAACCCTGCTTTCACACAGCCAAACACGAAACTGCTCTCAGGAACAAAGGGATCTAGAACAAAATGCTGTATCCAGAAGGCTGAAGATGTTGGACTGAGATAAATAACAATATGTGAGGCCTGGTGGATGGATGTGGTACTTAGGAAAAAATGCAACACAAGCAACTGAAAGAAACAAATTAGTTTTGTAGCACCAGGACCTAGCCTGAAAAAGGAGATTTTTTTTTTTGTTGTTTTCCTTATAACAAATCACATATGAGATGCCTCATTATTATAGACAAGTCAGAATTTTATAAAGTAGCTGAACCAACAGATATGATTGTAATGGTGGTCACTGGCAAAGCAATGCAGCATGTTAATAGTTTGATGGCAGAATTGGGTACCCTTGCAGTGAGTTCTTGCAATTTTTTCCAGTAATGAAAATTGAGATTCATCTTATTATCAACACTTCCATAATCAGCCAGTCAAAAGCAACACTGAACTAGTATTATGATTTCAAAGTTCCTAATAAGGAGATTATTACGCTAAAAAACCTTACCACAGGCCAGAAAAAATCATTCTGAAGTGGCAGGGCAGCCCCAAAGGAAGGCCAGTAATGATTTTGATGTTGAGATATGCAGGATAACACATGCAGTGCTACTAGAACTTCTGAGAGCTGAAGGGTTACACACTGAAAGGAGGAAAACACACGCTAACATCAAATTCTACTACAACAAATGGAAGACATCTAAAAATACAGTCTTGATATCATGTTTGTATCAATCTGCTCCTTATTTACACAGTGCTGGGGTGGATTAACACCAGCTTGCATCACAGACCCACTCAGTAGTGACACAGAAACAGAGGCTGAGTGCTCCTTGAAGTCCTCTGAGGGAAGAGAACGAGGCATCTGAATTCCGAAGCTTTTTCTGGTTGTGAAGCAGATCCTTTCCCACAATCCCAAGATGGACTTTGTTCACCCTCATAACTTGTCTTCAGTGTGACTTTCAGCACCTGCCTTTGATATCTTACCTTTCCTTGGTCAAATAGATCAGATTCCATGAAGAGGTACTTAACTACTCCTGTCACTGCAGAGAGGCACCAAGGTGCTTCACTCAGGAATTTGGGATTTCACAGAGGGAGTCAAATTCTTCAACATTACAAGTCTCACACTGAGTCCTTCACCAGATTTGTTAGGGGTATTTGCAGACTGCATACATTTTAACTGTAGAAAGGTAGGAGTAAAGCACCTTAAAATGAAATAATTAAAGGAGGCACTGAAATGCACAAAGATAAAGATAAAGCCAACAGGGCTGTGAGAGATAATAGTTATCTGCAGTAATAAACATTAAGTGAGAACAATTCATGATTTGTGATAACATTTAATGTGAGGATATAAATCAGATGAAAAGAGCACAGTTGAAAGATGGAAAACACAGGCAGAGCTAGGCAGAAATAAAGGATATATAAAGAGCCTTTTGTTATCTTCACCTTGTAATTGAGATAATGCTTGTCTTTAATGATACACCTTTAGAGCAGCTCCTGCACTTCGCTGCAAGGCTGGAACAAAGACACAATAACATGAGGTTTATGGATATGCCTGATGAGCACAGACCTGTGTTAGGCACTGCCAGGTCTGTGGCTTGCTGAGTCACACTGAAGACACTGAACTCCTCGTCGTACACCTGGCACTTTGGACCATTTGGCTGTAAACCTGCACATCAGGCAAGGGTTCAAAATTTATTAGCCAAACGATGGATTTCTTGATGTTGTCAAAGTCTGATGTGTAAAGTGACTCCCATTTCCAAGGCCTAAGCTGCACCTGCACAGGTGAAATTAGGACAGGTAGGACTGAAGCAGAGGTGCCTCACGACCAAGAGTGTCAGAATCCTTCCCCTGCTGTTACAGGAGGTGCTGCAGAAGCAAGTGGAAGGAAGAAGGTGCCAGTTTCTTTTCTACCTCACAGGAATAATATTCAAAAGAAAAAAGAAATTGAAAGAGCTAATATACCAGATTTTTAGAGAAGACAACATGTTCATACTGGTACCCTTGAAGCTTCTGACATTGCTTCCCACAACATTTTCAAAACCTGTAGAAGCATCCTACAGATGAAAGAATTACAAGGGGAGGAAAAACAGAATGAAAACTTTAGCCTGAGATTAGTTATGAATATTTCATGGCCTTACTGAAAGGATATTTCAGGTGAGTCTCCATAGCAATCCGCTTTGTATCCGGTGTCATTAAATAATTTCAAATTAATGGCTTGGTTAATGGAGCAGGCATTAAATTTGCACTGAAAACTGGGATGGAAGGAACTGCAAATTCGCTGGAGGAATAAAAAGGGCAATACCAGACTGGAGAAATGCTCTAAACAAGGTGCAGCCGTTTGGGGACGAGAACAAAGCTCTGCGCACAAAGAGGAGAAAGAGCCGTGCAAGGCAGGAAACTGCCGGGAGAGAAAAGGCTCTGCAGAAATCCAGGGGTGTTTACTGGATCAGAATGTGAACAGGAGTCAATAAAAACAGGCTGTTGTGAAAGGCACGCCACAGGAGGACGGATAGAGGCTGCAAGACATGGGCAGCGTTCCCTGAGCTATTCAGCAGTGCTGACTTTATCGGGAGGACCGCTTTGGGCGCTGGATGGCAGTGTGGCAAGAACTACGGCAGCGCAACCAGGGCAATTAGAAACACAGAGGACCCGATTTTCAGGAAAATTGCACGAACTGGGGTGCTTTAGCCCGAAGAGGAGAAGGGTTAGGCAGAATATAGTAACAGCCTTCACATGTAAAAGCCAGCTGCGAGGAAGGACAAGAGAATGATTTGTAAGGTACTTCTGTGAAAGATGAAACAAGAAGCAGTGGGCTCAAATTGCATCAGAATGTTCAGGCTAGACCTTAGAAAAGCGTTTGTGCAGTAAGGACAGCGAAACAATGATGAAATAAATTGCCAGAGAGTCCAGTACTTCCACCTTTGGAGGTATATAAAACAGGATGGCCAACCATTTATCAAGAATAACAAAGAAAGAGTCTGACTTCCTGAGTTATTTCTAGCCCTCATTTTCTATTTCTTTACTCTTCTCAGCAACTAAGTTTCCATGACTCAAAAATCATAGTTCTCTAGTATTTTGTTCTCTCACTTAAGCCTTTCTCTTCATATTCAAAATTGCTGTGACATTCCATGACACTGACTGTGCACAAAGAACTTGTCATGAATATATAAGGGCAGGGAATTTTCTTATGAGTAGCACTGAAACATTAAAACTCATTCTCAGAAAATGTAACAGTGTCCCTACCACTACTGGTTCTTGAGAAATCAAAAAGCAAATTGTAATTTCTCTTCACAGTACTTTTAAAATGTCATTTTTTACAGCGGGGTGTACAAGGCTGTCATTTTCTTTAGAAAAAAAACAACAACAAACCCTTAACATAGATTTTTAAATTCAGATTGCTGAAGGAAAAGAGGCAGAAAAAATGTCTTCATATGGACAACGCTCTATAGGGCCATAAAAGAAATAAAATCACATACTACATTGTCATTACTTTGAAATAATTTTTCTGACTTTACAATAAATAATTTAACAGAATAAGACACTTTTGAACCACTCAACTTTAAATCCCTAAATGTTTATTAACGTCTAATCACATATAATGCTAATACTATCAATATTCTCTGAGGCAGGCAAAAGTTAATGAGATTTTTTTTCTATTTTTATTGGCCAAAGAAACCAAATTTTCTAACTGTTCATAAACAAGTATTAACTATTACTTCAGTTGTGGTAGTTCTTCTATTACTCAGCCTTATAAAATGAAACAGTTGTTTCCATTAAATTTTCACATGCCTTCCAAGCATGCTTTTGACGATTCAGTTTTGATTAAGAGGTAACACAGCAGCAGTGAGGATATCCTGTCCTATTTCAAGAATTTTCCAAAGAGCCCATGGAAATCAAGGTCTGTGAAAATCCCTGTCTATTTATTTGCTTTCTGGATACTTATTCTGTATTGTGAAAATATCTGTATAGTCCTTTATTCACTGGTAAAACGTTACTAACACTTTCATTTGGTGTCTACAGCAAGCATTTAATTCAAATTTAGCAAGCCAGATACTGCTTTTTAATTAAATATAAGATGATTGTTAAAAGAGAAATTACTGAGTATTTAGAAGATAAATCTAATAGTCTTGTAATTAGCTCAAAATTACATAAGCAAGAAATGCCTAATCTCATTCTTAGTAACACATGGATTTTATAAGGAATTTGTAGATACTTAATTAACAGTTATCAAAATGGCCTACGGCAAGACAGGTTTCTATTAATTGTTAAAACAGTGATATTTAATAAGCTTGGTAAATGATAATACACTTGGGACTACAGATTCATTTAGTTTTTAAGTATTCCATTGTTATTCCTTAATGTCTTTATCAATATATTACATTGCTGATTTGTTCAATGTAACCAGTGGTTTTGCATTGTTGAATTTTGAAGTTTGTCAGGAGGCAGTAGCTGTTTAGCTCCCTTTAAATACTGCTAGTCCATGTTCACTTCTGCCACTTCTAATCACAGCAGTTTAAGTTGTAGCTTCTGGACTGGGGGAAAGCCTGGCCAGTTCATTTTTGTTTGCAGACCTGAGCAGTTCATCATCTCCTGCTGGAGTTTTGTAGGTCTAACAATTTTCGAGCACTGTAGATGAGGTAACCAAGGCTGAGCTTATCACCAATGAAAGAAAGAATATATTGATGATATGATATGATATATGATATGATACAATAAGTAGTTGCAAGACTAGATTTCTGAGGCAGTGAAAGAACAGGCCACTGTAAATCTCACAGTTCCTGGGCTAAATTTTCTGCTAAGAACCACTGAATGTTGTTTACAGATAGGAAAACACTTGCTAATGCAAGAAATAGAAAAGAAGAAACAATATTTTTATGAAGTTAAAACAAAGAAAACAAAACACCTGTTGTTTCCAAAATTCAAAAGTGTGGAAGTACCAATTCCATCACAAGTTTCTTAGAAGGACTTAGAAGGGAAAATTTACAGGCCTTTTTTTCATTTACTCAAAGAAGAGGGGATCTCTGCAGCTTCTCCTCTGTCCATGAATAAAAGGAATCATATCCATATAAAAGAGATTTGGGAGTAAAACAATGGACCTACAATATTTTACAGTGAGGACTGGCTTCCAAATATATTTTCTTCAGGATGTCCTTTAGGGTTTGAACAGTGAGAAATTACTTTAGCCCAAGTAACTCATGGGAAAAGTAATTTTCTGCTTCTTTTTGGTTTGTGGATTCTTTCTGTTTGTTTGTTTGTTTATTAAAAAGCTGGTAGACTGGAAAGTGGGCACTACCCCATAGCCCTCAGCCACGGGAGGTTAAATTAATTAGAGGAGTTAGAACACTGAGTATTATACATTACACAGTGTGGTTCGTACATTACACAGCATGTTTAATTCTGAACAGCTCAGGCTACACTTGCTATTGTTAAATATATAATGATTGCTGCCCATAGTGTCCTTATATCTGTAGAGGCAACAGGAGAATATTTCCTCTTCTATCTGATACAGCTGCAAAAAGGAATCAGCTTTTCCGGGAGCCAGACCCTCCATGACACCTGACAAAGAAGGAAATGAAGGACAGACTCCAGTTTGACAGATTCCATCACCAACAGCTGGATACCTTACAAGTTAAAGGAGGACTAGTGAAGAGACTGATAGGGTCTTAAAGTGGCATTGTTCATACAGCTGGAATTATACAGTGCATCTGGAAAAGTATTCACACTGTTTCCTAGCACAACAAAGCTGGCTGTGCCAGCAATGCCCCGTGGATCAGGAAGAACAATGCCTGTTCAGATTGCATATTGATGTGTACACACTGCTTTAAATGGCATTTATTATCTCACAAGTAGCATGGGAGTCAGTGATGTGGCAATTCATTTAATTTGTTTAACCTATTTATTATACTGAAGACACTGTGCAAGTACTTGTCAGTCCATTAACTGTTACAGTTCTAGGGGCTTTTTCATCTGCATTTGAGCCCATTACTACCCTGAAATGTTGGACAGAAGTTCAACATTATGGACAGAAATCTTCTTCAGGCAACGCTTACAAAGAGAGAAATAAGTATGTCCAGTAGAATCTGTGATAAATGCAGTTGCAGCAGAGATAAAATGTATATTTGGAGCAAAGAGTGGGGGCAGATAAGAAATAAAATGTGGCTTAAGTTTTTATGTCCTGGTTTTTGAAGCTTGACACCAAGAACATTATAGGCAGAAGTTTAAGTGTTTCATGTACCAATATTTTGGAGAATTAATTTTATAGATTGTTAGAAGCTTTTAATGTTTTCGGTAGTTTGTGTCAATAGGAGCAAGAGCTTTGTGAAATAACTTCTGACGTTTTGACGCAGAGGGACAACTTCTGATAGAGAGAATTAAATGTGAGCTGAAAGTATAGTTGCTGATAGAGAACATTTTACCTGTGGAGGGGCACAGATACTGCCAAAGCAGATTTTATCTGCTTGCTAACAGAAAAGGTTTTACCTGGTAGTGAAATGCAACTACTGACAGAGAAGATTCCTCTCATCAGCAGCTGAACTTCTGTGGCACATAAAACTTTTTCTGTCAGACACTGCACATAAATTTTTGTCCCCATTGTAGGATAAAATCTAAGAAAAAAAAAAAGATAGTTGCTGATGAAGCTTGAGTGCATATGTGTGAAGGGAAATAGTTCACAACCTTCTGGGGAATAAATTTCCACCAAGTGAGAATATGGCCCAGTTATGTATGACACACACAAATGCCTCTTGGAGCAGGAGCCAAAACAAACAGAAACTCCAGAGAAGTAACCTTATTATGCAAAATTTAATATCAACACTGTAATGACTTCATTTTTAGAGCAGTCACATGGGAAAAAGGATGTTCAGTTGTTAATGCTATAGGCTGCAGAAACAAGATGACCTACACACAAAGAGGGAAACAGAGCCCCAAAACAGCCTTAACTTAAATTTATCTGGGTTTGTCTGTTTTTCAGCCTTGGTTTCCTAAATCAGCCACACGCTTTGTTTCTCCAGTTTTCTTTTTTTTTGCTGTGAGGTGATAGTATGAGTGAAGGCCTCTTTGTGCAGGCACAAAGTCTCTGTGCATCCAGTAATCCCCTTGGAAAACACAAAAGCACCCTTGGCCACAGAGGAACACACAGGCAGCTGGCAGAGCAGTAAGTGGCACAGTCTGAAGAAATGTCATGTTATTTGAGGCAGAGGTATTGATTGGTAATAAAGACCTTTGGCTTTTTGAATGCATAAACCATGTTTGATTACAGGGATCTCCAATACAACTGCTCAGCAACTTGCTCCTGTGCTTTACTTCTAAGAATAAAATGCAGAACTGCAAGATAACCACAAACCTCCCAGAACGCAAAATATACATATAAAAGACATTTCCCACTATTCTAGATTTCAAATTCTTTCCACGTAGGGTATTGAAAGAGATGAAAATGGATAAATGTGTAGCCACCAATGGCGTCCGCCTCTCACTTCATAGAGAGCTACCATTTCATTAAGTTTGAAGTTTTTGAAATAATATAATCATAATGAAAGAAAGGAAATAAAATCCTCAGAAAGTTCTCAAAGGAGTATTAAAAGATGAGATTTGAATAAGACTGATCAAATGTTGGAATGGAAGATGCAGATAGGTCATAAGCCTTTGCTTTTTTGATTGCCCATATTGTCTCGAAACTGTTCAGCAGAACAAAGAGTTTTGTGGATGAAAGACTGGTGTGAAGAAACATGAATGTCAACTTGAGTTCTGAAAGACAGTCTGCTAATGAAATATTCTAAAAGTCATTTTCAAGGTGGTAGAAAGTTCTCACTGATGTGCATCAATGCTTCTGATAAAAAGCATCAAATACTTATGCAAGTATTGGCTTTTAGGTCTGAGAAAATAAAGCAATGCCAGAAACGTGTTTAGTTTCTGTACCTTCTGAGGATTAAAAATAATAATTAGGATGCTTGTTTAGTTTCTAGTTTAGGAATGCAAAACAGTTCTGTATCAGTTAATTTTCAATATAGCAAAATTAGATAATATATAGTGCAAACCGAGTACACTGAAAATAAAGAGAGATCCTAAAAGCATTTTTAGCTCAAGAAAAAAATAAAATCACACGTTTTGTTTGTGCAATAAATAAAATAAGTATAATTTGAGACAAACAGTAAATAATACATTTGGCTGCTCCTAGTAGATAGACTTTGGAATCTGACACTGTGTGATATTTAATAGCTTCTTCATAATAGGAATTCATAAGACAGAAAGATCTAAAAGCAGTAAACATATTTCCAACAGTTCTAGGTGAGCAGATCTAATTAAATTTTGGAATATGAAAGCCTCTGAAGTAATGCTGCCAATTCCCATCTTCTACAGGGATTTTCTTGTGCGCTTGAAGGAGCTCCTGAAAAACTTGCTTTATCTTTGATTTCTTCTAGAGCCAAATATTAAAAGCACCGAAGTTCATAAAGGGGATGTACCTTAAGTACCCATTGCTTCCACCTTGGCACCCTTTCTCATTACACCACTGCACCAAGGCTGTGAGTCTGTAACGTGGAGTGAGGATGAGCTGTCAGACAGGAGGGCCAGAGCCAGGCAAGGTATTAAATACCTGAAGGGAAACTGGGAGTATTTTTTTTTTGCTTTTAGAGCAAAATATGGAAGCAAGAAGCAGTGCTGCCTGTAGTAACCTAAACCCCTTAGAAATTCTGTGTTCACCCCAGGGAGAGCCCAGTTACCCCAGTGTTTATATGGCCAAGGCACTTCTGCACTCAGCTGTGCCCACTCCTGACTGCCTTTCAACAGCAAGGGGCCCCAAACTGTCTGAGGCACTGGAACCTGCTGCCACATTCAGGGTGTGCAGCCCATAAACCAGCAGGAGACAGAATGTTATAGAATTAGCTTGTAATAATCACTTGTTTGACAAATACAGTCAAAGGAGAGGTGGTTCCTACTCAGCCCAGTAATTAACAGACTCTGCAAGAAGTGAAAGAGTTTCTGTCAGAGAGGCTGCAATCCTACCTCTAATACCTTCCAGGAAACACTAGTGACAAAGATAAGGCTGCTTAAAAAAAGGGGAGGGTCACCCAAACCCATCTTGCTTAAACAATTTCACAGTATAGGAAAGAAATCAAATTTAAATAAGTAAAAATGGAGGTACAAAAAATCTGACTCTTCCTGGGTGAAGGTAAATAAGGTGGTGAGATGTCTAACTCTGCTGTTACCCTCAGCACATCTCAAAGGCTCGCTCTGAAGGCTTGCCAGGTCAAGACAAGACCTTTCTTATCCTGACCCCATTTGAAGGCTCCTGGCTGTTGCAGTCACTGTTTAGGCACCTGGACTCCAAGAGCGAGCTCTGAGCTCCACACAGGCAGCCTCACCTTAGTTATGCCAATCTGACCAAAATTTGGCTTTAAGCCTTCAACCCACAGCCATTTCCTTTTGTCTCTATTTTGAGAACACCATAAATACATATCATCTTCTGTGAGTTACAGCATCAGCTTTTGTTCCTTGGGTGACTCTCTTCCATTCGATTACGGCAGGGCACGGGTTCTTTGTTGCAAAACAATTCAGCCAGGTTTCAAAGAGATAATACATATTGTATGCTAAGTCTGTGCTTGCTTTCAACACATGTCCCTCTGGAAACAAGAAATGACTGGCTGTTTTTGGCTGCTCTCCCTCACGATTTAGGAGAGGAACTGTAGGAAGGCTTTGCTGAATGGCCTTTGATTTTCTGTCAATGCAGTTTTGCCAGAATTTTAACAGAGGTCCCATAAGTAAAAGCAAAACATTAATCTGATCAGTCAGTCAGTCCCTGGATAAGCCCTAGAAACTGAAAATGTGTTTACAACAAAGATATCATAACCCTTTGAATACTTAAAAGACTGATAACAAAGCGAGTCATTGTTTAAAAGTAGTTAAGATGCAACACTTTGCTTCTGAATCCAGATGAACAAATAAAAGCCAAAGGTAAATTACATTTATAATATAAATTACATTTATATTACTTTTAAAATATAAAGTTACATTTAAAATATAAACAGATAAGTTTATATTTTAAAGTTACTCAGCCTTTTTCTTAAAATCAGCCCTAAATGAAATGTTTAACTCTCTTCAAATGTGTGACACCATCCATCACAATTTTATAGTTGGACACATAATAATGTATAATCTCAGCTGGCTGTCCACTTGTAAAAATGGGAATAGACTTGAAGAAATAAGCAATTTCCCAACAGAAAATTGGAAATTCTGCCAACCAATTCCAGGTGACCTGCCATCAATCAGTGTTAAATTCTCCCGAGCTATTGCTGAAGGGTATTGCCATTACTGACGGGCTTCACCTGGTGACTAATGGTATATAACAAATACATTCAAGAACTATAGAAATCCTAAGAATCTGTAATTGTCAGTTAACTTCCAGCAAAGACCTTCTCAGGCAATTCAGAAAGAGTGAGATTTCTATAACCTCGAAACCACTCATTTCTATTATAATGTTTTTTTTAAAAAAAATCAGAATGACTCGATGCCATGAAACTAAATTAAATCAGACTGCAAAACACTTATTTGTTGCCGAATGATTTCATGTAAATCTACTTTGCCATATGCACTGAATATGTGCTAATGTGACAATTACTGCAGGCCTGTACTTACATTCAAGTTTCTCAAAAAACTTTATGTGATTAATAATTATGATTAATGTTTGAAGGGTGCTGTTCCAGGGTAATAGCTTCCTTCATTTGCCAGACTATACATTTAGAATTAAGGATTCAAGTGCTTTGGTTACCCAGTAGAGCCAGAGTAGCTGTGAATTACTTTATGTGTGAGAAACATGTTACAGACAAGAAATCTTGACTGTGTTCAACCAGCACCAGAGAAGGAGAGAGAAATGATGATGAATTTGTTACATGGAATCTCCAAGACAGGGAAAAAAGGTTTTCACAGTTGTCAAAACCAGAATCTGTCAGGATATAAAGCCCTTTGTGAAGTATGGAAACTTTAATTTCCACTGAACTTTCAGATTAAAAAATAAAGTAACATTGAAAAAAGTAGTGGGAAGTACTGCCGGCCCCACCCTGGAATTGTAGGGGATCAGGAAGTCTCCTGTCCCTGATAGCCCTTTCAAAGTCACTAATCCTGAGTTCAAAGGCCTACAGGACTGTTCCTGTCAGAGATCCACACACAGAGATCCATTACAGGCATTCTGCCTGCCTGATTGCTGTGGGGCACTCACAAGAGTGAAGGAAGAAATCTATGAATATTAGCAGGATTTATATTTATGAAACCCACAACAATGGGGGTAATTAATCATGTTAGAGAAGCAAGAGATTGCAGTAACAGAATAAATATTTTTTTTCTAAATAAATCTGCTTCATGCTGTGCTTTGTTAGTGTAATAATAGTGGATTTCTCAGAGAGATAGTGCAACATTTTAATTCACGGTGAAAAGCTGTATTGTTCACAGTTTTAATGTCCATAGGATGCTGGGCCACTCCTCAAAATAATGCAAAGCAACAAAAAAAAGAAGATGAAAATATTTTATATGCATTCAGTGTCTGCTTTGTCCAAAAAGGTGGAAGACAGTGAAGGCAGGGAAATAGATGTGAGCAGAAAAGAAAGTCTTTAAATCCCTGATAATGTTCAGAGTAAGAGGCTTCCTCGTGCCCTTCACCAAGGCTCAGATAACATGTAGACAGAAGAAGGGATCTCTATGTAAGGAGAAACATCTAGATTTTCCCTGTATGTGTGCAACAGTGGGGATTTCATTTCCTGGGATGAAATGGCTTAGGAATTCTGGTTTTGTTCATAACTCATCATGTCCAGCCTTCTTATCCCTTGCCCAGCCAGCCAGCGGTGACGGAGCTGGGCACTTGGCTCTGCAGAGTCACTGTCAGGAACAGACACAGCAAGAGCCTTTTGCTTTCACGTGATGTCCCCTGATTCCTTTAGTCAGGGTTTGCTTGCTGGGGAGCAGGTTAAATGCAGAAAGGTAAATTTTCGAAAGAGCAGCCAATTTCTCTGTAAATACAGGGCTTGCTATGACGGGCTGCAAAGTTGCCACGCACATTCTTTTCTGTTAAAAAGACCTCTGTTTGCAGTGTTAAAACCCAGCTGTTCCCCCTCCCAGGTCAGTGCCATTGAGGGCAGTACCAAGGGTAGGTATTGGTTATGAATATTGGACTGCAGTAATGCCAAAGTCTTCATTCCCAAAGTCAGCAGATGCTCAGCATTTCATAGCATTCTGGGAATAATCAGGTCATCCTTGCAGTGTTTATTAACTTTCCCACTGCATCCTTCTGTCAGAGAGGTGTGACTTAAAGCCATTGTACAGCTGAAGTGTAAAATGGAGAGGTGCTAAGTGGAAGAAGAATTAGTATCCAGGAGTGGGTTTCAGTCCCTTTGACATGCTGAGAAATTACACGTCCCATTCTCCCCATAGCTCCTGTGCTCTCCCTGGGTGCTGAACAGAATTTGTAAAAGCAATCAGCTTAGATTTTCAAAGTAGAGTCTTAAAATAGCCTTAAATACTTAATGGCAGAATGAAAGATTAGGGAATAAAAGAAGAAATATATTCGACAAAATAGTATCTAAGATATTAATTTAATTACCAGATCTCCTCTAAGGGTTGGGTAACTGATCTGGGGTAGCATGGACCTAATTTCTCCCTTTAAATCCAGAACAGAGAAAGAACAAATGACATGATCTCCTATTATTCTCTAGATATATATCAATGAACACTATATTGCTGTATTTCACAGAACAACAGTCCTTCGAGTTTAATATCTTGTCTCAAGACATGTTTTCCAAGAGCACAGTCACTAATGAATCTGGTTGAAATTACATTTTCTAGAATAATTGCTTTTTTTAAAAATTTTAAAGACAATTGGAAAATTATTTCAGTTTCCTGAACTAAACCCTGTCCTGTTAGACACTAACTGTATGGCTCCCTGCCATGAAGCAGCCTTAAATATTTCCAATCTGTTCAGTAACTGCCCATAACAATACTGATATTCACCTCCAAATGACTTCTTGACAAAACCTGGACCTTGGTTTTGTTTGGATTACTTTAAAACTAGTGAAATGCGAGCGTTTCTCTCATTACTGTTAAACCCTCACGAGTATTATCACATTTCAACACTTTGCAGTTTTAAAAACTCTTGTATTCTGACCATGGAAGTTCCATGAGCAAAAGATGAATCCTTGATCCCTGTAACTGGGTAAGTCCTGCTGATTACATGGGAATAGCAGGAGTGTAAACCAGATGATTTAAAAACAGTTCTAAAGAGATTTAGATCTGTAAGTAACAGATCTGTATATGACAGGATATATGCAAGAGATAACCCTAAAAAAGACCTTTCTTCTTATGAATACTTGTACTAAATTCACAGGAACAGCTTGGACAAATGAATTCTACTGAGCAGGAATAAAAATAGGCCTGTGCACGCTGACATCTGAGAGAAGAAATAAGCAGGTATTTTCATAGTGCATTTTTACTGTATTAAAGAGGGTTGCCTTAGAAATGCAAAGACACAGCGTTGGTTGTGACAAATACTAATTGAAACTGCTCAAGCCTGGAGGTACGTGTTCACTTCAAGCTTTCTGAACCTCTTACAAAGCTCACCAGGCTTTTCAGGCCTGTCCCATATTGTTCACACATCGTGTAGCAGCATCACCATCTGCGACGCTTCGGAGCTGTGGCACAGAGGAAGGGGAGAGGGAGCAGCACAGCTCATCTGCTGTGGATTGTTTACAAAAATAAAAAACTACAGGAAATAGGCCTCCTTGCACCTGCAGGGGAAAAGGAGCTTTCTATCTGACAGGTCTCATGGCAAATTGTTATGGAAATTACAAGAATACTACATCACTATGAAGAATGATGCCATTTCTGTGACATCACAGAAATTACTAATAAACCTTAGGATATGATAAAGAGTTTAACTCAAATATTTTCTCTGTTAGGAAATTTAGATTTCCTGAAGGGGTAAATTCTGACACCTGTACCCATGTTTAGTAGAGCTTTACTTCATGAGTTGTCTCACTGATTTAATAGACTTACTCACTGAAGAGTTTCTTAGAGGTGTCTGGAGGCCTATAAACAAGCCCCTACTTTTTAATACACAAAGACTGGTTTCCAAATCCTTCCTCAGTTGACAATTTCTCCATCAAAAGCAGAACAGCATTAAAGAAAAAGACCCGCAGCATTGCCAAGCTCGAAATAAGTGATTCTGTTCTTTTAAATACAAATAACCATCAGTTGTTAGGCACACGAAAAACACAGAACAAGAACACTGAAGTAGTTTTGATAAATGCTGTCATTCTCTAAGGAAATTTAGGAATTGGAACACTATTAAATGGAGCTACTTTATACCCTCTTTGAGTTCTTATTCCTTCACGAATGGAAACTGCCTTTGGGAAGACAACAGATGCAGGTCCCATGAGGTTGTTAAGTGGTTCAATTATGTGCCTGTGAGTAAACTGAGGACTGGAAGCCACAGACATTGGGCCTACTACCTCTAGTAAGCTTCTTCCAACCCATTAAAATGAGCAAGCAAACAACTCTACCATTCTTCACACACAGAGAGAAATTTCTGTGATTCAGTAAAATTTCAAATGTCAAAAAGTGTTTGAACCAGGTATATTCCAATGACAAATATGATTTTTGTGGTTGGAACACTTCCACGTTTTAGACATAAATTAAATTTGGTCCAACATTCTTCTCATGGCCCTTCTATAAGTGTCCCTGTGGCTCATTTCCATGACCCAGGCAAGATTATATGAACTTGCCTCATTTCTTCCAGCTGCCCCCTCCCAGCATGAGGATATCACCAGTCTGTGTGCTGGGCACGAGGAACCTCTGAGATTCTCAATAAAGAACTCAAATTACAAGCAAGGAGTAACAAGATCAGCATCTATTTTGAACTGTCACTGGTGATATCCTTTAATGGGGACAAGATTAGAGTAAAAGGACACATGGAAGACAAAATAGAGAAGAAAGTCAAGACAGCATAGAGTGACCAGCACTGTTTTGAGATTTAAATATCAGAGGTTTTAGGGGTTATTCTTTCAAAAAATGAAAGCAATAGGAGGCTAAAGAAGGGAGAGTTGTCCTCTAACCCATAACAGCGTGGCTTTCTTTGGAAAGGCCTCCCCTGTAGCCTGTCACTGAACCACTTTCTATTCTCCCCGAGGAGAAGCTGTAGAGTATTTTGTAAAGTTGTATCTTTTAAAGTCCAGAAAATAAGCAAGATGCATTTCCTTTAGAAAGAGGGATTGAACTACCCCATGTTCCGTGAAGCCATCAAGCTCATGGCTGAGCAACACATTGTTGAGTTGAATATAATGAGGCTGCTCTATAATGTCACATTATAAAAAACTGGGCAACACCATGAAAAAAAGTCCTACTGCATTCTGATAACACAGCTCCCTCTCCTCCTACTAAAAAAGGTTCAGAAGAAAACTAGGAAGTGGGTTCAGGCATAGCAATCTCGTACAGTTCATATTAGCCAGTTTTCAGTCAAAATATGTGCAGTGAAAAACACAACTGAGATTCTTTAGAGATTATCAGAAATTAGGTATATGAACTTCACAGGCTGTTATGAACAGCTTTTTCTTCACTATAAATTAACACTATAAATAGGGAGAGCAAAATCACAGTTATTTGATCGCTAAAATATTATTTTTATAAAATTAAATTCATTAACCCTTCATTTTCAATTTCAATAGTTGACTGCAACTCTTAAGCCTTGAAAACTCTATTATAGGAGGAATTCAACCAAAATTCTAAACGTTAAACCTCTGAAATGGATGTTAAATCTAATTATTCATTTATGATCCTGAATTTGGGTGGTATCCTTGATTATCCCTAACTTAAATAGATGTGTGGCTATGAATAAGGCCTTAGATTTTTTTCCTGGCCTTATATATCTGAAATTTGGAGGCTTATCTTAAAAACAACCATACAAGGAGGCAACTAGTGTCTTGGTAGACTGCAATAAAAATGGAGCAAGGAAGAGTAAATAAGAGGAGTCCTCCACATGTCTCCTAAGAGGTGACTCCGATGGCAAGAGCCATTTTCCTCTGCAGAAACACCTTCCTCGTTTACAGTTTATGTTTGGCCTTTTTTTTTTTGTTTTTCCTTCTTTATTTGAAAACTGAAAATTCATAGTCTTTTATATCTTGCATTTTTAGGGGAAGGAAAAAACCCTTTCCAACAACCAGAACATACTCCCACAGCCCTGAGAAGAGAAACTGGTACCTCAGTCATCTCCACCCAAGCAGGTTCATGCAGTGCTTGCCCAGGGAGATGCCACAGATGCTCTTCTCTTCTCTTCCATGAGGCTTCTGGTACAGCACAAACATAGGTCATTACTGATCTCTATCCTTTTCTATGTCTACTCTACCTCTATCTCTATCTCTATCTCTACTGATCTCTATCCTTTTCTATGTCAGACAAGAAGATAAAGTTTGTTCTGTGTCTTAATAGGCACCAGGCTGTGGACTGTGAAAGGCAAGTGTTGATATGAAATTTTTAAGAGAGTCCTCATAATGAAGCAGTGCTAGTGACACAGATCTTCTAATCAGGCATTTAGTAATTTTGCTTTGCAGCTTGGAAAATGTATTTCATTTAAATTCACCTCCTAGGAGCTGTGTGTCAGGCAATTACTCTCTACCAGAAGATTTCAAAGTCCAAGCAAATTAAATAGGCTCTATTCTTAAAGTAATACTGCCCTCAAAGCATCATTACTGTTGTTAAGAAATAGCAAACCTGAAGGCACAATTTCTGTTCTCTTCTACACAGGTGCAATTCCTATTAATGTTATTGGCCATCAGCTGTGCATATTTACAGATTTAATGCAGAGTGTTTCTGGGTGGGGAACACAGCTGAATACTCACAATTTTGAAAGAACACCACTGAAAAGGAGAATCGAGTTCAGTTTCCAGATCTTCTAGACTTAATCAAATTAATTAAATTTAAGTTTCAACAAAAAGTTTGCAAAATGGAGCACAGTCAGTTTACAGATATTGTCACCTGGCTATAACCTTTGTATTGCACTTTTCCAATTAAACTAGGTAGATATTTAGGTATCATTTCAGCTCCACTAGTAGCACAATTAATTCTTTAATGCCATTAAACTGAAGAAGATAAGACAAAAGAGAAATGTGAAGGTACTTAAACACTACTTTCAAAGGCAACTTGAGAAAACAGTGCCAGGAGCTTCTCAGTGACCAGAGATCTAGAAGACATGACCTTGTGAAAAGGCTGAAAGAAGAGTTAAGTCTAAAGAAGGACATTGAAAGACAGTGATACAATTGTTGTCTTCAAACACCTGAAGAAGCATTTAATGAGAAAAAAGGGGCAGTTGTTCTCCACGTGCACTTGGAATAGGCCAGTAAACAGTGGGCTCAAATGGCAACAAAGAGGTGGGAGGACTCTCTCACAAAAAGGCTGCTAAACTACTACAATGAACTGCATGGGCAGGCAGGGCGGCCTCCAGCTGAATTCAAGAACAGATGAGATGATCTGTCACCAGGAATTGTTTAGACAGAGCTGATCCTGATGGGGGATGGGGGCAGTGCACCAGAAGATCACTTCAGACTCCTTCTGTACCTATTTGCCAGGGGGCGTTTAAGTTAGATATTAGAAAAAATTTCTCCATGGAAAGGGTTGTAAAGCACTGGAAGAGGCCGCCCAGGGAAGTGGTGGAGCAACTATCCCTGGAAGTGATTAAAAAGCATGTGAATATGGCACTTAAGGAGGTGATTTGATGGTGAACATGGTGGTGGTGGTGCTGGGTTAATTGTTGGACTAGATGATCTTAAAGGTCTTTTCCAATCTAGATGATTCTGTGATTCCATGATTCTATTTTCTGTTACATTACTATTTCCCACTAGTAGTTCCCAAGCTCTAGATTTCCAAAGATCCAGAGGCTTATGTAGAGCAGAATAATGGAAAAGATGTCATCTGGCACATTTTACTTCATTTACTGTCACTTAAAAGCTTTTAAAACCATCCAGAAATATCCAGATCACTCTTTAATCCAGGATGCCAGTCAACTAAGAGGCACTGAAGATCTTTGATTCAAAGTGACTATTCCAAGTGTACACAAAAAGCATCTGATGATGGTACTTGGGCACTGTTCTGACTATAGGAGAGGTCAAACTGAGCTGAATAGATCTGTTCATGTTATTGAAGTTAACAGTAAGAGAAACACTTCACTAAATGGGGAGTTTATTGCCAGAATTGCATCCAGAATGAAAGGAATTCCAGTCTTGAATACTGACACTATGTTTTGCTGTCTCCCATCCTTTTAAGAAAGCAGCAAAAGATATAGATAAATATAGGCAAACAGATGTAAATAATCTGCCCAGATATTTGCTGAAAGCACCTTCTTCGTGCAGCATGGCAGAATCAGCTCCCAGGCATGTGTTTTATGAAGGATATTATCCCTCCTTAAATTAAGTTCACTACTGTTAGAGACTAGGATGGGAATTCTACAGGGAAGGTTATCTGTCTGTCATACTTTCAGAGCAACTATCTGTCAAAGACTGGGTACTGGAGTAGCTAAAATATGGGCCAGATGAAAGTTTTCATGCTCCTACAGTAGTTTTGCCTCATGAAGATCCTTATACATGCTCGTGATATTCAGTGAAGTTCATCTGTTTCAAGCCAACAAAACATCGAGTACTCACTCACTCATTCCAATTAAATCTCTGCTTAAACCCAACTCTTTCCACTCCACTTTTCATTCCTGCTCTTTCTTTCGTTACTTCCCTTGCAAATAGAAAATAAACTGTTCATTGTTATTGAACCAAACTCTTGTAAGCACAGTGACACAGCACCAGTATCTGTGAATGATTTAAAAAGATACTTAATATATTTTACTGTGAGTAATTCCATGGGGGCCTTGACATTTTGCTATTAGTGTAATTCAAATAATAAACAATAATACATAACTGTGATTAAAATTGAAACAATGAACAGTGCATTATACAAATGCAAAAAGAAAGGGAAAGGTGGTTTAGGTAGTAAACAAGGACACAGGAAAATCCATCAGGAGTCAAAGATAAGTATACTTAGAACCATAAAATTACCTTGTGTCAAAACTAATTGAGGGAAGCAGCTCGTCACTAATGCAATTGTGCTTTAATAATCGAGATGGCATCTACATGAGCCTGGGAGAGAGGCAGCTCTAAGAGACACAAATGAAAACTTTGCAGGAGATGGGGTTTATTCTCTCAGCTATTTGTGTTGTGCATCAAGCTGAAATAATCAGAGGCATCGTTTCAAAACACACAGTTTCTGCCTGAGTGGACAGGAGGACCTCCTGCAGTCCAGGGTAACCCACAGGCTGTTCTGGGAACCTGCAAAATTCACCTGGTCCCAAGAGAAACAACCCATGTCGCCTCATCTCCTAGCTCTTTTCTACCCCAGGTTTATACAGTCTGTCAAGGTTGTCAATGTGAAGCCATTTAGATGTTGTCTTGTTTTGCATTTCCTACTCTAAAATGCCCCAGAAATGAATCTGCTATCTCTTGATAGAGAATCGGTCTAAGAATTGGCAAGGACTTCATTCCAACTTTTATTAAGGGCTTATCAAGTAAAAAGGACTGGAACAAAGAAGAATAAAATATTTTATTTCCCCGCCCTCCACCTAGTCTGAATGACAGTCCTTTTGAGGTCAGTATTGCTTAAGTCTGTAAAATGAAAGTGCTACGAATCACAATCAAATAACTGTCAGGCGCCTTATTAAATTTCATTCAATTCCATACAAAATCTTAAGGGACCATCGCTATCTTCCAATTTAGACAAAGATTAAATAAAAGCTGATCAAAGATTTATAGAATTCTAAAGTGATACTAAACACAATGTGCTATGCCTGGAAAGCTTTCCCTGGTACAATGGAGTTAGAAGTGCCCTGCTTTAACAGTTTCATTTAAGCACCACTTTCCATTGGAGGAAAAAAATCAGCAGTTTACAACCACCTCATCTAATTAAAATCTCAAAATTCGCAGTCTAAATCAAGTTTAGACTGATGCTGGAATTCATATCATTGGCCAGACAGAATAAAAGTAAGAACTTCAATGAAAGAGGCAACATTACCTTTTTTCTTTTAATTCAGAAAAAAAGCCAAATCTTCACTTCTGGTGGGTTTACAGACTAGCAATTCTCAGCCTATCTGGCATCAAATAAATGTACAGGTAAGCTGAGAAGGTCTCCTAAGTGCAGCAGTAGCAGCAGTTACTAGGGTGTCTATCTGCACCACTAAAACATACCTGTGTTCTATCCATTGATGGTAAAGTTTGACATGCAGTGATTACCTCACTATATTTAAAATGTTAATAGGGCATATAGGAAAGCAAAAGAAACAAGGAAGCAACAGGAAGAGAGAGGTGCATTAACAGAGAGAATTTGCTTCATATTTTCTTTTCTTTCTGCTGAAGGAAAGAACTAAATAGGAAGAGTCACAAGCAGAGGAGAGTCTGCGTTACACATTTACGGAGAAAGCTCTTGAAAATGTGTTTATTTGTTTTCAAGGCAAGCAGGTTCATTACAAACTGAGTGCTTTATAGTGTTCCAATGTTCATCTACAACAGAAATCACACTTGCGTGAGAAAGATTTCAGCCTAAGGCTTAGCAAGAAATTTATGAAGCTGAACATAAAATCTGAGTTCTTCCATGGTAGAACCTCTTGTGAGACAACATACAATTACAGCAGACATACTGATTTCTGGAAAGGTTCAACAATATGGGAGTTGGAGATTGTTTTCACCGTTTTGTGTACCTGGTCTACTTCTACTGGGGCTTGTCTGAACACCCCCAGAATCCTTTGTCAGTGAGGTGGTGCTGAGAGCCCCACTGTGCCCTAGGAATGTGGAGCTATATTTATTGAAAAATTAAACACGGCATAAAGACACAGGACTCAGATCCTCCCATACTTTCTGGACATCAGTGCAGCCTCAGTGACATCATTAGGAGTGAAAGCAAAGGCAAAATCTGCAGCACAAATGACAAACAACAACACTTATATCTTGTATTAGTTGTGATATTTCAAAATCCCTTTCAGACTCCAAAAGGAATATAAAGCAAAATATCAACTAGGCCATCTTTCTGTTAGCAGTCTATGCAGTTTTCTGTATTAGTATGGCACATAAACATCAATGTACATCAAAGTACATCAATGACAGTGTTTATACTTGTAGTTCATATATAAGGTTATTCTGTTATTTGTACACAATAAGCCCAAACCAGGCTCCTGTGAAGACAATTCATAAATGTCAGCCAGAAGGAAAAAGACAATGAAGTGGTTTACAATAAGCATCTTTACTGTTTATTAACAAGGTCAAACTGAGAACTTTTCCCTCTACTCGGTAACATCACAGATAATTGAGCCAATACCCTGTTGCCATGCGCTTAAAAAGGAAGGTGTAAACTGAAACATAACAAGAATCATTGCCTGCTGGTCACAACTTCAGCATTGGTATGATTAATTCTTTTTGATACTACTTAAAATATATGGTTTAGGATGAATTCTGAAGGGGCAAGGTAGCTGTATAAAGAGATGGATTAAATAAAAGACAACAGGCTTTCCTGTGTATCATTTCAAATAATAAATTTGCACATTTTTTTTTTTAGGATTAGCAGAGATCAAGATTCAAGATCAGCAGATCGAAAAATAAGAGCAGCAAAAATGAGCTGAAGTGAAAACACATTGTATGTCACTCATCTATCTGCATAAGATTTTCTTTCTGTTCTTCCCTTAATGCAGGATCTTCTCCCCAGTGTTAAGCGTGGGAATTGTAAGTACTTCTGAAACATGGTAATTTCCAACTGTCAGTGCCAGAGAAACCTCTCCGTGAGCCCCTCCGATGGGACCTCGTCTGAGGAAGGAGCTCCATCTGAATTCAGTGCACTAGGATAGTTTAATATTTCTTTTTTGGAACATCTCCAAGGAAACAGAGATGAACAGAAATGAGGCAAAAACTGGGAAATCCCATCTTCCAACTTCTGCTGTTAAGAGCCGTCTTACAAGAGAGAAGAAAAACACATAACAACAACCAAACTCTCACAAACCCCAGGACATATATATGGTGGGAATTTGGGTTAAAGATGTGCATGCCACGATATTCCTTCTTGTGGGGAATGAGGGATGAGATTCTGTTATCTGGGCCTGACACAGGCAGTGCTTTGTCTCATCATCCATTCTGGTCTGTGAGAAAAGAATTAGAAGAGCAGACTCCTAAATTTTCCCTTCTACTGTCTCTTGACCTTGGGTGATGCGAGGCCTGCTGCTGCTTAAACCCAGGAAAAATACAGAGAGACATTGCCATTTATATTACAGAGAAAAAAGCCTGTCCTTAATCCAGCACTTGATGGGAAATTATATATAGAGAGAATCCTGCTTCTCTTTTTCATCTGCCCCTTTCCCAAGGAAGCTGCCTCTCCTACACCTCAGTTTCACCTAACACATTCCTTGCATATTCTTTTATAACACACACATTTGGATGGCTGAGCTGGCAGGGGAAGGACCAGTGACACAACAGCAAAGGCAGGTGAATTCTACTTTGGCCTAATTCAGGCACAATATATAATGTATTTGCTCTCAGCGATATCCCTGGTCATGAACACTCCTGTTCTCTCCTTGTTAGGGCTGTTTCTTGCAAAGAAGTGCCATTTACCACATGATTTCCCAGTTCCTACCTCGATTCCAGAAACAGCATTCACCAAAACCCCACCTTGAAACCTTTGTCCATTTTTGCAGCTTAACCCCATTACACAGACCAAAACCTGAATTTCTGGAACATCCAGATGGTAATGCTGGGAATTTACTGAAGGGGGACAAAGCAGCCTGAAAATGGGCTCTTGGGCTAATATATGGACAGGCAGGATTAATCACATTTAAACAAGAGGGATCAAATGCTGATGGAGCAATCTTTCTTTGTTTCATCAACAATGCCCACTATTACATGAGTATATACCTTGAAATTAAGCCAATGAAACCTGGATGAAAAACTTGGTATTAACTCTTTAGACAAATTAAAAACCAGGCACCCATTGAAATCACCTGTGCTCTCAACCAGTGAGTGCACTTTCACAGACACTAAATTTCTGAGCTCACATAAAAAACTTCACTTTGGGAATTTAAAAAAAAAAAAAAAAAGAAATATTTGATGTTTTTATGCTGAATTTGTATTTAGAACTAAGAACTGACAGAAGAAAATCTGAAATAGAAATTAAAGTGCATAAACAACATATTCATGTCTGTTAGGAAAATAAATTTGTCCTGAAACCTTTACAGGACAATGTATTTAATAAAAGACTTATACAAAAGGGAAACATTTTGTATTTTTTTGTCCAGAACTATTTCAGGGATGAAAACTGTAGTCTAAATAGTGTATGATGCATTTCTAAATAATTTTTGACAAATCAGTTACAAACTGCTTTAAAAAAATCAGTGTGGAAGCAGAAAGCCTTAGCTGAGCTTAAACATGCAGAGATTGCTTGTTTTGCTTTCTTTTTGTTCGAATGGAAAGTCAAGTACCATATTTGTTTATTTAATTATTTATTGTCAGTAAAACCAGTTGTAGAAATATACTCGCTCTGTAAAATCAAAGTAGCCTCATTTTTAAAGTGCTGTTAAATTTTCTAGAAACCAGCTTGAGACCTGTGCAGGGACCTGCTTTTCAGCGGAGTACTAGACATGATTGAGCTTTTTTATTTGTTTCCTATTTATAAAACATAACTTCAGATGACAGACTGGCAATTATTTTCAAATTGAACTTATAATCTCCGAATATTTTGCTTCACGTAAATCATCTCCCACCAACACTTCCACCACTTGTGCCACTTTTTAAACTCAAAGTCCTTCTTTCCACACGAAAATGATACTTTTGAATCCCTGTTGACGAACTAAGAGCTGATGCACAACGTAAAAAATTCCGAAGAACCAAAGATGTTTAATAGTAAATGGCATCTATAAAGGACAGAGAAGCCAAGGCAGTCTCTTGGTGGCTAAAGCACGTGACAGACCCATGGGCAGCTTCAAAGCTGCTCTGATGATGCATCTGCCAAGCAGCCAGCTGCTCCTGCTAGACAATCTTCTCTGTGACTTGGCATCCAGGCCTTGTGCTTGCCATTCTAAAGCAGCAGAAAGAGTCACAGGATGCAGGATGGCAGCTACCCTCCATAAATCACACAGTACCTGTACAAGTCCCTGTGGAGATGGTGGGTGCCGTGGGAAGTTACATTATTGCTCTAAAATGCTGACTCAGTCATTCAAGGGGTGGAAATGCAAACTGAAAAATAAATGTATTGTAAGAGATCCTTTGCACTCCTGATAATGTATCACAGGATACAGGAAAGCTCGTAAAGAAGTAATATTTTCATTATTTTGAAGACAGCTGAGGTACTAAAGATTAGATGGCTCAGGAAAGGTCACAGAGGGTGTCTGAGAGAGGAAGGATTCAAGTATGTCTCTCCAGGAACAAGCCTGACATGGGACTGAATAGATCATCCCCTCCTCCCTAAAAAGAACAGATAATTTCTACATATAGCAAGATGTTTGCCATACAGCAACTGTCAGGAAAGAAACTGATACAACTGAGTTAAATCACAGTTGCACAGAATCTCCTCTTAACAGCCTTTCACAGTGTTAATGAAGAATACTGTGTTTTATGCCATTCTGTACAATGTTAAAGCAAATCCATAACTGGCTATCACATTCTGTAATATGATACCAAGAAGATAGCCTATTCTTTCAAACCTTAAAGAATTTTGTGTTAAGAGTAGGCCTGATTTGATTACTTCAGGCTCATGTATGAATTCCTATTTTTATGGTTCCTTGGAAATAAACAAATTGCTGTTCAACACTCTGTAAACTTAAAAGCAGCAACATGGTGGGAAAATGTGGTGTTGGTGCTACAGCATGGATAGGCAGATTTAGGAGCTCACAGAGCAGTGATTTGAAAGCCTCAGATTCATTTCCAGGCTGGTTCATTCCCTGGCAAGAAGTGAGAGGGAGAACAGAACACCCCCTACTTGCTCTTGCAGCTGCTTCTCTCCAAGCTCTCACTTCACACACGTTCACTGAGCGAGTTTCTGTGTCTAGAGGGCAGCCTGGCATCAGGTTTTTTAAACATTCATATATTTTATCATGTCCAGGGATATGGCAACATTTAAACAGGACAGATGATTAAAAGATGGTGAGAGCTATCCATTATGGATTAAAGTGTAGAGTGAGAAGTTTTTGGAACGTTAGTGTTCCAGAAATATAAACTATAAACCCACATGAAGAATTGAAAATCATCACATTTAGTGGTATTCTATGCCCTTTCAGTGGAAAATTGAAAATAAAAATAGTAGAGAAACATATCCCAATTGTACCAACAAATTATATATTTATAATTCTTTATTAGGATTTTCTGAAAAGACAGTGTGCTCATAATCACACAGAGGCAATGGAGAAGTTATAAAAGCTAATATTTGGTCTTAGTGCAGTCTTATTTTTATTGCAGTAATTTGTAGGAACAACAATCAAGGATCTTCAGCTTGTATAAAGCTCCAGAACTAAAGAAAACACGAGTAGAGAGATGATGTTCAAAAATATACTGACAAGTTCATTCTCTTTGTTGTGTCACCTGTGGATTCCATCAAAAGACAAAGGCAAACTGAAAATTATTTGTCTTCTAAAATATACGTACAGGAAATATTTCTTCTGGTATATCACTGATCAGATATTGCGGCTGCCTAAGAGGATTCTGCTGGAAAAGAGAGACAAGACACCCCCTGGGAAGCCAACAGTCCTGACCTGGGTGGTTCTGGTTTCCAGGTCCTCAAGTTAACTATGGCAAGGTGCCAGGGAGAAGGGGAGTCCTACTGAGCTGTTCTCTCAGTCACTGCAGCCAAACCAAATCTCAGAGCGAGTTCCACTATGATGGAGATTTCCTGCTGCTGAACCCACCTTAGTCCCTGCAGTGAATTAGAAAGATGGGACTCCTGCCACATTTCCAGCTGGTGTGATCTCGTTGCCATAAACTGGCTCCTTAGTAGACACAATTTGGGACACCTGGGTTGAGAGGGGTCACACAAACCCCCTGATGGATTCACATTTCACCAGTACACTGTGGTATTAGTTAAAAAGAAGGTGCTACAATTTAAGACACAGTCCTAAAGAGAAATGACACAACTAAGTGTAATCTTCAGTATGAGAAGAGGGAATAAATCAAGTAAAGAGGGATAGAAGACTTTGGTAATGACCAAAAGGGATCCCAGTGTGGTGGTGTAGCATTTTCCACTCTCTGGGATTTTTGCTGTAGGGTTTCAATGATGACACAGACCAGGCCTGCACATTCCAGCCATGGACAGGGGCTGCACTAATGAGGATCTCTGGTGAATGTATTTGTGTTCAGAGGCCTGAATTTATGGGAAGTTGGTACATTCATTGAAATAATGAGGGGGAAGCAGTAATAGAAAATGGTACAACTGCTACAAAAAGTGCACAAGAAGGGCAAATAAGCCCCCCTGGAAGTTACTTAGATTAAGTTACCCCCATTTGGGGGGAGTAGGTGCTTGTTAACAAGTAAAACATTATTATTATGCCTGTGCTATTTGTTGCTCTGTTCTGCAAGTTTCCTGATCTCTCTTGACTTTCAGTTCTGAAATACACATTGTCAGGAACTAAAATGATTAAACTGTGTAATCTGTTTATTCAGATCACATGCTGAAAAGTATCTTATTTCATATGTATCTACTGTAAAGTGATTCCAACAAAGCCACTAAACAAAAAATGAGCTCTCAGATGAAGGAAGACAGTCCTTACCTTCTCTTGAGAGCTGCCTGCAGCCTCAACCCTCCATCAATAAACTGCCACATAAAAATTTACTTATCTAATCATCTTTGGCCTTTATATAATATCTATCATAAGGGCAGGTGAATTCTTAAAAGCACTGTATTTTAACATGTGCAACCTCTAGTTTATACTTCAAGACATGCTGCAGCTCAACAGAACTGTGATATACATGTGTATGGGTTAATAAAAGAAATATGCCCAAGAACAGTCCTTATTCTCAGCATCTGATTTCTCTGTAATCTGCTTCCTGAGATCAGGATAATTAAATATGTCTGTGCTATTTTATGGTGCTCAGCTCACTTATACCAGCTAAAAATCTGGTTCAATTTGTCTGTGCAGCTCCCTCCCATTCTATCCATCTTTTGGGACACGTGACAAATATAGATGTCCTGCATGAGAAAAAGTATGTACAATCCAATCCACTAACGCTGTCAATATTGGCTACAGCTTACTAATTAGCTTGAGAAAAGTGAAAGAGCTAATTAGCAGGGCAAACTAAATAGAATATCATTAGTTAGTCAATCAATGCTGGTTTCCACTAAGTGAATGAGTAATTCCCACACATTCAAGTTTTCTGTTGGACTACCCTGTCCTGCACCAAATCTAAAACTAACAGTATGACCTGGTTCAACTTACTGCTTGTACTCCTGCAGATCACCAGTGGTTACACTTGGAAACACTCAAACACCCTCGGTTCCTTCAGGCTGGTTTCTGTTTCCTTCACCGAGAACAGAAAATGAGGGCATAATTCTTCCAGGTCCAAACAAACAAAAAGTTTTTCCGGAAAGCATCCCCATTTGGGAAAGTGTTTATTGAGTCATAAAATTTGCAGCCATAAAGAAACCCTGCCAAGTGCTAGGAACAAGTCACCTAAGGAAACTGCCTAATCACAGAATGGTTTGGGTTCAAAGGAAGCTTAAAGATCACTTTGCTCCCAATCCCTGCCATGGGCAGGAACACCTTCCACTAGACCAGATTGCTCTAAGTGCCTCCAACCTGGCCTTGAATACTTTCATGGGGTGGGGCATCCACAGCATCCCTGGGCAACCTGTTCCAGTGCCTCACCACCCTCACAGGGATGAATTTCTGCCTAGTGTCCAATCTAACCCCATGCTCTGTCAGTTTAAGGCCATTCCCACTTGTCCTGTCCCTCCAGGCCCCTGTCCCCAGTCCCTCTCCAGCTCTCTTGGAGCCCCTTTAGGCACTGGAAGGGGCTCTCAGGTCTCTCCATGTCCTTCTCTTCTCCAGGTGAACCCCCCCAGCTCTCCCAGCCTGTATCCAGAGCTGAGGGGCTCCAGCCCTGGGAGCATCTTGGTGGCCTCCACGGGACTTGCTCCAGCAGCTCCACGTCCTTCCCATGTTGGAGGCCCCAGAGCTGGACACAGTACTCCAATACTCCAGGGGTCTCACCTGAGTGGGGCAGTGGGGTGGAATCCTCCCCTTCCCCGCTGCCCACTTCTGTTTCCCACAGCACAATGCAACAGGCAACCCCCAAAGAGTGTGTTCAAATATGCTTTCACTGCAAGGTCCGCTGCCCAAACTTGAGTTCATTTACTTTAATGCTTAAAGCCTCACAGGAATGTCTCAGCTCTCTAAAGGCTCTGATAGCTGCAAGTGTAAACACCGAGTTTCAGTCATGGCCCTTGCATTTTCACTGATAGCTTGTAAGTGTTTATTGTACCCTTTTAATACTAAAATAACAACAAATACTCAGCTGGAGACAAGGGAAAACAATAAAATGCTCATGGTGCTTACGAGCCTTATCATTCTCTGATTTTAGAGCTTTTCTTATACAAGTTGTTTATTTTGACTAATATCAATCCTTAATGCCTGTGCCATGCAAAATCTCCTGCTACATGTGCATTTAGACATCATGGGCAATATTTGGGAAATGAAGCATTTCCATTAGCGTAGACAACCCCGAATTCAGTGGGAGAGAATGACTGATCCATATAAATACTGGTTGGAACAAGAGTGCATGATGAAGCATCTCTTATTGATTAGCAGATTTGCTCTTGTGTATGGTATTTCCCAACATCCTTAATCAAGCTTTCTCTGAAAGATTCAAAGAAATTCTTGATTTTGATAAATAAGCTGTCAGGCAAGGTTAGACTTGCCATGTTTTTAACAATCAGTTGAACCTCACATTCTCATTTCAGACATAAAAGTCCTAATATGTAATACAACCCCCCTAAACCCACATCTAATCCTAGAGAAATGGAAAATTTTTTTATTCCTATGACAGATTTTGCATTTTACTTTTGAAAAAAGCTGTTACCAGCACGAGGTGATCTCACTCTGAGAGGGTACTGCTCCTTCTATCCTGTTCTTCACAAATCCACGTCTTTGTGTGGTACAGCACTGCTGTAAATACAGGCAGTAGAGGTTATCTGAGATGCACTTTCCAACGTGATGCCGTGTTTTGGCTGCCATTTCAGAACTTCCAGGTGACATGAAAACACATTGAGTCACTGGATAGCCAAAAAGAAAGCTTGAGGTGCAAGACATCTCCACCAAGCACAAGGAAATAAGGGTAATTACAGTGTCAGTCAGTGGAGGTGAGCAGATAGCAGGAAAACATCCTTCTGTGCACTCTGCATAAAATAGAAATGAGGCTTCATTCAACCATTCCTGTTTTCCTAAGCTGTTCCATCTGCAGGACATCCATCAAGACCATTTTCCCCATAATATGGTCTACTAGAGCAAACACCACTTTAGAGACACAAGAATTCTTGGTTGCATTATTCAGAGAAAGTTATTTGCTAATGATGATTAGAACTTGTATAAATAATCAATTAGTAGTCTATAAATGCCAAATGTCTGGCAGAACCTGGAATCAGATCCTTAAAGTATGTAATTTCTTGTTTCCTTACACTGCAACCATCACAGGGGAGATAACTGCACATGATGCTGGCATATAAATTTCAAAACCTTCAAATCTGCATCTTTAATTGATAATTTAATGGAATAAAGATTTTTTTTTCCAATGCTTCAATGAAAAACAGATTATCTTCAAGTACATAGCTGCTGTTCTTCAATGACATTTTTTACTTTTGCAAATAATATTTGGATTCCTTGGAGGCAAGCGAGACTCCAGCACAGAAAGCAAACATTAAGGCAATAAAATCCCATCACTTCTTTTGTCCATAAGAGACATTTCATGTGGAACACCAAAAATGGGCATTATCTTCTAATACCTACTGGAGGATTTGAGCCAGTCCAAGTGAAAAGAATAAGCACTGCATCATTGCTATATTACATTTTTAAAGTGTTAATCTCCTTTTGATTTAGAACTGATACCACTTCATAGTCTATCCCCTCTTTCTGCAGGTGTATGCTGAGCACGGAGCATGTAGGCTCCAAAGATCACTGAAATGAAGCAGTGCTCAAAATAATGGGAATACTTCTTCCAAAGTTACAGACTTGATTTATTAGAAATGGTTCAAACATTTTTCCTAATTAATGTGAGCAAAGTGCCTAACAAAACTAGAAAAATGTCTCTAGCTTGGACTCCACTGAGACTAATACTCATCCTTCACACCTCAAAGGGCAAAGTTGGGTAGGAGAAAAGAGGGAGCAATGGTTTTAGTGACAACATTTAAAAGGGCCATTTAATGTTAGTATGTGGGCCATGGCTGATGAACAAGTTCTGTGTTTTTCCACTTAAATTGTAAATAAATCTCGAAATCGTGTAGAAAAATCTTGCTATTATCTCATACCCGTATTTCTCTTCACATCCTAAGAGTCAGATAGATTTAAAAATACATGCAAATATTTTTCCTAGCACTGCAAGGAAGTTGTGCTTCTATTTCCTCACAGATAAAACGAGATGTAGATTCAAGACTCATCTCTGGAAGTGAAACTAAATCAGGGTTAGGTGTCTTAATGATGGGAGTCATGTTACCCACCTTTAGCTTTCTAAAATGTACATGTCTGAAGGAGCCACCCTGAGAGGTAGAATTACTTCCCAGTTAACAATTCTAGGATATGTCTAAGCATAACACACATCTGATACTTTTTACTCCTGTCATTCTGGCCTTTTTTTGCTACATTAAGCAATATCCCTGTTCAGGGTATTGCCTCTGCCAAGCCCATTCTGGGCTGACTCTGTGTATTTGTCAGGGCTGTGCATCCTATTCCAGGAGCCAACAAAACACCAAAGTCCCTCTGGAGACCTGGCTCAGAAAGATTTGCCAACAGATGTGACCCATGCCATTGTCAGTGCCAGAATCAGGGTTTCAGGAGACCTGGCTTCCAGTCCAAAAGCACGAAAATTACTCTTGTGAGAGATACCTAATGCTTGAAAAGCTGTAGAATCCTTCCTCCAATTTGTACGTACAGACATTGTGGAGCCATATGTAAAAATCAGTCAGGCAGTCCCTCAGCAACTCCAAATGCTCAATGTGGTCCTGCATAAAAGCAGAGGGGGACAGGACAATGCCTTCTTCCCCGCTGTTTGCAATCTGACTTCCACACAAAACATGCCAGGTAGAAGGACAACTGCCAGATTTCATGAAGTCACCCCTTTTTATACCTCTTGTGCAAGACTTTGGCTCAAGTGTTCATCAGCACTACTCATGCTGTCAAAGAGATATTGATGTTCTAAAAGCTGTGCACTTACCAGCTTCCTTTTGCCCAGGCTGAAGTCATGCTCCCACCTCCCCCCTCAGATTTCTTTCCAAATGTGTAAATCATTTTGTGTCAAATTATGAGAAACTTTGACAAAACACTTCTGCCAGTGAAACAAAAGAGCACTTACTCCAAAACCTGTCTTCTGGCTTGGCCCTCGATGGCATGAACAGTATGGTAAGTATTTGAATTTTGGGATTTTCTAGAGGGAATGTCTCAAATCTGTGAGGTTGTTTTTGTCATCCTGCCAGTCAGATGTGAAGAAAACACCTTGTCTGAAAGCAAACAAGGCAGGATTTTAAAGTGCAAATAACAAGGTGTTACGTTTGTTGTGTGTGTCAAACGAGTAGATCACTGACAGAATTTGACACTCTTCTCACACGTGTCACTTCTGTGAAAGCCCCCATGCTTTCAGATCCTTACACAAAGAACAGCAGTATTGCCAATAATAATGTGGATATTAAAGATCTTGTTCTCTTCTGACTTCTGTACAATCTTGCTCTCAACATGTCTTGGGATCAGGGGTTGGTCAAGTTGGCACCATTGGCAGTAATTTAACAAAGTCAACTGAATTACCTTTTAACTTTCCCACATGCACAAGCCAACTCATTAAGAAAAAAACATTAAAATCATCTATACTGACTGTACTCAGACAGCATTTTTCTTTTTCCTTGGTTCTAGTTGAAAGCAATGTGTGTCTACCTACAGCTTGCTCATGAATGAGTACCTGGGACAATTTTAAAGTGATCAGACTTTCATTGTTCAATCTGTGGCGTGACTGGAACTGGCAATATTTTAAAAAGCAATTTCCAATTCTGATTTGCTACCAGTCCAGTCAAAACTGTATTTGTGCTGATACAGGATGGACTGGCATCCACTTCTTTTTTAAGTAAGGGGTTCAAGTTGGGCTCAAGTAGTAGATCCAAGTGCTGGCATTGCAAAATGGGATTCTGTCCCCCACCAGATGAACTTTGCAAGGTCTAGGCAAAGAAGGGCCAAGGTTAAACTTAAATGTTTGTTTGAGTCCGTGTCTGTGAGCCCTGGTGCCTGCCATGATAATTGCAAGCAGAAATTTGGGAGTGGAATCATTCTCAGAAAGCTGACAGAAAGCCTTACATACAAAGACAGAGTCCTTCAAGATGTACCTCTGCCTTCACTGGCACTTCAGGGGGGATTTCTCTTGCCCAGTATTAAACCCCAGGTCAGCTGTGCAGTGGAACCAACAGCAGTCCTGGTCTGTGGGAAGGAAAGAGAACTCTGTGCAGTAGAACTGTCAGTGTTCCCTGACTGGATTTGTCTGTGAGCACAAACCCACAGCAGAGCTACAAACGAAATATCGGGATAATTCCAAATGAGGTTTACAGTTCTGGCATTTACAAAGTGTTGTTTTTGCAATTCAACAAAGGCATCAACAGTCAGTTCAGCTTTGAGCATGCTAATGATTGGAAAAGCTTCATGATACCTTCATGCTTTCACGTGAAGCTTTTCTTTGTTTCATCATGCATTTGTGTATATGCATGGAGTTGGAAACTAAAATATTCACTTGGCTATCTTTTGCAAATGGTGAGCTGATGATGTTTGGAATGCTCTCATTAAAAAAAAACCAAACAAAAACCAAACTAACATCCTATTTAAACACAAATTTTTATGTTTCCAACTGTATGTTCAGAAGCATGCGCAGTCATACTCTTTCATAGAATTATTAATAATAAAAAAAATTAGATCTAAGCTTTCTTAAAGAAACAGATGCTCCAAAGTTAACAGCTACTTAGTTTCTGGGTTGACCTTATCCTAGAATTCTCCTTGTGCCAAAGTCATCACAGTTATCAATCCTGGCAATTATTCTTTTTCTCCCAGAATTAACCATAGATCCAGCCCAAACAATTATTAACCCACAGTTTTTTAATGTAATAAACTCATCAAAATTCAAATATGTATGTTATTTATGGCCTTTTTTTGACGTGAGAATAATTAACTCAAATAGGTAATTGAAAAAGGTAATTTACAGTCTGGCATCTTGATTTTAAAGCTTTATTTTACTAACATCCACCAAGAGAGCAATCAATTTACTGGGGAGGCAGAGCTAATAATTCCACAGAAGTTTTATAATGTCTTCATGCTTTAGCATGAAGTTTTGTCCTTGCTTTATGTAATGGGGGATATTTATTCCATCCACACATTTTCTTTTCAGTGCTTGATTCATTGAATCACAAAAGAAATGTAAAGTGGATCAACAAGCACGTGAGTAATTATAAACCACTAAGTTACTTTTTGATATTTTATTGCAGCCTCCTTTTAAACCTCCTTCTGAATCTGATGAACAAATTCCTTCTCTGTGTGGTATTTTCTTCCCTTCTTTTAAGTGCCTTAATGTGTCAAGACTCTCTTTTTCAGTCATATAATTACAATGATTAGACTTTTCCCAATCCATTCTCACTCCCAGGAACACAGTGCTGCGTGCAACCTTCCAGTGGTGCTTTTATGAAAACAAAGGCAGTTGATATGTTTTGTAAGGCAAATTACAAACAAAAGAACTTTATGTACTTTTGGCACCGGTTCAGGTTTTCTTTATAATAGTGTTCAGAACGATATTTAGGTGATATATTTGGAATCAAGCGGTGTAAAATACAGTGGGCACGTTAAAGGCTCAGTCTCGCTGCAGAGGCGACTTGCCATGGATTGTTTACAAATATCCAGATGTTCCTGAGCTTGCCTTGAATTTGTTTTGAAAGCCCAAGGCCATACATGTGTATTTTGTTTCTCTCCAATCTGTACGGTATGAACTAATAATATGTTATAATTGAGGGAAAATATACTCAAATTAAGAAATACGAGGTAAAGAAAAAGCCCGTTTGACTGTGCCAGCAAAAGAGAAGGTGTTTATTGTTCTCTTTGCACATTCTCAGAAAGACATAATATAAAGGCTGGACAAGAACCAAATGAGCTTTCAGGGTAGCTCACATAGTGCCTAAGCATGTTTATACACAGGGCCACTGGCAAAAAAAAAAAAAAAAAGGAACTAAGATGGCTGGAAAAAAGTTGTGTTTCAGGATCTACTTTAAAAATGAGCCAGTACCACTTTTACAGCTGTTTGCTGCTGTGAGCTGGGCAGGATGTTCCAGGGTACAACTTCTACTTAATTTTAATGGCAACAACAGTCATAATAAAAAACCCCATAACTTGAACAAAAATAAAGCCCAAACGCACACAGAAAGCCATTAATTTGTGAGGAGGTTTGATTTTGAATTCAGTTTTTGTAAAATAGAAACATGAAATCAAAAGTAATTTAAAAATGGAAGGTTATACTCTTCCATTGTACAAGCAACAAAATAGAACACTCTCATCACTTGCTTGGAAAGTGCTGTTTAAAGTAAATGAAATATCACTAAAATCTGTCTCTCAAACTTTTTGCATTCAACAAATCATACTTTCCTCCAACCACAGAAGTCTTTCCCTGAAATATTTCCAGTTCAAGCAATCACAATCTACACCATTTTTTTTTTACAGGCCAAGAATTTAGCAATAAACCACTTTGTTATAAAGTTAGAGCTTGCAACGACTAGTGAGTTTTTAAACTCCTCATTCTACTGGACCTTGTGTTCTAAGGAAACCTCCAATTATTTAGCAGATAAGTTCAACCAAATTTTGGAAAGATTTGATGCAGACCAAAATATTAGAAGCTCTGCCAAGTTGTATATATATTTTATGTGATACTTTGACAGAGGTTTAGGTAGGGGTTGCTTTAAAAAAAGAATGGACAAACACAGAAAGTGAATGGGTCACTTTCAACATAGAGGAAGAAATTGCAGATGTGTTCAGCCAGGAGGTTAATTTTGCTTTTTGCCCTCAGTTGGTAGGGTCTAAACACCCTTTTAACCTCACTACTACTCTGCAAATTTATTTATTCTGCCACTGAGTGTCCACCTGAAAGACAGAGCACACTGTCAGCTGTTGGCTTTGGCAAGCAGAGCCCACAGCACCAAATTGTTAATCCTACACCTTCAGAGCCCTGAAAGACTTACTCTTCCCCTCTCCTCTAACCCAGTGTGTTTAATGGATTACTTGAAACATTCAGACTCTGATCTGAAGAATGCTGATGTCTCCATAACTCTGGCACTACCACAGAAAAATGACATTGTCTGATTTTGCCAGGATGCACATTCCCAGCCAAACTGGATGCACATTCCCTTTCTGTAAGACAAAGGGAAATTTTACTAATAAGAAAACATTTTTAGGAACTTGATTTTCTCAATGTTTCAAAGCATGCTATATTTTGGTTACTTATAGAACAGGTTATGGCAGCTGTTTCCCCTGTAAATGAGGGAATTACAGCAAGAAGTCACCTTTGACATTTATGCTTTTATAGTAAAGAAAACTATTAAAATGCTTTATAATCAGGAAATAAAATAGGCTGGACAAGGCTTTCAAGTTGATGGTTTCCCTCCATGAGTGGGCACAGTAGTAGTATTTCTTGAGCTGGATTTGTTTTCACTACAGCTACTGAAAATTTACCTCTTACAATGTTGCTGATATATGAGAATAACAAATAGTAGTTTAGTGGTTTCTCCATAGTCTCAGAAAGGAAGTTCTTCTGGGTTATGAAATATTACAGTTCCAGTCAAAGGAGCTGTACTTTGCCACAGCCATTTGTTAAATTAAAATACATCTTATATGTATGAAGAAAAAAATGTCTTTACTCTTTCCCAAATCATTGAATTCCTTTGAAACTTTGAATCCCAAAAGTTTTGCCTCAAATTACTGCCTGAGCAGAAACCCTCAGCTTCTGCTTTTTCTAGTAGAGTTTATTCTTCTTCTCTTGATTATTATTTCAGCAATTTAATCCTTCTTACAAACAGCAGCAGTGAATGTAAGACTTCAGTGTGCCCCTAAAATTATATTACCTTCATCCTCTGTGCTTGTCTCTATATCCAAGTCACCTTTATTAAGCAACTCCCCAGTGCAAGCTCTACAATGCATAGAGGAACAGATGCTTTGAGTGTCTGTACAACAATTATTGGGGTATTCTGTTTATTTTAATGGGACCCTGGATCCCTGTAACTGCAAGGAACATTCACATATTTACGAAAGATTTTATAATGCATTCCAATGAGAAACCATAAACAGAACCAGCTCTTCTGCACTCATGCAATAAAGAAATGTTTAAGGCCAGAACCCGGAGACACGATTGAATGATTGAGCCCCATGAGAGGAGAAAAGAGATTTCACTTCTCAGGAGAGCCTGAGATTTAACATGGGTTTAAAACAAACTTTAACCATTAAAGAGTTTCTTGTCAGAAAATGTTCACCTCATTCCCTTCAGAAGGGAAAGATAAAATAGTTGACCATTCCTATTTTCCTGAAATGGTCCCTATGCTCTTATTTTTCTATTTACTTTCACTCCCTCAGCCTGAAAATGGCAACACATACATACTGAGTTAACAAGATAAAGGGAAGGATTTGTAGCAGTAGAAGAGATAAATGCAGTGGGTAAAATACTCAAAGGCACGATGCTGGAAGAAAATATGACTCAGCACGAATTGCACACAAAGTTCCTAAGGCTCAGTGAAACCAGCTCTGGTTGAGCTGAGTGGGAAATAGGTACTTAAAGAGAATAGTAACTTACTTCCAAGGACACATGCAAAACATTCCTACCACGATTCACACAAGCTACACTGTGCTAACCACCTTTTACTCTCACAGGAGCTACTGCTGCCTCAATGCCCTCTGCCCTCATACACACTGTGTGAAAACTGCTGCTTCAGCTTTGTTTTGGTAGGGTGGGAACCATCAGAAACTCGGTCTACTCATCCTGATTTTAGAAGTTTATTTACCACCAAAACCACAGCTTTGCCTCCTTCACTGTTCTTTCTTCTCTGTGCTGTCATGCAAGCGCTCACGCAGACCCGGACAGGGCCAGAATAAGGAGCTGATCTTTCTGAAAACAAAAGAGATCTTTTACTTGAATCATAATGTGCCTGCACTATCACTACTTTCACCAGAAATAAAGCCCTGGGAATGAGCAAGCAGAGAAAGAACATGTGGTGGAACTGCCTCTTTCAGTAGTGACATGGATTTTGGTCAGACCATGTAAATACAGACCTACAGTGCAGGTGAAAAGAAGCCATTGGAGTGAGAGACTCCTTGGGGAATTAATTTGGACCTTCACAGGACGGTTATAACAAGAGGGGCTCACCTGAAGAACTGCTTTCAGCCCCCTTTGGCAAAAGAAAATCATGTGACATTTGGGAGGGGGGAGGCACACAATCTGTATTTCACACCCTTCAGTTGTTAATCAGCACCTCCATTATTGCCCCAGCTCTCCTGACCTCCCTGAGTAATGTATAAATAAAATAGTCCCTTCCTTCCTCCTTACCCCCTTCAGACCCTCCCCTCCTACAGACAGCACAGACACCTTCCCACCACAGTGATATCACAGGTGTAACACCTCCTCATTTACATGAACAACATTATCAAATTTATTCTGAAGGGCTGCCCCTCCCTCTTATTTAGGACTAAGAATGTCCTTAATTTTTATTAACATACTACATTAGCATGAATTTTAAAACCTTAAAATGTTTCCTGACACCTCTGCCAAACAAACAGCCCTTTGCAAATTTGCGATAGAAAACTTTGAGCTCCTGAACAGTTTTTTTTTTTGATGCAAAGTGCTAACAACCACAGCAGACCACGCAGAGCAGCACCACAGAAAATAAACATGAGCGGCAGGAAAGAGGAGGAAAAAAAACCTCTTGTGTGATTCCTTCATTGGCTTTGCAAAAACTTGCACTTGATACGTGAAGAGCTCTGTCTGAAACCATTAATAACAAAAACAATCACTAAATGAAAGAGCAGCCTTGCAAGCAGCCATCCATAAAAAGAAAGCCAGTTAATTAAACAAACCACAAGCTATCTACAGACTGTCTCTCTCACTTTAAAGTCCTTGGTGCAGAAAAGAGAAGAAAAAAAAATCTCATCAAATGATATAATCATAACAGCCTCAAAATAACTCACACATATTTCCAGATAAATCACTTCTGAAATACTAAGTGCCTGGAAAAGCTTGGAGGGAAATTGCACCTCAGCTGCAATCCCTGCTTCTTGGAGGGGCTTTGGAGAATACGGGATCTTCTTTCTGTTCACTAAATGTTTATTCCTCTTCCTTAAATTGTCAATTTTTAATATAAAACTTTAATTAATCTCTAGATTCATTTCGCTTAATGTTGCAGGGCCATTTCACTGTGTCTCAGAAGGCACTTAATTGGAATTGAAGGCTCAGGGTTAGAAACACAACATTTATCCCTTGCCAAAACTTTGCCCAGCTTTCTGGGAAGGGCCAGGGAGCCCCAGCTGACCTGGAGAGTTGGCTGTGTGAGCATGTGCTGACCCCTGCACGTTATTGCCCTGGTGGAACAGGCAGCAGAGAGGTAATGGAACGGGATGTGCATTAATTTCCCTGAGATTATACCCAGTGATGAGATGCTTTCATCAGCTTCTCTGGGTCACAGCAGCTGGTGGGAGCCTTAACGGTGTCATTCCATTATAAGGCTATTATCGATCCAAAATCTAATTTGAAGATCAATTTGGATTGGAATCCGACCTCAATATGACAATGATTTCGGTGTGGATAAGAGGTAATTTACTCCTCTGGGTGCCAGAAATCAATTTTTGTTTTTCTGCACTGATTCAACGGCCAAAAAGAAAAAAAGGAATAAAAAAAGAACTGAGGATAATGTGCAAATAAAGGATTACAGTAATCCAATCTGGAGGTGATAAAAGTATAAACCCGCCTGCAAACCCATCTGAAGTAAACAAACATTTAATCCGAGCTAAATATCTCTGATAATAGCAAAAAACCTTCATGTTATTTTTGATGCATTTGGCTAATACAGAATATGGCTTTGAATTCAAAGCAACTCCTTGCATTTCTCACATAATACTTTGTGGCAGTCAACACCTGCAAAGTTTATGTGGAGATCTCAAGACCCATCACTGCTGTTTGTACTCCAGCTGTGCACATCTGCAGTGAAGGGCTGATATCCAGACTCACCCAGGGTTTTAGTAGCCAAAGGCCATGCCCACACTGTGGGGTGCTGTGGCTTTTGGTTTTGTCCTCATCCCCATGCATCCAGTTTCTTCCCAAAGAAAGAGAGGATGCACAGCTGGTCCCCACCTTGCTTGCTGTGTGCATCCAAACTCATCTTCACCAGGAAGAAGGACCTCCAGGTGTGCACTGCAGACACACCCCCACCACAGTGACTGTGGATCTGGTCCTGAATTAACCTGTGTACCAGAGCAAAGAGATCCTGCAGACACCCAGACACTGCACAGCAACTGCTGCTGCCCCCTCAGCACCAGCAGACATGGACACAAATGGGTGCTGAGGCCTCTCCTGCCCCAGGGAACACAGGGAAAACAACAGCCAAGTAGGGGGCATGAAAAACTGAAGGGACTTTTGCTCGAAGTTATTGGCAGAGCTGAGAATTTTTTGCTCTCTCCAGGGCTGGCCCTTAAACCTTTTCACTTTTATTAAGTGCAGATGTACTGCAGTGATGCAAGACTTAGTTATCTACAGTGAAACTGGAAAGGGTTTTTTCTTCCTTTTTTTTTTTTCTTTTCCTCCAGACAACCACGGTGGAATCAGTTTTATTCAGATTTGGCTGTAATTGGAGTGAGGATCTCACTGAATCTAATTTCAGCTGGAACTAATTATAGGGGGAAAAGGTCATAAATGTAAGATGGCTGCATAACTATGTTGGAAGAATATTGACATCATATAGTATTAACTCTGCTCCTGTAAAGGCCATAAATACTTAGAATAAAAACAGCCATTAGGAGACAGAACAAAATGTACCTATTTCTTTTGATTAGAGGGGGAAAATGAGGGAGGGAAAAAATCTCTAAAGGGAGGCTTAATACCATACTATAAAGAAGTGCTGCACACACAAACACACACACAAAGATAAATCAAGGAATGGAGATCAACTCTCTCAGATGAAATCCTGAGCCGTACTAGAAACAACCAACGCTGCTGCATCTGGACTGAGCCCTATTCAAAACCCAACAGGAAAAATACAGTCAGAGAACAGCCATATGGAATTGTCAAGGCTGATAACCAAGGTAAACCCAGCAGCACTGATTGCACAAGACCATAGCATATGTGGATGCTTCCCTTCCCTTCCTTATTGTCCCCACCAGAGAAGGAAATCAGCACATGTGACAGCTCAGGATGAGCTCATCCCTCTGGGTAACTGTCCTGATTCACCTCTCACCTGAGTCTCAAAGAATTTAGGACATTCCCCATGAGCAAATTCACAGAATCTAGCCAGGACTCCTCATTGGGACTTTTTTAAATGTTTCGTGGACTTTCCTGATGGATTTCATTAAATGAAGAACTTCAGCATTTTCTCTCTTCATATGTTTTCTTGTAATCAACCCACCACCAGTACAAGTAGAGCGACATTACAAACGAGGGTAAATTATACACACAGCCTAAATTTTGACTGCTTTGGTACTCAGATTACAGAAGCTCAACACCTAAACCAGTTACATGGTCTGTGTTAGCCCCGAGGCTGAGCTGTAGTGATGACCCCAGTCAAATTAATAAACACAGAAGCCTGCCAGACATCTCGTGATGAGCTGCACTGCAGTGAACCTTCTGAGCCTCTGGAACTGCCTGAAAGGCATTGCTGAAACACCAACTGAAGTAAGTTAGTAATTAAATTTTTTTTATTTCTCTCTCAGCAACCCTGGAATTGGGGTTGTGCAGTCAGTGACTCTGCAGTCTCTCCACCTAAGCCGTGTGTCACACAGCAAAGGCTCAAGCTCACTTTGTGCTTCGTGTCACCTTCTTGTCCCCTCCCTTCAGTCTGAAGCAAATTCCTACTAAGTTGATGGAGGTGCACAAAGAGATCAGGCAACCAGTTTGCCTTTGACACAGCACAGTGTCTTCCTAATGGTGTTTATTGCTCCATCTGTACCAATGGAAAAACACTTTCCCTTTTGGGCCACTTCCCACCGACAAATTCCTACTGTGATCTTGGATTTATTGCCTTTTAAGCAGGTACTTCTCAGTCACCACCTATTGCCATCAACTGAGCTACCCATGTTTTCTCTCTGCTGTGGCCACGAGGAGGAGAATAACTTGTCCTTTCACCAGAGCAGGGGAGGAAGGGGACAATGAAGAGCTTTTCAGAAGTATTCATGACAGACTCAGAACCAGATGATCATAAAATGAATGCTAAAAAAAATGGAAGGTCAAGACTAAACCCTTCATCATGAGAAGGAAGAAAGCATTTTTATCCATACTTTGCTCTCCAGTCATTATTCTACTTGCTGGAACATTAGTTCTTCAAATTGTTTTTAATTACACAGCCTAGAAATAAATATGCACCACTATTAGCATGTTCTCAGGGTGAATACAAGGGGTATTCACTTCCATTCCAGTCAAGGCACTATTCCAAGGTGATTTATGCTCTCATTATAGGCTGTTGCCTTTCCTATGTAAATCTGTAATCAAATATTCTAAACAGTGGATGATAAATACCCCAGGTAACTACTGTTAGCAGTCCTGCTCAGAGCCGTAGGATGTCCCAAGTCTAACAGGAGCATTTTACACACACACACACGAACAGTCCACACAGGTACACTTCCATGTTATTAAATCTTCTTGCAGCTTTGGAATACATGAACCCCACCTACTTCAAACTGGTGAAAAAAATTTTTTTATTATGCTTAATTTAACAAACTTCCCTCTCGTTATATAAGCTATTAGGATAAAAGGAGCATTAATTAACTTACTGAATTTTTGATCAGATGTTGCAATGATAATTTCTCATTTTAATAGTCTGTTCTAGAGTGGATTTTTATAAATGTTTCACAGAGTGAACCAACAAATTAATACAATAATTATAATCCCTTCACATGATTCAAATATTATACATCGCTCTGTGTTGTTTAAACATCCTTTCAGTGTAACAGTCCAAGGGAAAAGCATATTTCCTGCACAGAAAAAATCCTTTGCTGATACACTTTCAATTAGTTCATGTGCCATCCCCGGAGACTTTCTTTTCTTCTAATTTCTGAACAACTCCCTTCTTGGTTGAGATTCCAGGGTGGGACATCCAGAGGCTGTCTGAAATGTGATGAATACTGTAGAAAACTTTATCTGCACAGGAAAACTGAAGAGAATCAGGTGGGTTAACCTGTTCTCACACAGCCCTGTTTTTCTGCACCAAGCTTGTCTCAGAGTAAGACAGAATTCAGGAATATTAGGATGCCAAACCCTAGAACACTTGTACTGAGCATATCTGGGCATTACAGAGTCCCACAGAAACAAAAAGGGAAGAAAGAGTTGCCTTTTCTACCGGCACAGCACAATTTGTACAGAACTGTGCTGTCCAGGTTTGACACTTCTCACTCTCGACTCTCTGCCTCTGCATGCAATTGCTTGTCTTTTAAAATTCCAGCCTTAATGAAACAGGTAAGCTGCAGAAAAGATTAAGCTGAAAAATACAGCAGGAATACAGAATGAGGACAGGTGATTGATCTTTGAGTGGATATCCAACAGTGCAGTGAAATTCTCAGGCTGGTTCTTCTTTATTTCAAAATGGTTTTGATTCAGAGGGATTTTATAGCAGCTAAATCATGCAGTTGGCACAGACTGTGCAAGCTTTTCAGCATGTTATACTCTGAAAGATGTCACATTTGGCAGAGGCAGTAAAGCTCCATGAATTTATTGTTGTTTTCCATTGAACACCAAAATCCAGGGCATCAAAAGATGATACAGCACACGTTTCCACACTATTGTGTCATTTGCTACCCTGGCTGGCATAAACCTCTGGAATGCTGTGGAATGCCAAGTGGAAACCACCTGTGTACGAGGCCAAAGCAGGTGCAGCTGTGTGTGAGCAGAGGGTGAGCACTGCACAGCCAGGCCATGGTCCTGCAGGCACAGCACACACCAGCAAGGCAACCCCTTTGCAAATCCAGCTTTCAAAGGAATGCACTTCAAGGCTGCTCCGAAAAATATTAACCTTCCTTTTGGGAGTTGTATTTTTAGTCAGGACTTCTCATAAACGCCAAATGATAGATATGTTAAGTATTCCCAGAATCAGAACCATGCGCTGGGTGTTTAATTGCTGAATCTGTGACTAATGGACAATTGCCTTTCTCATAGTGACCAAGATGCAGTTTCTTTGAAAAGTTCAGCTTGTGTGAACATATTACTAATTATCTCTGTACAAAAGGTGACTAAAGGCATACCAAGTAAGACCAAAATCTTACATTTTTTTTTCTTTTTCTGTGCTACACTATCAATAAACCACACAAACTGAAATTTCACCACACCTTAGTAATGTCTATTAAATTCCAAGTGAAAGATAGTCCATTTTTAGTCAAAACTGTAGCAAAATTAATGAGACTAGAGAAAAAAAAATAGTGGGCTTCTTTAACACCTATTTTTATTTTCCACTCGAATTGAGCTAATAGAAAATATTGCAGAGCACACATGAATACTGTATAATAATATACTCAAAAAAACAAAGTAAAAAGCCACTTTCTCATAGACCAAGAGACATAGACCAAGTAAACAATAAACAGGAAAAAGCTCTTTGAAAATTTATCAGGAATCTTCTGAAATGGATATAAGACACGGCTGCCCTCTCGTTGTTTCCTATGACTCTACAAATTAAAAAAAAAAAAAAAAAGCTGTCATTTAAGATTCTGAAAGGCTCTTCCTTTAATTTATGTTGAAGGCTATGAGAGATGTTTAAGAAGCTTTTGCTTCTGTTTTCCGATTCTAAATCTCCAGTCAGGAATTCAGTATCTCAGCAAGGACATGGCCACCACCTAAGCAGCTGCACTCTGAGAAACTACTGCAAGAAAGTTCAAAAGAGCGTCCTGACCCTCAGTTTAACCTTGCAAAGACTGTCTTCTCCCTGCTGGTGGATATACAAAAGTAGCACTAATAGAGTTCGGGGTGTGCAATTTCTCTGTGCATCAAGAGCATGAGAAAGGTTTTACTATGTACATCACAAACAGGTAAAGCATATCCCACATCCAAGTTTCTCATTATGGGAGATATTATATTAGATTGTTATTCACAACAGGAGAATGTCACACTCTTCTGTGTACTCTAGTTCAGCACTTTTCTAATTTCACGGACCTCAATTTACATTTGTCAGTGTCTGAAGTTGGATGATATTGGTCTACTCAGGAAATGAGTTAAAGGGGAAAGAGGTCTTTCACCTTTTGGGCAGTACCATACTTTGATGATGCATAAATAAAGCACAGCACGAGTGTGTCAGCAAAACTGGATGTCCTAAAGCCCTTTGATGCAAAGGATGGTGTTTGTCAGAAACAGGAGGTTAAATTTGTAGCAACTGTGAGGTTGAAGGGATGATGTGAAGAGAATCAGGCTAATGTCTTAGAAATCCACCTTGTCTGTCACTGTGAGTGGACAGACATGGAGATTTTAATAGATTACCAATGCTGATTAGCAAATGTTTATGGAAATTATATTTACAAGCTGAATTGCTGGCAGTCTGTGGTAGGAACCCTAAAGGATTGGTATTCCTAGTGGCCCTGATCCAAAGACCTGCCAGTTTTGTTTTCATGATTTTAATGGGATTCAGATAAGACCCTCAGGTGTCAATCTCCCAGAAAGGGGCAGCTGTGTTACCTACACTTACAGGTTCACACTTCTAGACCAGTGGACACATTGCCACCTGTTCCTTCAGGCAAGGACAACTTAGCAAATATTTTGTTCTAAGCATTCAAGAACATTTTCCTAAAGCTGAAGAGTAGAGTTAAAAATAAAAATCCTTGGCTGCTTAATGCAATTTATTCAATATGAACTTGAAAGCTCTTCAGAACTTTTTCCAGATTTTAGAGGCAACCTCATTCCCATTTGTGGCTCCAGTTTAGAATCAGCTGAGGTTACACACTGCCATCTATACAAACACATTCTGATGCACTCTCACATTCCTTTTTGTTTGGACTTTGCCAGTGGTTTGAATGAGCCCCAAAGTCCAATCTCAGAGCTTACATGCCCAAAAAGGCAGCGATACACGTCACTGCCCAACAGCACACGGAACACAATCTCCAGCACACAGTTGTAGACCTTCACACTTCAGCTTTTTTTAAGTCTAACAAGTCAGAAAGATTTGTACTTACACACTGCATTTTCCAGCTATTTTACAGCAATTCAGACTTTGCAAAAGGAAGTAAAATCTTAAACCAGACACAAAAGTCAGAACAATCGTGATGCTTTCAGTGAGAACAATGAATTCAATAAACTGAACCAACCAAACAAACCCCTAAAGTGTTAAAACAAGGCATTTGAATAGTAACAACTGTTAAAATGAGCTCTGAAATCTCTATGCAACACGAGATTTTTATTGGCAAACAATTAAACTTCTCTTTAAGTGCACTTTCTCTGTAAAACCTAATTTATAATCTTATCAGGCGTGTCTCTCAGAAGAATTTGCTTCTAGTCTGTGTCTTTATCTGCACAATGCAGAATGCTAACAATTGTCTTGTATGTTTGTTTCCAATGTCAAAGACTGAAATTCCAATTTAAGGTTCTGACTGCTCTTGGAATTTGATATTATTTTTAAAGTGCTGTCACTTTTGTTCACATGGTGTGTCAGAAAAAGAAAATGCAAGAATAAAAATACCTGTGTTGATGGTAAGAAGGAAAAAGGTGATGTTTGCTATAACCCATTTGCTGTTTTATCAGTTTCCTGGTACCCTCCAGGGCCCTATCTGGTTTCAGCCCCACTCATTAGTGTTTAAGTTTTACAATAAGCACTAAAGTAAAGAAATTTAGAGGCAAGGTGGAATCATCAGTGTGCACTTTGTGTATATTGCATCCAGCTCTGAATTTTTGCAGCCTGCAGTAGCTCTGTCCACACAACCCCTGTTTGCTGTGCACTTTGCACTGCCCAGTTCTCAGAGCTCACTGCCTTCAGCTTTTCTGGAAATCTGTAACACCTGAATCTTTCCTTCCATAGACCCACACCACAGTGTACATTTCTAACTAGAACAACAGATAACAATTTCAATCAAATAGTTTTAATTCCAAGAACTGCTAGCCTACCTCTTTTTTCACTTTAGCAGAACTCACTAGAGAACAAAGAGGTGGGGTTTTTTTTAGCAAGCAAATCATACAGCTCGGCATTATTATTTCCTTCCACTCCCCCAGTCCAAGTTCTGGAATTCTTTAAGAAATGGAAACATAGCAGTCACACACCGTACTAGCCTAGAGAGTATTTGTTTAATTTAACTTTTTTTTTTAATCCCACATAAAATCCTCCTAATTCTTTCAACATAAATAGGACACATTGTTATTCCAACCTTCCCCTCCCCTTTTATTTGGCTCAGAACACCTGATGGTTAATTCCCAGCTGAAATAATTAGTCCTTGGTTATCACCAGTTATTGTCACCTGTTCAACTTGCAAATGCCTACAAATTTGAGTTTTCTAATTAGCACAATAAGATCCCTATAGCATACAACCAGAGTGTATTTTTTTTTCCACAAGGCAAATCACTTTTCACTTACACATTCTGTCTATTGAGTCTCATTTGGTAATAGTGTTTTAAAAATTATAGTGTTTTTCACAGAATAGACTTGTCATTGCCCTACCTCTTATCAAGCCCAGATGGCTGCTTCTATAAAGGAGAGAAAAACAGAAAAGGGAATTAAATGAAACCCTCTCCTTAATAAGTATCCAAGTCAATTTAAATAGTTTCATTTCATTTTTACATCAGAGTCATGCCCTGGTATTAAGGCATGAAGAACATTCTCAGTGTGCTAATAAGCCCCATGACATGTTGAACCGACTTTTCAGTAAGTGGAATAAGCTGTAGTTTATTTTTAGCTTTTGTGGTATGAAGCTGTAGGTAAACTGTGTTACAGACGGTGGCCCAGTGCATTAGATCTGGATTGACTTCCAGCTGAACTTAATAAGGTGGCCTTCTGACAAAAACCAATGAAAAATAATGCTTGAAATTTGGAGGAGGTACTTTGGAAGCACCATTTTCATTCCCCAAAGCACACGATATAAGATCCCTCAACACCTCAGTAATTACTTGGCTTTGTTGTCTGTATGGCCTGCGGTGGATTTATGGCACTTTGAGGGAGGTGCTCAGTCCACCTCCCGATTCGGAGGTTCTGCGGTAAAAATGAGCTCCAACAGTTTTTGTGGGAGTAAATCACAGGAACTCTGGCCACACTTCTCAAGCCTTCCCTCAGCTTTACATGGTACCTCTGCAGATATGAGAGGGATTCCCAAATACGGAACTTGGAAACTGCTGGTCTTGAGAGGTGAAAAGGGCTGTGCCATTTGGGAGCTCCTCCATTTCACAGAAAGGCTTGGGCTTAGAAGGATTGGAAAGGACTTTTAAAGGCCATTTAGTCCAACACCCCTGCCATGGGCAGGGACACCTTCCACCAGACCAGGTTGCTCCAAGCCCCGTCCAACCTGGCCTTGAATGTTTCCAGGGCTGGGGCAGCCACAGCTTCTCTGGGCAACCTGTGCCAGGGCCTCCCCACCCTCATTGTAAAAAATGTCTTATATTCTCCCCTGAATATGCTGAGAATGGGATTCAATTAGTGAATCCCAAGCAGAAATGGCAAGAAAGAATCTCACTTCAGAGATCTGTGCAGCTTTTTTTTAAGGACAAAACCTTTACTGTAACTCACCAGTTCCAATTGACTTATTATTTTATGTTTACGCATCTCCTCTCCCATGGGAATGTCTGTGAGGATATTCTTGTTCTGTAGCTGTAGCTTTGAGACAGGTTTGGTGACAAAGACAACCCCCTTTAAAAACACTGGTGCCTTTAAACAGAGTTATTTTCAAGACAGCCACAGAGCTATATCTAGCTGTGTAAGTGACACTAGGATGTAGGTAATAGCATTAACAATATTATAGACAGACAGGTACTGAAAGGTTTATCTTCTGAGCCTGAAACTAAATAACTCAATGAAAGATTTTATGAAGAATAGTAGAAAAAAAGTAGTTTCATTGTGGAATACTAGGAAACAATTTTTTTCTTCCAATCCTCTACTAACAGCAAATCTGATGCCTAGAACAGATGTTAACAGGTGTTAACAAACTCACTTCATTTTCCTCTTGTTCCCATTTATCTATCTAGGGGCAGGGAGCAGAGCTCAGACTCTCAGATTCCCTTTGGAATTGAGTTGTTAGATTCCTAACTGTTTTTGAGAACCTGGGTTTAAATGAGGATACAGTGCCTGCTTATTGCTTTGTGTCTGGAGCCCATGAATCAGCCAGACTCACACACAGTGGAATAGGATTATTGCTTCATGGCATGGGCAGGCAGGAGCAGTCACAATCGAGCCCTTTGCGATCCGGGCAGCAAGAAATTCATGAAGATTTAAAGTAGTTAAAGGAGTTTATTTTCCAGGTGGGAAATCCAGGTGTCAGAAGGAAAGCAACTATAAATTTTCCACCCAGCTTTGCCCATAAAACGTAAAGCCATTTGGAGCACACAGAAAGCTCAGTATGAACTACGGCTGGTGGCTGGTGCAAGGCATGGTCAGTGGTTTTAAATGATTGATGGAGTTATCTCTGCACTAAAATACTAAGGCTGGAATAGAAGAAAAAAATTGAGACCTGCTATAATGGTGCTTTATACCTTTATTCTTCCTCTGATGGTCAAACAGAGTTCAATTGAACTGAATGACTGTTGCTTTTACCAGTGATGCCTATGGTAGCTCTCCATACATCTACTAGAGGATTTTAGTCCAATAAACAGAACAATACAACATGTTTTTTAAAACATCTCCTAATTTATTATTGTTTCTCTAGAAAGTAAAGGAAGTAAAGCATATTCAGAGTGGTTTAGTTATTTCAGCTAAAGATGAAGAAATGCATATGTGAATAAACTATAATGCTGTTCTTTATTGCTATTTGAATGCTCAAAAGGGCTTTAGGGTATGTCAATGAGTCATCTTAGCTCAATAAATTTATTACCTTTCGCTTGTAACAACTTGGGTTTTACCCCCACACCATTATGTACAACCCCAGCTGGAATAACAGCATCCTGCAGACACCTGAGAGAACACCAGGCAGTCACTTCTTCCTTCTCCTCTTCAAATACTGGAGCCATTTGAGTTTTCAACCACTATCAGATAATTTTAATACAATTTTCCTGAAATCAGTGACACTGCTCAAGGACTATTCTACATGAAAGAGATACACAGACAAGTGCTGAGGGAACAGACTCCCAAATACCCTCTGAGAAAGAGTCTGAGACGCCGACTGTATTTATCCTCAGCTCTGAGATCAGTGTATGAGCTGACTGGCATTTCTCTTGCTGAGGAAAGATCAATGAAGAGAAGATCAGCTGAAGAAAGATCGATGGTGACCAGACAAACCATTAATTCATAAGAAAAGAGATTTTGCTTGGAGAAATAGGGCATTACCCTGAAGCTCAAGCTCAGACTTCATCATTCCTATGTCTTACACGCTGACCTGGATTTTCACTCCAATAAACTGCCAGGGCAGAGTGAGAGTAAACTCCACACTGGACAGAGGTGCAGACAGACACAGCAACAGTGAAACAAAACAAGAGAGAATAAGATCATAAATAGTCATGCCACATGTGCAAAGGTGCCCCCTGTTTCCACAGGCGGAGATTTCTCACATGCTTTTAAAGCAAAATGTGGCTATTCCTGATAATCTAGGTTTTGGCATTCCTCCTATTCTGAGGTCTGCAGGCTATTCTGCAGCTGTAATAACTGAATGATGTCTAGTTTCTCTTTAAGTATGGTCACAAGCACTCACACTGTAACAAGCATCTCACTCTTTCCTTCTCTTTCTGTAGGGAGTGAACTGTGTTACACTGTTCTGGATTGGAGTGTGCTAGAGAAATGTGTGCATGGGGTTGGTCTCTTTAGTTATCTCCCACTTGCAGTCCTGAAAGTTTAGATGGTCAAGATTCTCAGATTGCCTGGGAAAAAAAAGCTCTTTCAATGATAAACTTTTTCAAACCCGAAAAGATAAGGAATAACTCAGATAAGTAAGAATATATGTCAGAATGGGTATGCAGATACCCACAAAAGCATTCTGTGGGAATAGAGAAATCAGGTGCTCCAACAAAAGTGCTGGGTGCTGAGAGAAAGGCTTTGATGCTGTTGAGACATTAGAGGAGTTGTTAAAGAGCAGTTCACCTGTGGATATTGCGGAGGAGAGGTGGCACTGCTGTTCTGATCATGTTTTAAAGTGCTGCTCCGTGTGAAGTATAAACAGCACAGCAGCTGTAACCAGAGCATCCTGCTGTTCCAACAGGAGAAAATAGCTTGAGATGAGAGTGTAAGCTTCAGATAGAGCAAAGTTCCAGCTTTTCCAGAGTAAAGGAGGAGCTTTTATCCTAATATGTTTGTTTGTGTCTAATGTTACCCCATCCTCTCATGGAAGCTGCCCAGGATCACACACTGTCACCGGATGCCAACTCACTGCACTGCTGGCACAAGGGGAGAAGAGCAGTGGGTCATCAGGGGGAAGCCCCAAAAAGGCAGCTGAAACTGTTTTGTTGAAAAAAAAGGATTTTGAAAAAAAAACCAAAACAAACCAAAACAAAAGAACCTCCCACTGAACAAGTGGCAGTAAAGATGTAGACTTAGCAACGAGTAGTCATAATTTTCCAGAGCAAAAGGATAACTCCAAAATAATGCCTGAGTATTTCTAGGATGACAAATATCGAGTTCCAGAAACACTGATGGATTTAATGAAAAAAAAAAACCAGCCAACTAACCTCAAACAGAACATACCATGGAAGGCATAATCCCAGGTTAAGCCACCATCCTTCGCTGTTTGTGCTAGGAATCAGACATAAAATCCTAATACAATATTTATTTTGGATGGCATGCTACTGATTATTATAAAGGAACTTTTGGATACGTTTTAATATATACCTGGAGCCAATACACGTCTTAATGGACAGTCACATGTACCCAATGAAACTATTAATTAAATCAAGCCTTACTCGCTTCTGTGGTTAAAAGGAAAATAACCTGGTTTATAAATCTAACCTCAAATCACTGGGTAATGGCTATGCCTTGCTTATTAAATTTTTGCTACAGTCATCAGAAGAATAAAAAAATCTGATTAAATTTGAAGTATTGCTTTAACAATATGCTTCAAGAATGCTTTTAGAATATCTGGATCTTCATGATTGTTTCTTTTCATTGTGAAGTTTCATAGGAGAAATGGAAAGAAATAATTCAGTATTATATGAAGACAATTCAGAAAGCACATAAATGTGTTTTCTCCAGTTCTTTTCCTACTGCTAGCTATTTCCTTGAAAAGGTGGGGTGAAAAATCTTGATATAGTGAGAATTTCCCAAAGGAAAAATATTTTTAAAATACACAGATTTTTATGGGATATATGCTAGAACATATAAGGCAAGGGGCTTCCCAAGGAAACAATGAAGAATTATGCAAAGTTAACTTGAATCCATTTTTGCTAAAAAGCCAAGATCTGCATTTTTCCACCCGAAACCCTGCTCACACGCTGCAGCCCCGTGCTCTGGTTTTCCAGCTGCTCGTGCAGTGAACCTGCTGCTGGGTGTTCTCTGGGCTGCACTGGGCACTGAACTTTGGGAGTTTTTGTTCCTTGGCAAGTGTAGCAGTGTCCCAGGTATCCCAGAGAGACACTGGGAACCATCTTTAAGAAGAGGATAATCCAATGGTACAACATAGTGTGATTCCCTCAGCTTACAGTGTGCACTACTAACAGTTTCAGATTTCTTTAATATATTATTTTTGCATTTTGGGGCCACTGCTCATCAGACCCCATTATGTGAACGAGTCTTGCTGGTGAATTTGAAGGAGGAGAATACACAGCTTCACATCCCATGAACTGTCAGAGTCTTTTTTGCCTTTGTTCAGATTTCAGCACAACTTTGTGGGTGAAATCCAAACCTCTTTCAAGTCAGTGGGAGTTTTCTCATGGATTCAAAGAAGCAGACCTGCTTTGTGAGGATAAGCTGGAGCTCCATTTTGCCAAACTCCACATGACCAAAATGCATTGTTCCTTTATAGCTGCCTTGATCACAAATATGTCTCATTTTACTTTATTCTGAGTCACTCCCCTGAAGTTCTAACTCACATATTTATTATTGATTCAGAAATATCTGACTAACAATGACAGCCTGAGTCAATGGCCAATACAATTTAGACAACTGTCATTTTTAAGCAGAATTTTGGGTAGAAAAGCATTTCATAAAGTTCACATGCTTCTGGATAAAACTCCATGCTAATCAACAGAGGGATGTTTTGGGGTGTCCCGTGCAGGGCCAGGAGCTGGTCTTTTGTGATCCCTGTGGGTCCCTTCCAACTGAGGACATTCTGCATTCTATGATTCTCTGATGCTCTGAGGTTTATTACCCCAAGGAAACACTCCTTGCTGGGCTCCAGGCAGGGTTCCCAGGCAGGGAGCAGCTCCTCGTGGAAACCACACCCCGCGCATTTTTCGGGGAGTTCTCGCTCAGCTGACAGTTAACCTGAAAAGCTGAATTTGTAGCAGAGACTTCACAGTGCATTTCAATACAACATTCAGTTTAATTAGCGCTCGGGCGATTCCTTTTGTTGTCGGTAAACAACAGGAGGACTTGACAAGGCAGAGAAGAGAGTGTATTTGTTGCTTTCATATGTCACTCAAACTAGCCCATCACCATTCCCACACTAATACTTCTTTACACGAACTTCTGCTAAATAGTGTTAGATTTTTTAAGTCTAAACCTGGCAGGTTTTCCCAGGGTTGCATCTGATATAAAAATCAAGGTTTATTAACATTACAAAGAGCACCGCTGTCCTGTAGTGCCCCTTTTATCATTCTAAGCAGCTGCCTTGAGGCAACGCGTTTAACCTTGGGAAATGGGAGAGGAATTCTGGGAAGCCAGAAATCTTTGACAGCTCGAGCCTTTTACCTCAGCCAAAATCTGCTCTCCGGCTTCAGCTCCCACACTGAAAAAGAGAAGACCCTTATTTGATGTTTATCTATTCCATTCACTGCTCTTAAAATGGAAAGAGATGGTGGCATTGCCTCACAGTGATCTCCCATTTGTGCTTCAAGCACACAAGGGATGAAAATGTTCCTTTTCTCTACTGACATTCCTATTAGAAAGATCAAAACGATGGGTGGGAGGCTGTTTTGGGGGTACAACGAATGAAACCCCAAGCCATTTTGTGGAATGCTAATTTAAAAAAGAAAAAAAAAGTTCTGCAGGTTATCTTATTGCTACATATTTTATATTTTGTGATAAGTTTCACATTCCATTCACTATTTCATCACCTGTTGAAATAGCAAAAGAACTGTCAACTGTCACTGGTTCAGTCATAAGCCCTTATTTGTCAGGGTTTAGGGCTTAGCTCTAAAAATAGAATTCATTTTGATGTTTCACATATCAATTTTCACTTTATACACAGCTTTTTCTTTCAGAAGCTCCCAAAGTATTTCCTAAGCTCCACATGAATATAACCTTTGAAATGCAGCTAATTCCATAGTTTCTGGCTGGCCCACAGCATATAGCAAACCACCAAAGCAGCGTGGATACAAATTAACTATCAGATATTAAACAAGCAGGTTTAAATTTTGGTGTTGCATCTTGCGGGCAAAAAACCCTGACAGAAGTCCTTTATTTTTTCCCGAAGTTTTTGATGAAAGTGAATATAATAAGGTGTACCATTCAGGGCCAAATTCAGGAGAGAAAATGTGCACATCATCTAAGGGATTTATCTTGGAGTAAAACCACACTTCTCTGCTTTCCATGGGTCTATTTACGTGGCAGGGTACAGCGCTTTTCCTCCTCAGCGGGCAATATTAGCCCAGGCAGAAGCCAGTGGTGGCTTTGGCAGCCAGCTGTGTCCTCCTGTGCCCCCTGCAGTCGGGTGTCTTAGTGCAGAGCAGGAGCGAACCCACAGGTCAAACCTGGCACTTCAGCCCTCCGAGCCCGGGGAACATGGTCTGTGCTCTCTCTGTTCGTGGCCGTCTCCATCTGATGAGATTTTGCTCTTGTTCAGGTGAATTGCTCAGCTGCTCTGACCATAAGCAGCTTAATCTTTGACTCCAGCTGTGTGAAAACGTTTCATGCAGCCAATTCCACTCTGACATGTGCTATTGGCCGTGCTGTGTGTCCGGACTGACAGAGCCCAGGCCAATTCTGACTCCGTAAGGATTCTTTGCATTGAAGGATTTCACAGAGCAGCAAGTCCATTTGGAAATCACAAGTGAAATACTGTCTTCACAATGAAGAAAGTGTGGGGCCTATTTATGTTTGCATCTAAAGATGGAGTTCCTAATCACTGCTCGGGCAATAAATCAATCCTTGGGTCTCTCCTGTGGCCTCAGCCCCAGGTTTCCCAGAGCAGAGTCTCAGACATCTCGATCCTTGAAACAATTTGATCTTGGTGCAATAACTAAATAACAAAATCACAACTCGAGCTGGTTCCCCCGAGGAGGGAGCCTGAACAAAGGAACCCTGGGCTTTTATCCCCTCATAGTTTTATTGTGGGAATGTCTGGTCTCTCTGACCAGCTTAACATTTCTGTGGACCATTAACAAGCACTGACCCAGTGGCGAGGGAACCTTTCCATTAAAATTGAAGTCCCAACAAGCTCCAAAGTATTAAATATAATTTGAATATTTTTACAAGCAGCAGATTACTTTCCAGCATCCTGCCAAGTCATTCCATATTCCTTCTCTCTGTTGTCTCAACCAGCTAAGTTGCAGTTTTTTCATTACCCCTCTTAAAATCAAATCTGCTTCTAGTTTGTACATCAAAAGTGATGTGTGTGTGCATAAACACTCAACATCTAAAGAATAACTTCTTATCGCCGTTGTAAAACTGTATCACAGATTTATATACCATTATAATAAATATTTTGCTATTTTATATACATACTTACATAGCATATAAATAAAATATATTTAAGGAAAACTGAGGCTATGAAATCAAATGTTTGAAACTTGTTGCTCTGCTTTCCTCTCACTCGTCCTTTCAACCTTACTCCAGCCTTTTTCATGGTATAATATATCTTTTACTTATATCATTTTAAAGTACTTATTCCTCATTCCCACACAGGGTCTCAGGGACTCCTTGGGAATACCTGTTTCTTCTCTAGCAGCCACTTCAGGCACAGTGCTCACTGCACAGGGGACAATTGCAGCCTGAGTAGGGCGAGTGTTCCCTCAATTACCTTGATAAACCCAAGTATCCCATCATTTCTGCCACAGGTACTTCAGTGGCCTCAGACTCCGCTTCAGGACCTCTGTGGGCATCTGCTGCTTTGTCATTTTGCTCTGAGCAGCCACTGCTGGGAGAAAGATCAGTAATGTAGTTCCCTGTGCCAGCAGCTTTCACGTCAGCATTTTCTAGGAAAGTAAAGGACTGTGGAAACTTCAATTAGGGACGTCTTCTAACTTTCGTAGATTTAATTTTGGTCTATCTGATGTCCCCCTGCTTGGCTCTCACCACCTGCTCAGAAATGATTCTCACATTGCCATCTCAACTGATGGCACTCGTCTGCTTGGTCAGACACCTCAGTGAGGTGAGGAACAGGGCTTTGAGCCTGATGTTTGACACATTATCAGGGTATCTTATTGCCACTTTAGGGATGTGACCAGATTAAAATGTGTGCTCTTACATGCAGATGTCAAGATTTTTGCTCATGCTGTCATTATGTCCAGACTGGAGCAGTGCAATCCACCTTTCTCTTTTCTAAGCAACAAATCTTCTATGCCACATCCTTCCAAACTTGCTTTTTACAGAAATTTGTGGCTAGACCCTATTTGATGCCACATACATTCCAGAAGTATCATTTAGAGGAGACTGGAATATTGTGAAAGTATTGAATATGTAACACTGTAGTATAAGCCAAATTATCTGTTTTCATTTTCTTTTCATTATAATTTTATATCTCTCTTACACACACAATAGGCCAAATACAATATAATTTTAAAACAATTGTCTCAATGGCATTTTTAAGATCAGGAATGAAATTTATGTATTTATCATATAGGTATTTTATATATACTTCATAGGATTTAGTGATAGAAACCATCTCCTAGGATTAAGCACTTCATTATCATAGCCTCCCATCAACAAAATCCTATCAAACAAAATTTTAAAAATGAATGAAACTTTCACTTTTGTCCCTAAATTCTACACCCAGATTGCATATGTTGTTCTTGAATTTCAAGAAAAGTTTCAATTTTGGGAAAAGTAATTCATTTTGTTGCCTCTAGCCCTGCACTCTTCTGATGCTAGAGGTGAGACTCCACTGTTTTAATTCCTTGGCAAGCCATTCCTTTGACTAATCTCTGATTGGGAAGATATTGAGCTTACATTTTCCTTTGTTAAATCTCACCTCATTAATCCTAGTTATATACCTTGTGACAATGCGAAACAATTGCTTTCCTTCTTTGAAGTTTACAGCTCTGTAATACTGGCAGATAATTAGTATATCCCCTTTAGCCATTCTTTGACCAAGTAGTGCATATTTAGTACTCATAATCTTCCCTTATTAATCCCCTTTACAGCTTCTCTTACTCATCCTCAAAACCTCTCAAGTCTGTTAGCAGCCTCCTAGCACCAGGCAACAGGAATTAAACCATTATTCCAAAGGAAAGATTTACCAGTGCTGTGGATACAGGGTCTGTTTTGCTTCAGCTGGACAGACATTGCATCTCGTTAAACTGGCCTTGGGTGTCTCTGCTCCCAGAACTGGATCCCAACATTGCACAAGTTGATGAAACACTTTTGAATTTGGTCCAATCCAAACTTCCTCTTTGCTGTCAATGCGGTCTGTCAATCCAGCCAAAAGTTATCCCCCCAAGGAGCTCCTTTTCTTTGGGTAGTTCTTCATTGTCAGCCAGATCACTGTGACAAAGTGAGAAAATATTTTCCTGAGTAAGAGCAGATTTTTACAGAAAGGAGAAATCCTGGAGAGAAAAGCAAAGTTAGAATTCATATTTTTAGGAGTGATGGGAAAGAGGGAAAATTAAATTCATTTTTCTTTATTGTTTAAGTAACATTAGCAATAGTAGGAGTCATTTTACATACTAATTATTAAGCACTAGCTTGGATGGAAGCTTGGATGGAGTTCCACTTAAAAGCTGGAATTCACTGAAAACAGAATATCAGACAGTGCTGCCATGTTCTGCTATTCCAAAGAATTTATTTAGTATTGTTTGTATTTTCATGTATTTTGGTATGAACTGGACTAATCTATGCAAGACTGATTGAAAACTGGCTGGACTGCTGGGCTCAAAGGTTAATTAGCAACCAGTTGTAGAGGATGCTAAATTGGAGGAGCTGGGTGGCATTCAAGCACCAACCTGCCACTTTAGAGTGACCCTGAGAAAACTGACAGTGAAGCCAACAGGAACTTCATGAAACTCAAGAAGTGCAAAATCCTGCACCTGTGGAACCAGCTGATTTTGCACCTGCTCCATCAGAGTCCAGGAACCAGCTGGCTGGGGAACAGCCCTGCTGAAAGGAGCAGGCTGGCAGTGCCAGGCTGGATGGATCCAACCAGCACTGTGCTCCCATGGCAGACAAGACACTCTGCACACAAGGCTTGGGAGCAGGAGCATGGCCAGCAGGACGAGGGGTGTCACTGTTCCCTTCTGCTGGGCACTGGCAAGCCCACCCCTGGAACACTGTGCCCAGTTTTTGCAGGGCTTCCCAGTTCGAGAAAGAGGTTGAGAAACTGGGGAGAAACACACACAGAGAATTACCAAAATTATGTGATCTATCAGGAGAGACTCAGGCAGCTGGGCTTGTTTTCTGGTGAAGAGCAGGCTTAAGGACAACCTAATAGCAGCCTACAAGGAAATTACAAGACAATGGAAGCAAACCTCAGTAGTGGCACATGGTAAAATGAGGGACAACAGCTACAAACTACAGACTGGGAGCCTCCAGCAGGGGATTAGGAGAAATTTCTTCACTTTGAGGGTAGTGCAGCACTGGAACAAGTTATCCAGAGATAATGGACACTCATCATCTGTGGAGGCTTTCCAGGCTCAGCCAGGAAAGCCTGCAGCTGTCCTGACCCACATTAGCAGTAGCCCTGTGCCAAGCAGGAGGTTGGAACAGATAAACTCCAGAGATCTCTTCCAGTGCACATTTTTCTCGTTCTGCCTGTCTGTGTTTTGCTCAGAGTCCGTGTTAGACTTCCTAGGAAGCGCTTTTAAAGTGTCCTTTCAAGGCTTTATGCAAAAGAAAGATTAAAATCGCAACAAAAGAATTCTGCCAAAGTGAACTGCTGTGTCAGCTGGGGCAGTGGCCAGATGTGTGTGTTTCAGCTAGAGCTCATCCCAGTCATCCTCTCCTGCTGCTAATCACCTCCATCTACCACTTGGATTCTTCACTCTGTCTCCTGGAGAATGGCATCCTTCATATTGGGTGAGCTAAATACAAAAGCAGTTTCCCTAATCCACTTGTGCAGGAATTAACCAGGTTTAAACCCCATTCTGTTAGGGAGTGGTTAATTAGCCCACATCATTTTAACAAAACTGGACAAAGGGGTGACCACACATGCAGTGATGCCATCAGTACCAAAGGGAATACAGCCCTGGAGGAAAAGGGAGAGCAGTAGGAAGCAGCTGGAAGCAGGAGATGCTTGACTAAACTAAGCTGCAGTGATAGCATCGCTTCTCTGCACATACAGATCCCTACCAAGGAATCCATGGGCAGGAGATAAAACATGAGGCAATTGTGAAGTCATTGGATCACGTGAAGCAGCACAAACAGCTTTCTGTACCTTCCATAACCTCTCTTATACATGGAGAATTTCAAATGCAAAAGGAATAAAAGAGGTAATATGTATAATTCATAGGACATGTAAATTATTTCTGCTTATTTCCAGATTAAAAAGAGTGGGGGTGTTTTGCGTGTGTCAGGAGGGAAATTCATGACCATCCTGAAAAAAAGTAAGAAGGGAGTCTAAACCAAAGAAGAGGTTATAAAGAAGGGATGGGGGTCACTGTTACAATAAACTGAACTGGTCCTGCTCAGACATCTCTTTTCTGTGCAAAACAGGAGCCATGAGCCTTTCTGAGAACAACAGTTCTCTGTTGATTCTTAAATTTTATACTCTGTATTGCCACTAAGAGCAAATCACTGAAGCAAGGCACAAGTCCAAAAGGAAGACCTGCCTAGAGGATTTTATTGCTCACACACAGTTAGGGGCTGTCTTGTTTTTGGTCATGGTCCTTGTTTTTGTTTTTAAGGCTGTGGCATGAACACAGGATAAACATGGAGGTTTATAAACCCACTGATGTGGATTTCCCCATTTATTGATGATGACACCATGTTCTCATAGTTTGTCAGGATGACAAAATCACGTGGATCCTATCTGGGATGAAAAGCAAATGGCACAGGGAGGGAAGAGGTGAGAATGCTGACCTGCACTATGGACACAGCATCTTTCCAGTAGATGAGTCCAGACCTCCTAAGGACACCCAGCACAAACCAGAGGAGTAGGAACATGGCACTTGTGATGGCAATGCTTGGTCATAAATCAAAGGCATAATCTGAATTGAGTCATGGCCAGCAAAGCAGCATGATAAAGAAAGGAGCCCATGGCACCCTTGGCTCACTACACAAAGAGATGTCTGTTTTGGCAGTGAACTGCTTGAGAGGAAAATTCTAGATCTGCTCACGACTGGGTTCTGTACAGAACAGAAAACCTAACATGCTGGCTGGACCCGTTTCCTCCCACCAGATGCAGTACAGATTTTCTGAAGATGATAAAAACAAGCATTACAGGAGAAACTAGACCAGATTATTTGGGGATTTTCCAGCATATGTGCAAGGTGTCCAGGGAAGTATATTCTGATGGATTAATGAAAGGAGAAAGAAATCCATGACATTTACAAGCCTCTTTCCAGTTCAAAAAACCTCACTGATAATGGATGAGTGCTCCCTTCATGAGGATTTCCCACTGCATTGAGTAGCATCGCCAAGGCTTCTGGGCCACTGCCAATGAGGATATAGCCACAGCATCCCTTTTTTTCCCTTTCTCTCTGCTAGAAGGAGTTGTAGCACAGCCAGTTCAGTCTCTCATACCACAGGGGTTACAACACTGGTAGTACATGTACAACTCTTGTAGATCTCTCAGGAGACAGTCAAGTTTCAGAGATACATTTCTGGAACTAGGAAGAAATTCAGACTTTAAGGAGACAGTAAGGAACTAAAGCACTCCAGAGAAGTATTTATCTGGAGAGTCCTAACAGTAAAGATCCAAGATGCAAAGATATTAAATTAAGCATGTTGTCTCAGAATTGTGATGTTTAGACATATGCCATCAAAAGGCATTTCAGGATGAGACAGAGGCTCTGACTATTTATAAGGCAAGGCTAGCAGTAGACAAAAAGAGCCTTGTTTACTTTTGGCCACAGGACAGGGTTCAAGATGCTGTTGACACAATATAGATTGAAAATAAAGAGAGAAAGTAGAAATTTTTAATGTTCTTTTAAAGAATGGCATCACACTTTCAGTGCATTTTCACTGTCTCAGATTGGCCTTCTCATCATTCAGGAGTTCAATACATTCTTTATCTAACTCAGACAAAGAATAACACCTTCCAGGATGTGTTAGCATTGGCAAGATTTTAATTCTCCCTAATTGGTCCAGCTCATTTTATTCCACATTTTCAGTGGCACTGGTTCTTTACTTTAGATGGCTGGATCTATCACAGTACAGCAATTGTTGTTTTCCCCTTTCTTCCTTTAACCCTCATGCCTGAGCCTCTGCTTTTACTGCTTTACCATTGCTCTGTACCTTTCTCTTGGTTCTCTCCACACTTTTTTTCTTTTCCGCTGCCAGTTATGCCTGTTCCCAAACCATAGCAGGTGTCACTGCAGCATGATCACTCTGGTGTAACTCATCATTCCTCTAGTTATACCTGGGGTTCTACATTTCCTGATTTTTTTTTCCCCTTTCAGGTTCAGAAACACAGTTCTAATAAAGATCTAGTCTTCCAGTGCTACACTGTACTGTGTTTAGGACCATAAGGCCATCCCTATGCTCTGCCAGCTCTCCTTAGAATCCATGATACATGCTATTTCTTTTAGTATCTCATTATAAGTGTCATCGATATCTTGTTTGGCCTGAAGCCACATGGCAGCCTGACAGGGCTCTGCTGCAGTTTGGCAGCTCCCGTGCAGGGCACAGCTGTCAGCATCTCTTATCCTCCATTTCAGAAAATCAGCTGGTACTGGCAAGAGATCACAAGCTAAGGCTAAGCAGTAACTGTGCATCCTTTTGAGCAAAGCAGAAACGGGAAAATCATCCCAGGGATCGTTTTCTGTCCTAGTCCTTTTGGCAGTCCTTTCTTACTGATGGCAAATCTGATAAGCCACTTCTTTTGTGCTTCAGCACTTCATATAGAATGGGTTTTCCTCCTTCTACTACTTGTTGCAAGTGCACAGCAAAATGCTGGGGAAAACATAAAAGGAAGGCTGCTCATTACAGGTATGAGCATATGCTCTGCCTGTTAAGAACATACACTCCACCTGCTTCTGCAGGCCACTGTCAGGAACACAGGGAATTACCCCACTGAAGGAGAAATGGGAGGCTGTCTGTCATGCTGGCTGTGTGTCATGCTGGCTAATGTCCTGTTTCATCATTTTATGTCAGAAACTGTGAGGATCATGTGATGTGAAATATAACATCAAAGGACAGAGGACAAGAAGCAAAAAGGGGAGAAGGGAACAGCAGAGAAGAGAAAAGAAAAAACAAAGAAACAGCAGCAAAACAAACAAACAAACAAAAAAATGAAAATCAGGAGGAATCTACTTCCAGAGAATGCTGAACAACACTGCACTTTTATCCTTCCAGAGCACCATGTTCATTTGAGGGATGTTTTTTTACCTACATTATTTGATACTCTGGTACATCTAGAACCAAGCTGGCAGCACAGGCAAAGAGGAAATATAACTGTCATGTAAGAGAAGGAGATATATAATCAGGATGAATTCAAGAAAGGGAAAATGAAGAAAAGTGGAAGCTCCAAGTGCCTGTAGCTGATGCTAAGTCAGCCCAGGATTGTCTAAAGGAGAAAGCAATGTTAGTCAAGTGGGGTTACTGAGGAACCCTTGGGCAGGGTGGCAGTGCAAAAGGGCCATGGATCTGTGAAGGCACAGAGGAAGCCCACGGGTGGTGGTTGCCAGGCTTAGAGATGTTATGCTGGGACAATTAGTACCCTTAGACAAATAATTGCTCATCAGTACCAGCCAGGGAATTGCAATCTGGCCCATTACTGAGAGGCACAGGTGGCACTTCTGAGTGGCCCTCACCCTACCAGGGAGCACATGGACCTCCTCCAGGGAGACCCTGCACAGCCCAATACACCTGGAGCATCCACTGTTGTATTTAAAGTAGGTTCTGAGACTTATACCCTAATCTAGGTATATGTTTTCATACCTGATAAATAACATACTTAAATGAAGTGTGTGCAGCCCTTATGAGAGAAAACAATTGCTCATCCACCAAGACAAAGAGGAGCTGTATAATCAGACCTATACTGTCCAGCTGCTGAGCTGTTACAACTCTCCTTGCTGACTACTAAAAGCACAGAAAGCATCTCCTCCTATGTGGGGAGGAGCAGGAGACAGTCCTGCAGGATCTGTAAATGGAAAACCACCTCTTTGCAAGGCAATTGCCTGCTTTGGAAGGAGCATGTTAAATATTTACCCCTTGTACTAAAGTTGTGATGTGGGGTATATTTCTCACCTTGATTATTTCATACTAGAGGTGAACCCACATTGCACAGTGCCTTGCTGGCAGGATGCACTTGAATTCCCTTTGTCACCCTGCAGTCACACCAGTGGTCAAAAGGAAGCCTTTTAATGGGTATCTTGTTTTTTTGATGAAATAAGTCTTTAGACAAATGAACTGCTAATAAGCCTTATCTGCTCCAATACAGCCTTGTCCATGTCCTTTCCTGTGCTCTGCTGCCTTCTTTTCTCTTTTCACCCTGTGTTTTGTTCAGAAGCCTCACCTGCAAACTGCAGGGTCACCTGTGAAAGGAAAGGAAAAGAAAGGACTGGATCAAGGGCAGAGTAACAAATCCACATGGTATCTGATCTGCTCTAATGTCTGACAGGAGCCCTGTAGAGCATAGATGTGAGGACTTATCTGGAAGAGCTGATGCTGTCTGGAGTTATCTTCCCCAGCTGAAGCCATGAAAAAGGCTGTTCCAGAGCAGGTCCATGAGCAGCAGATGCAGCCCTGACACATGGGAATGGATTGCTTCACAATGCTCTGTCTCACAGGAATCAAGGTGTTGCTTCTTGAAAGCTGCTGACTCTGTTAGAACCCCCCTTGAGTCAAATTAAAGCAGGAGAAATCATATATGGGTAACTTTCAGGAGTACTGTTGGTTCTTCAAGTCATCATGCAATGAGTCACAAAAGAAAAGAATTAAGACCTCAGCTATTAAGTGTTTGATTTAGCTGGTGATTCAGCTCCAATCCATGTACACCTTTAGAGTAACTTCAGACTTACTATGACCTGACCAGTGTGGACACCCCCCCCACCCAATGCTGTTGAGGCACCTTGACTGAAGATGTCCAAATGCCCAGGGCCTTTCAGCCTTTATTTTGGGAAAATCAGTGCCAAAAGCTGAGAACTACAAAGATGTTAAAACAAAACAGCCTCTGTAAGCACAGCATTCATTTAGTCTCAGAAGGAAAAAAGACAAAGACCCGAAATCTTTCTCTGCCTCCGAGAAAACCAAGTAAGTGCCACAGGGAAAACTCAAGAGCAGAGTTGGTATGAACCAGCAATATCTTGTGGGAGTTAGGGGTATCAAGTGGAAGAAGCAAGATCATACATTCAATATCTGCATCTCAAAAAGCCTGTGTATACCTAGATCTCTTTCAAAAAGATATATTTTTATCACTTTGATATTCCACTTGCAATGAGGGGGGAAAAAAACTTCAAAATGATTATAAATCTAGATGGATTTGGGAAAGAATATTAAAGACTGAGATCATAACTGAGCTTTTCTAACTCAACAGACCTCTCTTGAAACCTTAATTTTGCAAGATACTTAAGCATGTGCTTAATGATAATCACCAGCTGAAAGCAGTGGGACTACTAGCATGCTTACAATTAGTAGAAATGCTTAAGCACCTTGCATAAATTAAGACCTATTATTCTAAATATGTATTAAGAGCCTTCAGGAGATGAGTTTCTTGTGGCACTCTGCTATTCCTACTTCCCAACCGTTATAATACCTACTTGCAAGTTCACAGATTCTAAAATACATCACTATTATGTTTGTAGCTGCAATGAAAACTGAGCTGGAGGTTTAGAGTCTGTTATTTATCACTGTGATTTTTATTTGCCTTAGCAGACAATTGTCTCTGATTTTTTTTGTATTTCCACATCTTATAATGAAAGTAGGACTCATCACATTATCCCACAGGAATAAAATATTTACTTGTGTTTTGGGTGGCAGATATATTCGTCAATATAGGAAGTTAATTCTTCAAATAATGGCAATCCCTTGGGATTGTTCACTGCCTGCATTAAGATATCAGCAGTGTGATCAGCAGATTGTCTATCATTTCTATCACTCCAAAGCCCACTATCTGCCCTGACAAGCAGAACTGCCATGGCTCAATCTTGCCACTATTCCTGCTTGACATCTCCGTAGAATCATCAAGGGATACTCTGAAAGCAACTGCCAACATGTCTTTGACAGGCCACTCATGTTTTTGGTTTTTTTCCTTATTCAGCTCTGACTGTGCCACTTCAACGAAGACTAGGCATCAGTTTGAGTCATAAATAAGTAAAGTGAAAAACGTCAGGAAGAACTGAGTGAATCCGAGCCTGACAGAAATAATGTATTTTAAAGAACCTCTGCATAGTTTCACCACTCACCCATTTGGGATGTTGCAGGTAAAGCAGCAATTGGTGCAGCTTCATGCTGGGCATCGTGCTGCCTTTGTACTGTCAAAATCAGCAGAAGAACATTCTTCATCTCCAGCCAGCAGAAAAGCTCTCCTTAATCTTCTCAGATGATGGCCTGGCTTGTCTTTGTTCCAGGCTGATACACTCTAATTCAGTCTGCTTGGGTCTAATCCAAAGTTCTCGGGAAAACTGCAGATAAATCGCGGTTCAGTGGGATATTTCTGAGGCAGCAAGAGTGAAAGACAATATAACATTCCAGATCTTCCATCTGCCACCCTCTCCCCATTCACCAGGCTCACTTCAAAGCTCTGTCCTTTCACTGAAGTGCCCAACACCTGAAAAACTGGCTTTTTTTTTGGAAGTTTGCTGTGTTTGTCAGGAGCTGTGTGATTGGAAGCCCATGGCCACACACATGCAGAGCTAAAGCAACAGCCCTCTGAGTTCTCAATCTCCCAAACTAAAGGAAAGCAGGCAATGAATTACTGAGCACAGACCTATAGCAGAAAGAGTTGGGTTTTTTTTGTGCACCTCACAGCTACTATTTACAGGAAGTGTAGATATGACTGCAGAAGAATTGAAGGCTTCTGTCCATCCTGGGTAACAAATAGTGATGAATTCTGGACTGAAAGTTCACATTCACAGTAATTTATATAAACTAGACCAGCACACTTGGAGCTTTTACTACACCCCAGCCAGCTCGTGGCACCTTTGTGGTCCAGGATCCTTGGAGTAGGTAGGGTTGTTTTGGCTTCTATAAGAGAAGGCAGTTTGAAGGTTTCTTTAATTTCTTCAGGCAATAAGTCACCAGCGAAGTAATTCCAGCATGTTGAGGCACAGTAAGCTTGTTGGGCTCATTGACATGTGTCCCGTGTACCTCCTGAGCTGGGAGAGGATGTGACCAGCAACAGAAAAAGTGTGGAACACGGGCAACTCTCATGCCTTCATGTAGAACCCCAGCTCTGCAAGGGTAATTCTTACCTGGCTGTTTAATAGCAGCAAAGGGAGCAGAGCAGGACTGAAAGTCTGGTCCTTTTTTTAAAGATAACAAAACCCAGACAAGGAGAAAAGCTGTGTTTCATACTGTGCTGGCTTCTGTTAGAGCAGAGTATTCAAATCCATTGTGAATTTAAAAGGCTGGTATAAACTAATATCTCCAGGTATCTCCAGCAAATCCTAGAACAGAAAAGAATATCTAACTGTTTCTGCTCTGCCAAAGTTAACTATTATTACAGCATGGAGATATAATATTAATTTAGTTTCAGCGAAATTGGCTGGCATATGTGTTTCTGTGAGCCAGGCAACAGGTCATTACTGAAATAGCAAAACAAACCTGTTCACCATTCTTGGTCCAGCACACTGCATTTAGATTTTAAGATCATAACTGTTGGATACCTCTCCTGCAATGATGTACAAGACCCACTCTGCCAGAAGCTATATTCTATCATAAAATTACTTTGCTGTATCTTCCTTTTCCAGACCCATCTCAATGTAACAAAATTTAACAGTCCTGCAGACAATGCCAAATATCCTTCATTCATAATTAAGGTGAAGGCAAGTGGTACAAATCTCTAATTATCTTTTATGTCCTATTTATTTTCTAGTGAATTATTAAGTAGTGATTTATAGCCCAAATTCCACATGTGTACCTGCTAATTCAGGGGGAAAAATATCAGCCCTTCAGACTCATTCAGCTAATGGGCATTGCTAATTGAAAAAATGTTCTTTGCACATATCACTAACTTTCCAATCATTTACTTGTAGAAAAGTTTGAAAACTAAAAAGTTTTAAAAAAAGAGAGAGAGAGAGAGATTAAGTGGAACTTTGAAAGCTGGGCATGGTGCTGAGTTCTCCCTCCTCCATGCAGGCAACAGGCAAAAATCAGTACCTGAAATAGTCTGTCACCTTATTTTAGTTTCTGGCAAAGTAGGAAGTTTTCAGGAACAACAAGTGAAGTTTAAAAGCAGAGTTTATATCCCATGCATTCTTTCTAGTGCTCACTGTGCTTCCTGCAGGAAGGATGTTTTCTGCAGGGATGTGCCTTGGCGATCTCACACTGAAATGTGCTAATCTCTTAGGACCAGGCTTTCAATAAACTTTTCAATCAAGGCTACAAAACTGTCTGAGTCTGAAAACATCTCCGGACGTTCTTTCTTTTTCTTCTTTCTCTCTTTCTCCCTTTCTTTCTTTCCTTTCTCTCTTTTCTTCTTTTTCTTTCTTTCTTTCTTTCTCTCTTTCTCCCTTTCTTTCTTTCCTTTCTCTCTTTTCTTCTTTTTCTTTCTTTCTTTCTTTCTTTCTTTCTTTCTTTCTTTCTTTCTTTCTTTCTTTCTTTCTTT
>NW_016690312.1:2439064-2478822 GCF_001604755.1 Lepidothrix coronata | reverse complement strand
TGCCTTGGCGATCTCACACTGAAATGTGCTAATCTCTTAGGACCAGGCTTTCAATAAACTTTTCAATCAAGGCTACAAAACTGTCTGAGTCTGAAAACATCTCCGGACGTTCTTTCTTTCTTTCTTTCTTTCTTTCTTTCTTTCTTTCTTTCTTCCTTTCTTTCTTTCTTCCTTTCTTCCTTTCTTCCTTTCTTCCTTTTCTTTCTTTCCTTTTCTTTCTTTTCTTTTCTTTCTTTCTCTCTTTCTTTCTTTCATAGAACTGAATTTTTCTGCAAAAGAGGTTTCCTTCTCAGAACTAAGGCTGCCTCCTGTGCTGGATGAAAGTCCTTGCCAGAGTCCCTGCTCCATCCTGAGCCACTGCTTTTGTGTAAGGACTGGTCCTTTGATAGTAGCAAAGAAACCCCCTGAGCACCACGAAGCGAGAAAAAGCAGAATCAAAGACGACCTGCTGCAAGAGCTGCAGCACCAAACCCTGTAACCTTTCTTCCCTGTTTTTCCTCTTTTCATTTCTGTTGTTTTCTTCCTGGGTTGTCGAGGTTTACCCCCAGCCAGCAGCCAAGCCCCACGCAGCCACACTCTCACTCCCCCACCAGAGGGATCAGGAAGAGAATCAGGAGGGTAAAAGCTGGAAAACACATGGGTTGAGATTGAGCGAGTTTAATAGGGAAAGAAAAGCCACACATGCAAGTAAGGTGAAACAAGGACCTAATTCCCTGCTTCCCATGGGCAGGCAGGTGTTCAGCCACCTCCAGGAGAAATTCCCCCCATTTCTCATTCTTCCCCCACTTTGTAAACTGAGCATGATGTCACAGTGTGTGCAATATCCCTTTGGGCAGCTGGGATCAGCTGTCCCGGCTGTGTCTCCTCCCAGCATCCCATGCATCCCAAACTTCCTCCCCAGCCTGGCACTCCAGAAAGCAGAAAAGGCCTTGGCTCTGTGCAAGCCCTGCTCAGCAAAAACAGAAATATCTCTATTACCAACCCTGTGTTCAGCACAGATCCAAAACACAGCCCCACACCAGCCACTGGGAGGAAAATCTCAGCCCAAACCAGCACAGAGGTCAAGGTAACTTTACTTTCCAGTGCAGGATTTGCCATGTGGACTGTTAAGCCAGAAGTCTTGGCTTTCTCTGAATGGCCTAAAAATCAATTGTTTGGGTTGAAACTATCACATATTTTGATGTGCTGACAAAGTAGAGAAGAGCCTCAAAATCTGACCATTCTGCCTTTCTTCCTTCTAAATCTCTCAGTCTCCGGAGAGCTGATTTATAATTTTTGACCTCTTGTAGCTGGCAATACTGAGAATCAGTCCTAAGCACCCCGTCTACCCTTTTCACCATGTCCTACAGAGTCTGTGTAGACATCAGTGGCTGCTTTGCACATATGGACCCCTCTGTACCTACCCCTGAATATTAGATAGCATCTGGTACCATGTTGTGAGAGTTGACACTGGCAGGTAACAGGAGCAACCACAAATCACAGCTAGAACACAAAGAGTAAAGTTATTTCTGTGACCTTGCAAACTGGGGGATCCCTGAAGCAACCCCTGGGCAGAGGCACACAAGTGGAGACAGAGGCACCCTAAACTGGTCCATGCCAGAGGATTGCTGGCTCCTGTTCACAAGGCTTGTCAGGAGTTGCTACAATGAACAATTTCCAGTCCTCCTGGCCAGTCTTCTGCTTTCAACCCATTCCTCCCCCACTGGTGCTCTCTACGAAGCAGCTGTGGACAGTCCTACGAGGATTGCTGCTCTCTGGTTCCCCAGAGGCGTTTTGGTTTGTTCTCAGGACATCTCCTGCAGCTGATAGAACCCCAGTCCATCCACCACTAGAGCAGAGAAGCAAAGCAGAAGTTTGTCCCACAACATACCATGACTTTGGCTCCAAAGCTGGTAACCAGACGCTGTCCCCAGTTACATGCTGCGTGTTTTTCCTGATGCATTTGTCTGCAGTACCCACATGCCCAGTCTTGGCCTCACAGTCACCACAGGTTTGTGCTGTGTGATGTGATTATGACCTAAATGAAGCCTGCAAAGCTGTTCTAGACTGAGGGGAAAAAATAGAGGAGCAAGTATTGCTTTGCCAACCCTTTCATTCATATTAGAAAAACAGACTATTAAGTCCATAATATTTTTCTAACCCTGCACTATATAATAATTTAACTTCTCATTGCTAACACTTTTGCAAGCGCCTCAGAATAATTTTCAGAAAGGAAGATGAAGAACTAAAGTTTTTAATTTAATTTAAAGAAGGGAATTATTCAGTTCATAAAGTGCCATACATTTAACCTCATTGTCTGCTGCAGGAGTCTAACCTCTAAAGTCGATTCAAAGGTAACCTGAATCCCCCCTGTGAGGACTGTTCATATCCATTAATTGTTGCAATACAAGATACTGCAGGTTGGAGCTGGTTGCCAGTTCTCCAGTGTCTGAAAGGTACTCTCAGCAGAGAGGAGGACAGCACTGGGACTCATTTAACTCTGACTTTCACATTAATTTTGCTGTGCTGTGAAGAGCAAAGACAAAATCAATGTCCATCAGTGATTATGCAAGGTAAAATATCTAGTGATATTGAATACCAATGGTAGTGGTGAGCATTAAACTTACTTAAGGATTGTGGAGTTGACAAAGCCGTTTATTCCAGTTTCACTCAATTTTCTGCAATGCATACAAGTTTAGAAAAATATAACAATTACAAGGAAAATACTGGATTGCAGTTCCTGGCGAGGTAGATTTTAAAGCAACAGACAGTATCGTGTATGTATGTAATTTTGCAGTGCACAGGTCAGGGAAGGTTTGAATCATGCAAGGACAGGCTAAATCTCTGCAAAGAACATTTTGTGACCGAGATAAGTTCACCTCTGTCACAGCTGTGTTATTTCTGGCACTGGAACACATTGTGGCTTCACCGCTCAGAATGGAGGCAAAGAAATGCAACTTATGTGGCAGCTCTCCCACACCAGTGCTCTTCTCTCATTTTCCCCAATAAACCCTGTCTGAAACCCTCACTGAGTTAATGGGACTTCAGCAGATCTCACCATATAACTTAAAAATTTGGAATTATAACAACAACTGAGTACAGGGGTTTGTACTGAGAGTTGAACATTTCTGGTTTTCCCCTGAGATTCTCATAAAACCATTTTTCTTTCTTCCCTGAAATTTCCCTATTGTTATTCCAATACTATTGCTTATGTTCCACATTCATTAGAGCTCTCAAAGCACAGTTTTTATCCTGGCAAAGAGATAACAGATAGCCCATTTTTCCTCTGTAAACCACTGACACCAAATCAGACCTTTTGTGCTTAAAAGGCATCCTTAGTGCTGAATTTCATTGGAAAGTATTTCCATTTATTCCTCCCAGTGAAATTTTAAGACAGTAAATATGAACTCAGTGAAAAAAATACTTTGAAAAGCAAATCTTGATGACTATTTAGTCTTGTTTTACCCATGGGAAATAATTTATCTTATACAAAAGGTGAGCATATTGCAGACATAAATTGCTATGAGAAAAAAATCAAACTTGTTGCATGTTGTTTTGAGGAAAATGTTTACCATCTTCAGTAAAGCACATGTTTTGGAACAGCATCAAGGCAGGAGAGCTACATCAGCCAGTTCTGATGGTCTCTAGGCAAACACCAGCAGAGATGCTGAGAACCATCTTGCAAAACTGCTTTTTATTGGATTCTTCAGCAGCATCCAGGAGGTAACTGATACACAACAAGCGGTGAAACATTGCCAGAACAGCCATTCAGATTTGGAATAGCTTTGCAAAGATGGTATTTTGAGATGGTCTTGGTTTACAGCACAAAAAAAAGATAAAGCAAACATGCTCATACCTGTCCAAGTTGCAGTTTATCTAAAGGACAGTGTTCATAGTGTGGCCAAGAGGTTTGTTGCTGTAGAGAAATCCAGGGTAATAAAAGGGCACAAAGCACCTCGAGGCAAATGAGTCCTTCCCAACACAAAGACTAAGCTCACAACAAGGGTGAATGCATGAGGAAGAAAGAGGCAAATGAGAAATGCCACTGAAAGACTCTAAAAATTATTATGTGTTTGATTTTCTTCTTTCTCAAGCTGTAAACACTATTCACTGGCTTTGACCTATAATAGAATCTTGTCCATAAGACACAGAGGAAAATGAAATAGGACTTAAACAAAAAAAATCTTCTTAGAACATAAGCCACAAGGGGGATAGAATTTTTCTCCTATCTTCAGTTTACACTCTGTCCTTTATTCTGGCATCAAAATTGTTAACTAATTACATTCTTTCTTCTAAGAAAAAATCCCACTGAATATTTATTTCCATTCTAATAATGCCTTTTTTTTTATCTTACCATAAGAAGACTAGCAGTATTTGAACACATTAATCTCTGCAGTTAAGCAGACAATAAACACCCCTCTATCCTACCCCCGAGCCTTTTTTTGTCCCACAAGTGTTTCACTGTTTGAGGGAGCATCATTTTCCAATGCTTTAGGTGTGCAGCACAAAGTATGGCCCTAATCCTGCACTGTGATCTGCCCTGGCAAAAGATGCATCTGGTCCAGCTCTCCAAGACCAGAATGTCTTCAAAATGTTAAGATTTCCTGTAGAGATCTACTTGAAAATTGACTTTAACGGAAGCTGAGTCAGAACATCCAAATACAACCAGAAAATGACAAAGCCAATGAAAGTAAAAAAGGGAAGAGACAAAGTCTGACACTGGGATAATAATTAGCTATATTCAGGGAATGATACATCTACATTGAAATTGCTGGCCACAGTTATTTGATGTTGATACTTTTTAATTGCTCATTTATAGGTGAGGCACACTGATATTAGTGCCTGTAGTTCAGACGCTCAAACAAAAAGTGCCTTTCCTGAAGTGACAGTCTCAGAATCAGAACCAGGACCAGCTCCCCTGCCTCCAAATGCCATGCCCAATTAACTGCACCATAGTTCCCCACAGGAACAGAGTCTGTGCTCATACAGGATAATCTGTGTGCATGCTACTCAAGGAAATTAAAGTGCAGCTATAAATCGCAGCTTGTAGCTGCTGTCTGGCCAGCTGCCCAAAGTAAGGCCAGAGGTATCCTCACTATGAAGGAAAATATTTGCTGCCTGCAAATTGATTTTTGTTTCTTCTTCCAAAGGGAAAAAAAAAAATGAGCCGCACATATCCAGCTTTCTCAATTTAAAATGTCACCCAATACAGCCTCACAATCATTCAGGTGACACTCTGAGTTTATCTCATGTGATGCATTGCAAGTTCAAGGGACACACCAAGGACAGTTCAGCGACATGTTAATTATATCTCCAGCAAGAAAATCCACTTTAAAAAAAATGTTGTCTAGGTATATGTGTCCCTTTAGAAGGACAAGAGACCAAGGAGATTGTTCTTTTGTTCTTTGAGAAGAACCATTACACATCTCTCAGTAGCCTAAGAGGTAACAACCTTGACAATATACACTTAGCTTAAATCCACTCACTGAAAAAAAACCTGGAGAGTGTCAATAGAAATATATGTACAGTAATTACATTGATGATCCTGTGCTGTTCAGGTAGGAGCTTTTGAAATGGAGATTAGTGGCTGAAGATGATAATGTTCAGGTTTAGGATGTGGCTTTTCAAAAAGTACTTTTGAAAATGAATGCAATGGGAAGCAGGTTCACTGGTTCTGATAATTTTGAGTTATAGCTCTTCTGTGGAGGGAGCAATTGGACTCAACTTCTGTTATTATTAGTCAGAGCACTTATGCCCCTGCTGCTGAAGGAAAGTTCATAAACTCAGGTTTGCCCAAGATGGATGAACCATAATATGCTTATCAGAAGTTACCTACTGCTTTATCTTTCATCACACATTTGCAGTGTTTCATTTTCCCGTTGCCATTCTAGGCTGTTAATGAAGATGGCCAAATGGATCATGTCAAACTACCCCCATAAATATAAAAATGCAATATGACACCACACAAGAAAAACAATTCTCATGCCAGCTTATCAACACTGTTACTATCATCTACACGGGTTTCTGCAAGTGTCTTTATCAAAAAAGGTTTAAAATGGTTCTTTTGGCATCACCTGGAGAACTATATTCTCTCAGAAGCGTATTTATGTCCCTTCCAAACTGATGACAGATTTTTAACTACTGGCAGCAATAAAACAAATTTCTTTCCAGCACATGATTTCCACTGAAAAAACCTTCCAAGCATGTAGTTTCTCTAATGTTTGACAGTCATTCCTGCATCATAATGTAGAGTGAAATGTACTGTATCATAATATATACATACCTGAGAGGATGGGTTTAAGCTGCAGAGTCTGGGGGTCAATCACAGTTTAGCAGTGGCAGCAGGGACTTTGGTGGGCATTGTGAGACCCGTGAGGATTTAGGGACAGACCTGAGTGGTTTTCCTGTCCTGAGCTCTGTGTTGCTCCTTAGGTCAGGCCCAGGGATCCCAGCTCTAAGATAAATGAGCTCTATACCTTCAGCAACATCTGCTGTACGGACACACTAAATGTGAGATGAGCAGAGAACGTTGCCCTGAGTCCCACTGCTAAACTTTGTACCACATTAGGAGGATATTCAAGAGAGAGCAGCTGATGCAATTAGTTGGTATTATTAATTTAATAACCTGTCCCTCCTTTCAGGCTATCCCACCAATACTGCTGTACTCTTTGTAATGCACATCTTTAAAAACCCATTTGTTTCATTACAGTGTCCCCACAGTGAAAAGAGCAATAATACTAAAAGGGTTTGAGTATTGCTACTTATCTTAAACTACTACAGACTTTGCTGAATGGATGGGAAGAGATTTGGATGTGACTTTGGAAATTAGTTTTAATAAATTGTCAGCCCCTCATTTCAGTGAAATGTTTGCCAGAGACGAATATTTACTGTCATCAGTACTTGCACCACATCTCAAGGGCAGAACTAACACATACTTCTAACTCAAACTGACATAAATTGCAGGAAGAATCCTTTCAAAAATAAAGGGCTGAAGGCCATGCCACAAAATGCCTCCCTTACTTCCTGCTCCCTGCTTTTCATCTGCCTGGCAAGGTGAGCTTTTTGACAAAATCTCCTTTGAGCACAGCCAGAAATGCAAAAGAGAAAGGTAAAATGGGAGTCATTGTGACATTCCTGTTCCCAGCTGGCGCAGTTAAACCAGGAGGGTGCCCAGGCACACTCTGTGTTTGAGAACAACACAGCCCCCAGAATACTTGGACCTTTTCTTAGTAGAAGAATGGAATACCCATTGTTCTGAAACATTAGTTCAGAGAAAGTCACCAAATTATACCATATGTCTGGCTTTTTATCTTGTACTTTAAAGCCCAGCTTAAGCCAGGTGTCAGTGAATTGCAGTGCTAACCAGCATCTATGCACACACATCTCTTTCTTTGCAAGAAACAACTGGATGCTCATCATTTGTGAGGCTCCACAAAATGCAGCTTCTAGACAGATAACACACATTTCACTTTATTCACTGATTATTTGCAGGCAGATGTTGCAGCCCAGATCATTTGCTTTTAACCATTACAAGAGCTGGCTCCTGAAAGGTATTGGTTTCAGAGACCCTTAAATATTCTCAGTATACATTAACTGATGCAATACTTTCCTTTCACTTCCTGCTTATTATTCCAGTAATTTTAACCCTGGCAGTGTTCCAGCACAGTTGATCCCAGTTTAACATTTCACACAGACAGCTTTCTTCCTACAACCAGACCAGGCCAACAAATATATGGACCAGCTGCATTTATTTTTTCCACGTGCTACAGTGCCTGGAACAATCTTCTCTTCAGTGGAGATCTCGGATATGCCAAGATGTCTTTCTTCATCAGACAGATGTGTCAGTCTTTAGATTTGGGTTGTTTGAAAAATACCAATTATAACCAGGTTCAGATTTTGCTACTGTTGTAATGAATAGAGAAATTTCAGGATGCAAAAAGGAGTGTGGATTTTTTAATGGAACCTTAGAAAATATTTGTGAGGGTACATTTGGTTTTTAACCTTGCAGTTTTAACAGTGACTGTAGTAATATGCATAACCAAGGATGTAACCAGTTATTCACAGAAAGTAATGTTGTTTTCATAGAGTCATAGAAGTCCAGAGTTGGAAGGCACCCACAAGGATCATTGAGTCCAAATGTTGGCCCGGAACAGGACACCCCAACAGTCCCACCATGTGCCTGAGACTGTTGTCCAAGTGCTCCTTGAGCTCTGAGATGCTTTAAAAAATTAAAATTAAATAAAATAAATACTGAGGACTTGTTTTCTGCTAATCTGTTATGCTGTGACCTTATCACCAGGGAGCAGCTCTGGAAAGGAAGAAGTGGAAATAGGTCTTCAAGGCAAGACTGATACCAAGAGAGAACCCTTTGGTCACAGCCCCTGCCTGGCCATTTGCCATTTGGCTTCAGGGGGCTGTTTGAGCACCACAGATTTGATTAATTTCTGGAGGGTCTTTGCTTCCACAGTGCAAGTGGATATTGGCTCTGGTAGCACTGAAAGAGTTGTCTTGAACTTCAGGAAAGTAATATTGCTCCAGGTTCTGTCAGTCCTGCCATGCCACGCTGAGACCACATTGCCAGCTTTATTTGCAGTGAATCATATCTACACAGAGGGCTCTGTCATCAGCATCTCACAGCTCTGGGTTCTTTCTGTTCCCAAAGAGAAATCTGCTCTTTTACCTCAGTAGGAAAGTATGTAGGTAAGCAGAAGAATGTCTGTTCTTCGCAGAAATATTATAAAAATATTCAAATACTCAAACATTTGTGTAGTATTTGACTAATAGTTTCGCTTCATTGTGTCAGGAGTGAAGTCCTGGCCTGGAGGAAGACACCATCAGGTTGTTTGGGTGTTAACAGCAATATTCCAGCACTGAGACTAGTGATATAAATCCACGGCTTTGCCAAGGAAATGTCACTGGTGAGGTCCAAGAAGCACTCAAACTTCATGTGGGGATGGGTTCTCCTCTCAGGCACAGGCAGGTGCCACGATGCTCTTCATGCCAGGGCTCAGCCTCTTTGCCAGGCGAACATCTGAAGAGCTCCTGGGTTTGTTAGACTTGTGTTTTGCTCCCCCTCTGCAATCTCAGTTCATGCTGCTTTGTGCTGTTCTCCAAACTTCAAATTCCTATCATGAATTACAATGCTTGTAAGCATTCCTTTTGTTCCAGATGATCATCAGAATCTGGCTTTATTTTCATAATTGCCACAAATGTCAGGCTGCATAAGCATCTTCAGGGGTATTTTCAGCTGGGACTCTCCTCTTTCCATTTTGAAGAGGCTCTCTGTATGCCATCCTTTGTGAGAGGCAGCACAAACCCTGGGTCCTTTGTGAGCACACCTAATATCTCACATGGTATCCTGACCTTGGACTAGGCTTTTACACAAACACAACCCCCCAAAGGTGTCATTCAGACAGCAAAAGTGGGCCGGAAGTGACAGAAAAACCAGTACCTTCTTTACTTATTTTACATAAAAATAAGATACACACAAATATTTATTTCTTGAATCAGCTGTAAAACGTACAGTTCTTGTTTGTGCTCAGCATTATCTGCCAACAATTTCTTTTCATTATTGACAGAGTATTTACCTTTGCAGGAAAATACAAAAGACAAATGGCTTCTGACGCTGTATTATTGTTTGTGAAGCTCCAAAACACAAAGCAACAAGAAGGAACTGTTTTAATTTGCAAAGAATTCCTTGAGTGATTACTTTGTTTTCCTGCAATTTAGATCTGCCAGCTTGGAAATGGCTATTTAAAGGTTTGTGAGGATTGTCAGCACCATTTAAGAACTGCATAGCTTTACATTAGTGGTAGGTGCTTTCACAGTCAGCTTGTATCTTGACTGTTTAAATCTCCTAGTTTTACTAGGCAACACAGATACCTTGGGATAGATTTTCCACTTGGCTGAGGCTTGAAATCCTTTTCTGGTACCGTAAGTTGCCCGGTAAAATGTGTGCCTATTAAATAAATTACACCCACAGTTCAATGAATGGTGCAAAAATGTATATCCCGCAAGGTTTTAATAATTAAAAACCCCTTTACATCCCAAGCCAGCTTATTGCTTTTGAAATTCATTCAGGTCCCCTCACGGATCACATTTTGACAAAATGGACTTTTTCATGCATATTTTTTAATTTTATTTTGCCAAAGTCACATTTTCAGCTGAAAACCTATAAAGGGAAAAGGTCCAAACCAGCTCCAGCCAGAAGGCTGCAATCTAAACGATAAGGCCATCAGTCTGTTAGCATCACCTTCAAGGACTGAAGTTATTTGTGCTGTTAAGGCAGGCTGAATTTAACACTCCGAAAACATAAGTCAGCATGATTAATATCTCTAAAGAAAGGACATTTCTCAGAATTGCAAAAGGCCCTGACTGTGCTGGGTGGATCCCTGGGAGTTCTGATGACTTGGAGGTGTTTATCCCTATGAATATTCCTGCTTCATTTGTTCTTAATGTAGGAGACACCTCAGAAATATTTGCGTGCACTTTCACCTTATGAATGGAAGGACACCTTTTGTACACACAGATCATCCAAGGAGATCTGGAGATGTCCAAAATGCAGCTTTTGAAAGATCTACCTGCAGGGGTCTTTAAAACTGTAAATTCTTGGACACTGCCATCACTGTCATCACAGGCTATGACACCACCAGTTATTAGTGCTTCTCCTGCCTTCTTCGTACACTTGTCACTTTTTCTTCTTTTTTTTTTTTTTTAACATACTACTTCATACTACTTCCCAACAGGAAGTAGCTCACATGAACTTATTAACATCCACATTAGGAAAAAAAATGAATTTTTCTGTATTACAAGATAATGTTTTCATAGATTTCAGCAGAAAGAACAGATTTCAAAACACTTGTGGTACCTGGTAGGCAGCTGACCTTCCTGGGGTATTCTGAGAATGAAACTGTTCCCCAAATGGACAGAAAAAATCCTTTTCAATCCTCAGAATTTTTTGATTTAATTATTGTGTCAGCCATCCCCCAATGTATAAATAAGAGTGTCTTGTTATTTGTCTGTTTTCTAATGAAGTTGGGGTTCTTCATTTTGCATAAACAATGCTATGGACCCATTTCATTAGTTAGGGAGAATGTGTAAATTATACCACAGTTATACAATAAATCCAGTATCTTTATAAAAAAACCCACCGACTTTCTCTTCAGCTCTAAGCTTCAGTCTAGTGGATTTGTCAGACCAGGTCTTGTTTTGGGCAAACTGAATTACAGGAGTTGTACATTCTGTGTGTGTTAGACTGGGGTTTTACAGCACTGATGGCACAGGAACACACATGGAGAGCAAGATGTATTTGAAAGCCAAACCTCCAGAGGTGATGCCCTGGCTCAGGATGCAGTTTAGAATGGATTTTTTGGTACCTTGTATTAGCTATAAGCAGCAGAAAAGGTGACAGAATTGGATGTACTTGGTTTATGAGGTAGCACAGAACTGTGACAGCCCAGAATCAACACCATGAAAGCAGATGGATGGGCACCTTCTGTCAGCCTGCAGGAGGATGTACAAGGTAGAGCAGACACCTGCAGACAGCTGCTTAGGTTCAGCTTCTGTTGGATGGAGTGAGCCTTGTGGCCAGGGTGGTTTCCCAACATTTCACTGTTTGACCTTTTCCTCAGCATTTTTATGCATGTCCTAATGTTCTACAACACAGAAGCAAAGGGATCTCCTTTCCTGCTTGTGTTACAACAATGAGCTTGTTGTTTCTGCTCCATCAATTCATATCATAAAGTGTGAACTTACCTGTAAAAGTTTTGCTTACATTGTTTTTTGGAATGGGGCTTAACTGGGGTGAATTTACATTCATATACAAGCTCAATACACACTACAAAGGTTTCCAGGGAGAACTATGCCTAGAAGATCTGTACCATGTTTTACTGTAGCTGCTCTACACATAGTGCCTTGTCTGAAGGTCAAAATATTTTACTCCACTGGTTGGTAAAAGTGGAATGTCCTAAACAAAAAGAGACAGAAAAATAAAGTACTAATAATGTCTGATCAATGAATAGCAATATTCTGAATGGCTTGACACTGGTCACTATTGATGTGTGGGATACAGTAAGTCGAGATTATTGAATGTCATGCTGCCCAGCAAAGGTTTGGTCATAATAACAAAATATCAGAGATGCCAAAATAAATCCAGGCCAGTTGGGGTTTGAGACAAAAGAAACCAGGCATTTTGCTTTGCTTGCTTGGCAGCAGGTTATTGCAGTGCCTCACACTGTGGTTGTCAGACCCAGGACTTGCCTCTGCAGCAGACACAGCAGTAGAACAAGGGCTTCCATATCTTTGGAGAGGGATCCATTTTGGGCCTGCTACACCACTAGCCTCAAAGAAAGGGTGATCACCTACAGTTCCTGGGGGCATACTGGGGGAATAAAAAGAAAAGGGACAGACCATGTCCATTAACTCCAATTAATGCAACAAACCTCCCCTGAATTTCATTCAATTTTCAGTCCAGGTGAGTAACATTTTCCCCTATCAATCTTTCCTTCCAACCATTAGAAGGAGTCTGAGTCTTTCTTTCCCCACAAATGGAGATTCTACATAAATGTGGTCCCACAGCAGGAAGCTGTACAGTATGGTATAAAAGAACCTTTTATCAAACTTAAAAGGATTAATGCATTTCTTTCAGCAAAAGCTCTGCATGTCTCCCAACTCAAGCAGTTTATGAAAAGAGAAGGATTTTTGTTTAAAATGCAGGTAAAGCCCAATTATCCAACGTGAAATCTCAAGCTGTTTGTTTGGGATCAAAATTGAATGTGAGAGAAGCAGCTCTCCCAGTACCACGCCCTAGAATGTCTGTGTCAGTGGATTTTGTAGACAAGGAAGCCACTGAATAAAGAGGAAGATTTTGGCATTTAACAGTTCAAGCTAGCACTGTTTGCAGCTTTTGGGCCAGGGTGGCTGAACTGCAACAAAGCACCGTGTCCAACAGAGCCTGTCACGATTTCAATTTTCATAAGGAAAGATGTGAACAGCCCTTTTCAGAAAACCCTTTACCAGCCATTTGTCGCTGTGCTTTTGAGAGCAGGAAAATGAAAATTAGTGTGGATTTCTTGTCATTGTCACATAACCACAGCCCACAAAGCATTGGGTGCTACAATGGTGGGCACTGCAGAGCTGATGGCTGTGCACTCAGGCTCTAACACAGCCTGTTGGGATGGTTTTAGAAGTTCCTTCCCCAGTTGCCCTCTCTGCCCTCTCTGCCAGTTCCCCACTCACACAGAGAAGGAAAATCCCAGCTTTCAGCCACTGCAGTTCAGAGCCTGATGCTTCAGCATAAACCCAACTTTTTGGCTGTACAGATCAAGTGTTCTGGCTCAGCAGCCTTGCTGAGGGTTCAATATCACTGTTTGCATCACCTTTCAATACCGAAGGTGATAGCAGAGGCAAATAGATACTTTCTCAGAAAAGCTGCTCCCAGGCCATCATACTCACACTGCCAGTGAAGGTAATATTCTGAATAACACATTGATATTTTCTAACTTGGTTCTTAATAAAATTGAGGATTATATCACAATTACATTAGAGAGTTATATACATAAAGAGCTGTAACCAGAGAGTTAAAATCTCGCATTGACATTGAATCTCAAATTAAAAACAAACAAGACCAATTGTAGCCTGAACAGACTCCTGCATAATTTGGAATTTCGATGCATTACTTGGCTGTTAATCAAAGTCCCCTTTCTTTTAACCTTAACTGTTGGAATCTCTCTCCTGTCTGAATGTCACCAGGAGGCAGCAGTGAAGGTCTTGCCGTTCACAGCGTGTCCTTTATCAACTTGTTGTCCTCGTTGGGAGTCAGGCAAATGAAACACTGAGCAGCATCAGCAGAACTTACAGTCTTGAAATCACAAGATTTGCTTTTAATACATTTCAATTAAATGTGGAGCTTGTTGACAGACTCCATGAACTCAAGACACCTTGGTAAGTGCAGTGGGGACGTGGGGAGCTGGATGAGTGTGACACAGGTAAAGCAGTTCCCCCATTTCTTGGGATGGAATAAAGGAAATTTGTCTTCAAGACAAATTGATAAAAGGACAATAATGTCAATATTTGGAAATTAAATGTCAAATAAATCAGCCAGAAGTATTTGTTGCCAGCATTCCCAGGGCTCAGTATTGCATTTGCACTGATGTCTGTGAGACTGATGGTGCTCAGCAGGTGTGAATATCAGCTTCCCTTCTGAATCCCATCCCTGGTGGTGGTCACTGGGAAAACACAAAGAGACAGCTCAGCTACTCCTTCCCTGCTTTTGCCATGATATGGGAGAACATTACTGACAATATGAGGTGTCAAACTGGGGGAGTATCTCAAATACTCCACCAACAGGTTTGTCTGGTTTTCAAACAAATAAAGCAATCCTCACCCCAGGGAATTTGAAAGGATACAGGAAAAACTGAGTGGCAGACTGGGCTACACCAGTTATTATATAAGGATGAAAAATGTACATAGTTTGTGCATATCCTGACACAAACATATTTCAAAATGCTCTCTTCTGTCACCACTGAACTAGCTTGTTAATCAATCAATAACCCTCTTGTTCTATTACACATTATTTGAGTATCACCTCAGTTATTATCATTGTTCATTAGCCCCAAAACCTCTACAACCTGATTTGCCTCATCCTGTGCTTTTCCTCTCAGTCAGGCAACCTCATCACTCACCACTAAAATGTTTTGTGCCTTGGCAGATTCCTGATTCCAGAGATGTGGAATGGGGAAGGGAAGCCAAGGAAAGGATCTTACACGGATCCCATTTTCCTTGGCCTCTTTGGTGCAACATAACAAGGAGTTTCATAAGCAACTTTTTTCTTTTTTAATTATTTTTTTTTTTTACATTTGCAATACTGGGGGACTACAGCATAATGTACATGGAAAAAGTGAATGTACCTACTGTAAAGTATGTTTCAAGCTTTTAGTGGTGTCCCTTTGACATCACGGTTTACAATGTGCTTATAATTACATTAAACATGCCAGGAAAGCATGAGGAGCTCAGATCCTTAGGGGCTCCCACTGAGTGACTGTACTTCAAGTGAGTTGAAGATATTGGTTATTGTTTTCATTCAGAACATGGCATTACTGGGCCTCAAAGCAGCTCTGGATGTTCTTCTGACAGAATCTCAGAAGTGGTTGAAGGGAATCACTCTCTACCTCCTCATGCCTTCTAAAAATCTTGGATTTCATAAACAACAGGACCATAATACCAAGTCAAAAAACCTGCCAGACAGTCCAGCAGAACGAGGCAGAATTGGGAAGTTTTTGTTTGCCAGTGTTCTATACATTTATCTTAAAAATCTTTCCAGATCTGTAATGAACATGTTGACTGATTTTTCAATGTTTAGACATGCTTTTATCGTAATTTTGCCATCTGTCATGACCATAAAAGGGAAAAGTAGACACTAAAAACTGGGAAAAAAATTGATTAGGGTGCCTAGATTTACTCCGTGTGTAAACTACACATATCCACAGAGAGGAACAAGCACACTCAGATTTGAAAACCTTGTCTGCAGTGAAGGTTTTTATGCAGTGAGATGCCATTATAATTAAACCAACCTCCTTTGGTTCTGCACAGTCTGCATTCAGGGCCCCTTAGAAGCAGCATTTAGTCAATTAACTATTTTATTAACCAATTGATTTTTTCTGTTAGTCCTTAACCTCTTTGTACCTGTAAGGAATGGTTATGAAAGCTGAATAAATTGGTTTCTTTCACCTCTAAAAGGCAACGATAAATAATAAAACAGGTTGAACAAGGTTTCAGTGGGGAACCCAAATACGAATAAAAACACCCGTCGTGTATCATATAATATAAAATACTAACTGCTAGGAGCAGCACAGGATTTCAATAAATCACATTGTCACAATGACCTTTATTGATAGACTGTTTCTCAGCTTAAAGGATTGGCCCTGCTGCTTTAGGAGACCTTTTGTTGTGAAGGGCCTGCAGATTCATCAGGCAACAAAAAGATTATTTGCCCACCACAGGCCTGTCTAAGTCTATATTCTAAGCAGAAGCAAAAACCCCAAAATATCTCAGGGACAGTTAATATTTACAGATTTATTTAGAATCACAGAAGAACAAACATGCATTCCTGCAATAAGCAAAAAATGTGATTTATATTATCACTTAGTATAAAGTGAGGGGAAAAAAAAGAATAAAGAAAAGAAATGCTCTTTCATTTCTGTTGGATAATAAACAGCTTGATTTTATGGAATGTTACGCTGTGCTGCAACTCTGCAATGACAGTCCAGTGTTACAAAATTGAATTCACCACACTGGCTGAAACCCAGCAGAGTTATTGGTTCCTCTATACCAATGGTTGAAATGAAAGACTAAGGAGGTGTGCAAAGGACACATCTTTGAAGCGACAGAAATAATCTCACAGTAAAAAAACACGTGTCACTCTAAAGAACCACCTCCTGCTTCAACAAAACCAGCAGAAACAACCTGACTCACATCCAGAACATAACTGAACTCATACTGCCTATCTAAAGAAAAATCTGAATTATAGTCTAGAGATTCGTCCAACCTAGAGTCAAGAGCTGTACAATATTTTCAATCATATATGCAAGAGTTTGTATGAAACCTAATGTTCTTCTTGAGGGTTCCTACTGTCTTAAATGATACAGATCTCCTGGGAACTTTTGTTCCTGTTAATTTTAAAGTTGACTCATGCTGGTTTGAATAAAATTCAGAGACTGGGGAGAGAGGTTGTGTCGGTTTGTAAAAAAAAAGAACAAACAAATGAAAATCTGTGTGTCCCTCTTACTGAAGAAGTGGCCATTAGTTTTTCTGGGTTTATATGACTGTGTAATGAAAAAGAAGTTGAAGGCTGAAGGAGAGTATTTTTAAAGAATAGCTCATTGGTGCTCAGTAATTAAGTGACTGAGCAAAGATCTGTGAAGAGAGGTGAGGAAACTGCCCCCTTCATCACTCCTTGTGCTGTGACTCCTTTTCTGCCCTTGTTTCTGGTGGTTTTGCACAGAACAGTTACATGACAGGGACTGGTTGCTGCTTTTGTATGAGGTGTTGGCATAACATCCCACTCCTCGTTATAAAATCTCTCTTTACAAATAAATCCCTCTCCGGCTCTTCAAGTAGTTACCCAACTTTGATGAGCCACTGTAATGATGCTATTTCCCCCCCCTCCCTTTTTCCTTTAAGGGAAAGTTTTTCTAAATTCTGTACAACAGTACCCCTGGCTGGGCTCACCTTCAGGTGATGCCTGGCTGCACGATGTGCCCTGTGTTTCTCCTCTGACAGCTCACACTCCTCACAGCCTCTGCACTGCAGGCTCCTGGCACAAACGTCTCCTCCCACCGCCCCTTCTTCAGTCACTTTTGACGTTCCAGTAACCCAGCCTTCTCCCGCTCCACTCTTCCCTGCTCTGCTTATCTCCACCTGTTCCTCTTGCAAAAATTCTACCACTTGCTGCTCTCCTTGTATTTTCCCACCTGAGCCTCCCTGTCCTGGGTGTTCATCCCATAAAGCTGCCAAGGTACTTCATCCACTCCCAGTCACACCCACCTTTGCTGTGTCCAATCTCCTCTTCACCAGCCATAAATTTCACAAAGGGCTTTGGATGATGGGGGCAGAGACAACAAATGTTGCGTTTGAATGTAGAATTAAAATGCCACCATATGGCACAATCAGATCAAAATTAAGCGAGATGTGCTTTCCCAGAATATGCCACCAATGATGCAGACACGCTATTCCTTTGTTGGCAACGTTTGTCTTGGGTGGGAGCACACAGAGGAGCTGAAGGCAGTAGATTTGTTGACACTTTTGGATATACCTGTCATGCACCCTGCCTTCCTGGCCCCAGGATTCTACAGGAGAAACAGGGCATAATAAACTTGATTGATTTGTGTTTGTCGCTCATCCAAGTGCCTTTCACTTTGGTGTCCCTCAATCTTGCTTTTTCATTTTCATTTGGAGCCACTGAAATCTCACCTTCCAGAGAATCCAAGCTGTTGGACTTGTCATCTGGTTCAAAATGTCTGCACAGCATGAACAAAATTTACTGTCCTCTGTGCAACCTGTTTTGGTGGCTCTAATAGAAAACACAGCAATCCCTCTTTTATGCTCTGCTAGGAAACAATCTGCCCCTTTGTTTGTTTGGTTTTTTTTCATGAAGAGAAAAGTTTTTGATAGAATTTTTTGCTAGCTTTATATAAAGCAGAAAATCCTCAAAATCCAGCATGCAGCCAACAGTACTCACAGTGAATTTAAATCTTTGAATGTCTTTACTACAGTATTGACTTAGAGTTAAAAATCTTGGTTAAAGCAAAAGTTTAGTCTTTTAAATTGCCAAGGCTAAAATGTGGCAAAGCAATTTCATGACTCACAAAGCACTGTGTTCAGTTGAAGTGTTAATGTCATCAGCACTAATTTGTTTTTGTCTTTATTCATCCTAAAATTCGTTGCCCAGTTGAAATGTATCAGTAGTTTATCATCTTGTATCTCTTAATCTGAGAAACAATTGCATTCCTGAACAAAACATTTCAACTGTGACACGTTTTTCAGAAACTTTAAGGTCCTTCATATTTAAAAGAGGAAACAGATTTCTGGCTCCTCCCCCATCCCAATTTTTTATTGCTTGACTTTTTGGGTTTTTTGTGTTACAATTTTTTATATAAACTCTGTGGTTTGCTGCTGCCAGCTAGAAAGGCCCCAATGGGAGACCCAAGGTCACTGGTAGCTGGAGACAGAGACTGCACAAGTAGTTAGGATAAAAGAATATCCCACTGGCTTTTGGACTTACAGTTTCTTGGCTCTTGTGACTTGAAATAAATGTATCCTCACTGTCTGGAGCCACCAGCCAGATTCTCTCCCTCATGAACCATATTATAGTCAGACTTACACAGGTGAAGGGGAAGAAAACCTTTACCATTTATTTTATATATAATGACACATTTACTTCCCTCTGCTAGGGATAGGGTGAACATTCTTACTGGCTGCTGCAGAGACTGGAATTTTGCTCAAATATTTTAGGAAATCACTCATCAATTTGTTATAGAGATTTAGGGACATGAAAAAGGATATGCAAAGGGATAATGACTTAGTAAGAACCCCAAATGCTCATACATGCTTAACTAGTCTTATTCAGAATGTGATTTACTTATTAAAATACTTCAAGGACAATTTGGTGTTCTGGGATTTTCTCCCCTCCTAATTACAAAAGAGAGAGACTGAAGTAAGAGATCTTGTGCTTGGAGTCTTTAGACTAAAGTCTAGGTTACCTTTCAGGTATTAGTATTGATTTCCCTTGTGATCTGCATGTTGATTAAACCTTTCCATCCCTATCCCTACAAACGGGATTAAAACACATCTGTGCTTTATTTAGATATTACAAAAAACATCACTGATGAGTGGCTACTGTGCTGGCTTATAAAAAAAAAGTCACAACAAAACCCCAAACTTATCAGCAAAAAGAAACATCCTGAATGCTTGTCACATGAGATACTCACAACCATCTGGGAACAGACCACAAAACTTCACTCTTTCAGAGTAATTTACTGAACTGCCTAGTCAGCTCAGTTTTCCATGGTTGGGAAGAGATAAACATAAACTCTTCACAAAACTCTCCAAATAGAATAAATCATGCAAAAAGCTAAAACCCATCTCTGACCTCCTACACTGCCCATCTGTGAACCAAGCTTGGCTCATGCACTTTAAAGTCTAAAGATACTGAGAAAGAAAGGAAGAGGGACTGTAGATAACCTGCTTAATTCTCTCACTTACAAAATGAAAATGTCCTCTGTACCTTGCTTTAACCTTTAATCTTTAACAGACATTCAACAGGGAATACACTCCATTAAGTTTGACTTCAGCTATTATTAATGGTATCTTGGACAAAATGATTTGCCAAGCAACCAAAGAAAAACTGAATTTCTCTCCAAAGTAATAAAGTAGAAAGCCATCCCTGAGATATTCCACTGAAACAGGAGCAGACAGAACGCCTGATGTTCCTCTGAGCTGACAGGTCTTGAGCAGTGATACAATCCTGTGTGATAGATCCAACTGGATAGGAGATATCACAAGCCACAGCCACCCAGTATAATATGAATATGAAACTCTTTCCATTGCACAGCAGCCAGCTGTCAAAGCAGAAAACTGCAAAAGGTTTCTCCACACGAATACTTAATATTTAGGAATCAACAGTCTCACAAGAAATTCATTTCTGTTCACTCACTGGATCTGAAAGAAGGAATAAGTCAAGAAACTCTCTCTGTCCTTTGGGTCTTGATGAAAAGTGTGCTTTCTTAGCAAAAACCTCAAAACTCTATCTGCTTCAAACAGAAATCTCGGATTGTCTGAAACATCAAGGCAGCAGTCAAAATGAGATCCCTGGGAGAGACAATGCACGAGGTCAGAATGCTGCAGCTTCAGAATTTTCACAGTGGAAATAAACAGAGCATCAAGCTATGTACTGCACCAAAAATGGCAGAATTAAGGGCTATATTATGTCCTTCGCCTTCAGAATCACTCACAATTCACTTTAGCTTAAGTTGCTTGCATATAAATGGAGGAGGAGACAGAGATAAGTGCCTTGAGGGTCTGAATGAAATGACAAAAGGCAGGAATTAGCCTCCTACTGGATCGCCAAGTGCATCCGCTTTTAAACTGCGCTGGGACATGCTGGCCCCTAAAATCATGCTGCATTTGTCCCCTCTGGTTTCCTAGAGATCTCAGAGGAGTCTTGACTTCTGTCATTTTTGTTTTTCCTTTAAACAACAAAGGACTGAAACAGTAAAATCAGACTTTTGTGAATTTGTAACTGATTTTCTTTTAGTTAGAGTGCATCTCTCTCTCCTTGGCAGTTGCTGTCCTTACCTTGCTATCCATTCACTTCACTAACTAGGCAAAAACTGCAGATACACAGACCTTTGATCTTCCCTCTGTTCCAAGAAGCAGCAACACACCCTTCATTGTTTAGATCATTATAAGAAGGATCACTGGGAAGAACAGAAGATTACAATAATGTATTGCAATGTAAACATTTTCCTTAGTGTTATAAACTCCACTCTGTTTGTAAGCCAGGAATGCCCCGGGAGAGATGGAGCCCCAGGAGAGCAGCAGCAAAAAGCAAACTGTCCATTCTCTGGAGAGTAACTCCTTCTGTCAAGTGCTCCCTTGACTGAAGAGCGTGGCTGTCATGATAAATCATCTCACTGACAGAGACAGTTGATGGTCTGAGGAGATGCTCTGACCTCAGACTGTGAGATCAGACGTGGGCTGGAGCTGCTGCCCTGCTCGTGCATCCTGGAGAACAACGTGAACATCCCTTTGGAGAGTGGCACAGCTGCTGTCCTCTGCACGTGGGCTTGTGCCATTTCCATGCTAAGAAACACTGCTCAGAGGTGTGTGAGAGACAGGAAGAGTGACTGCACATACCCTTTAACGTGTGTTGTCTGAATACAGCCACAAATAGGTACAACCAAGTGAAACTCATCTGCTGCTGCAAGAGTTCCAGCTTGTCCACAGGGTAGTCCCCAGGAGGACACAAGGTTTTCAACTCCAGGACACAACACTGAGAGGTGCTGCTGTGTGCCTCTGAGCACATCTTTTGTTAAAGTCGCTCCAGTGGAAAACCTAAGCTCTAGGAAATAATTCTGTTTAAACTGTGTATACACACTGATCAGACTTAAGTGAAACATGGGACCTTCTGAGTCACAAAAGTGCCAACAGTGTTAATGTTTGATCCCTGGAAATCTTGGTTCACTCACAGTTACTGCATTCCATAAAATCTTGAAATGGTAAAGGTTGGAAGGGACCTCTAGCAACTGCTTGGCTCAACCCCTTGCTCAGAGCAGCATCAACTAAACCAAGCTGTTCAGGACTGTGTCCACTTGCATTTTCAGCATCTCCAAGGATGGAGATTCCACAACCTCTGTGGGTAACCTGTTCCAGTGCTCGATAACAATTTAATCATAGCCTACAAAGTTCAGAACAACTACCCTTCTCACTTCATTTTCTGTCCCTACATTTGAAATCATGTTCTGCCGGATCAATATAAACCTCATTTGAGTCCTGCACATTCATCTTCTGTTCCTAGAAGTCAAGGAACTGATTTCCTGTGATTTCCCTTTGTTTATAAGAGAACATGCCTTTGGCAGACACTGGTTGGACCAATACAAAGAGGCAACATGCTGTGTCCTTCACTTTAAAACACAAATGTCTGAAGAATATGCTCTGAAATAAAGTACTGGGAGACCATGCTTGATTCATGTCAGTTAAAAATACTTGCATACATATACAATGCTGGTAAAACACAGGCAAGAAAAATGATCAATACATACATTAATCACACATGTATTAAGCCTCATTTGCAAAAGGAGCCCCTAGAAACCCAGTGGATTATTTCGATTTGTGAAGTTATACACATCAAAAAAGTATTTCCAAGACTGAAGCCATAACTTTGCCATTATAAAGTCAGACCATCACTCCGAGTTCTCTCATCCTTTATTGTGGGGAAAGTTTTTCTTTCTTTCTTGTTAGTCACAATAGCTAAAAGTGTAGTGAGTTGCTAAGGGTCATTTTTTTATTTGGTTCGTTATGTCCCTCACAGCCAGCCCTCATTCACATCTGGCTTTCATTGTTCTTTTCCAAGTTTGCTAAGCTGTTGTAAATCTTTTGAAAAATGCATACAAATTCACTGCAGCCAATTAAATCTGACTAATCAGAAAAACATTTTTGGCATCTCCAGCCTCCTGAATATCTCCACTGGATCACTCTGTGAGTATCTGTCCAAATTCTTTTAATGAGTTTTTAGGGCTGTGGGTATTCTATGACCAGCGACTCAGTTCACTTCAATAGCCATCAGATGGCTGTGATTATCCTCTGTTCTGTGCTGAACTGGGCTAAAATTTGAAATGATGAATAAGAGCTATAAATCCCTGCACTGTCCTTGACCATTAAATTAATTTAAAAAAAAAAAAGAAAAAGTTGAACAATGATGTATGTTGCCAATGTACCCAAACTATCAGACATTTGCCTCTGCTCTCAACTGTGAAGATAGACTGATATCAATTTTCTTCCTGTCAGCAGCTCAAGTAGATGATTCTCGTGCCTTTAGTTCCATTCAGAGAACTCAGCACTAGGTTTGTTAATTCTGATAAAATCTGCTCTAATTTTGTGAATTCTGCTATGCTCAATCTTTGTGAAATATCCCCGAAGGATTTCAGAGAATCCCACTTTGCCTGGGATCAAAGCTGTGGCAGACATCCAAGTTCAGTTTGATTGGAAATGACAAACTGGAGACCATAAGACTTGATTGTGACTGCAGCCCTTTGGGATGGTGAACAGGCTGCAGACACAAATCCTGTCCGTGCTTTGATCACCCAGCAAACTGTTGCAGAAAAATAAATAAACTGCACTAGAGAAGAGTCGTACTAAACTTACATTTTGTAAAATCACAAACAATGGTACTTCTATACCAGAGGCCATCACAGGAAAAGACCTCCTAATACCTCTTAATGAGCACTGACCATGGGCACAAATATCACTTGTGAATTGTAGTACAGCCCTTTGTATAAAGCCCTGGATACTATGAAATAAATCAGCAAGGAAAACCATATCCATTTAGTATGTTTGCCTTCTCTTGAGGATTAACAGAGCCCAAGCTACTGGAACCATGACAACTGTCTATTTTAACTGAACAATTCTACTTCACCCCTGCTAAGGAACTGACCTTATGTAAATTGTTACAGTGCACAAATAAAACCCCTAAGAGCATAGATATGTTCTTCTAGTCAATCTGGATCATCTTAGGCTGCACAATTAAATAGGTCAACCTCAGCAGTTTGATAAAAGATTTCAAAAAGATTGTGTCATTATGGCTTTGATGTTTTGAAGACCTGAACTGCATTTGTAAGTGAATGCATTGAAAGCATTAGCTGAAGAGTGCCTATAATAACAAGTAGGAAAAACAGTAAGAGAGTCCATAATAATACCCCCTTGCCTTCAAATGGAAATGCTTTCTCATTTAGATAGGAAATTGCACTCATAAACCTTAGCTAAGTATGACCTTATTCTTCTTAGCATCTACCACTGTGGATGACTTATACAGAAAGGAATTTTAGATCTGCAGCTCTTTAGAGTCTGAAGTGATGCTTATTATTGTATCCACTGCTCATAAACTAGCATATAGATTTTGTGCTGTAACATATAACAGTACAAAAAAGCTAATTCGGTGCTCTTTGGCAGGCAAAAATATATATTAGGAGAAAAATAATCTTTTACATGCTGACATATAATGTAATAATTCTATCAAAATCAGGGGAAACATACAGACATAACATGGAACTAGTTTAAGTTGATTAAGTTAAGAATCTTAGTGAAGATTTAAATAAGAAAGCTGGAGAGGGACTTTTTACAAGGGGATGTAGTGAAAATGATAAGAGGGAATGGCTTCACCCTGCCAGAGGGCAGGGTTAGACGGGATATGGGGAAGGAATTCTTCCCTGTGATGGTGGGGAGGCCCTGGTACAGGTTGCCCAGAGCAGCTGTGGCTGCCCCATCCCTGGAAGTGTCCAAGGCCAGGTTGGAGGGGGCTTGGAGCAACCTGGGCTGGTGGAAGGTGTCCCTGCCCATGGCAAGGGGTTGGAAACATGATCTTTAAGGTCCCTTCCAACCCAAACCACTCTATGGGTCTACCATTGTATGATTTAAGCATTTCTGTACGGGGTCCTTGGTTCCTGCAATTTACCATTTCAGCAGACTATGCAAATAATTTACTGTCTCTCGTTTCACTGTGATTGGCAATTAAAGTGATACAGGACATTTTCATGGAGAAAATCATATTATGGAAAGATGTATTACTCATACAGTCAGGAGCAGTCACAAATCAACCTTTGGTCTTCCCTCTGTAAGTTAAAAAGATGATTACCAGTCATTTTCCTCAAAATACATTCGAGGCTTGATTTCTGGCTTCAAAATGAGACTGGAGTAAGAAACACATAGTTCTTTAGTAAATGCTCCCAGAATCTTTGCACCCCAGCAACATCCACCCACTTCCAGAGCAAGGTACACTATTAACACACTGGGACACCATTTGCAGATGGATCCTGTCTCTCTGCCTTGTTTCACCTTGTACCAGATTTTCTTATCTGGGTTTAACAAAAGCAGATATGAAAGCTTGGAAGAGCCATGAGAAATGTGAAGAATCACTCTCCTTATTTCTGTCTGCCTTGTTTCTATGGCTTGCTGGGGTAAAATGGCTGCTTGAGGTTGCCTTGGAATCCTTTTGCCCTTTCATGCTTACACATGGCAGGGCAATGGCAGATGAGGTTCAATGACTAATAGATTAATGCTGATAATTAATCCTGAATCCTTCCATTTGGGAGTACTTCCTGTCCTGGAATCCAGCTTGTCACACAGTAAAAAACAAACAGGTTGGTTTTGCTTAGCCATAAAAACAGATCTCACTTCTCCAATGCAGGGATGTTTCCACCCATAACAAAATGAGCAACTGCAGAATTCTAAATTAGAAATGATTAGCCACTAAGAAAGATTTAGAATCATATTCCACTGACAAAAGATTGCTTTGTAAGACTCACATGCTTATTTATACAATTACAGATAACACCTTCAACTAGGAAATGGTATTGTTCAATGCAAGTATGATATTTCTTCCACAATTTTACAATGCATTATATACACACAACTCCTAAGCTGCTGCCTTCTTATTATTTGCAATTTATAAAAACATAAAGCAAGATAGCTGAGTTTTCAGCCTGTACATAACTTACAAAGAAATTTGGATCAATGGGGAAATATATAAAGCACTTGAATATTCAGATTATAAATTGCATGTATTGGAAATGTGGTTATCCAACTGCAAGGTTGCAGAGTTATCAGTTTCAGTATGAAACAGTTTATACCCTTTTCCAAGCAATTTTAGATGAGTAATAAACTGGCAGTAATCAGTTTTAAATAGCATAAAGCTTATCTGAAAGGCAATTACACCGGTCAGCATGGTGTCTCCAAAAATCATCCGTGATCTCCCTGAAACTTGGTTGTACTCGTAATGATTTGTCCCACTGCAAATGAACACACCAGTTTCTCTCTGTCCATTGTGGGCTTGTTTGCTCTGGGAATATTTGCTGAATTTATAATGGTGCTGACTTGCTCCCACCATACTGATGGCATCCATTTTTGAGAAATCAATAGCAAGTTATTTAAAATGTGTAGCTCTCATCCACTGTCAGTCAGTTCTTTACATTATTTTAATGGTGACTTAAAGCTTCCTTAATTGAAGCCTCATCTTCCAGCCCAACAGACAGGCACAAATTATAGGACTCACTGTACCAGGCTTGTCCAACACTGCTTATAAATGGTCTGTGGTAGCTGCCACATGCTCCATCACCGACTAACTTCTCTTCACAGAATCCATTTCTCTGCTGAGTGACCATGTTTTACTGATCACTTTAGACACGAATGTGCTTCAGTTCTCTGCTGGAGAGACTTGCACTTCACCAGGCTCCAGTGTGGTAGGTGATGGTGACAAAAAATGGAGCAGATTTGCACTGTGAAAAAAATATCACGTACAAAAATCTGTGAGACTCAAAATCATCACAGTTTCAACATAAGACCTTTTATAAAACCAATAAACATTCTGGAGTTCTTTTTCCATCTGAAGTGTTTAATTAAGTGCACAAGAGCAAAAGTCTCCTGCCTCAAAATGACCCACCTGGAGAAAGATCTGTCTAGGACCTCTCCTGGATATTTCCAAAGAACACAGAGAACTTGAACGTGTCAAAGTGAAGGTCAGAATTTATTAAAACATAAGCAAGAAGAAAGCACAGAAATTAATGTTTCTAAGTAACTTTTCCTTAGTAAACTCTGTCTCTGCAGATGCATCTTTGCCTCCTGGCTTTCAGACTAACCAATGACTTGTGAATTGTGGGAACTACAACCCTTTAACCCTCTTGAAGTTTTTCTTTCTGTCTTTTCTGTGACCTGGGCACCTGCTGTCTGCTCTTCTCAGTCTCTCTGCTTGATCTAGAAGCTCACAAGTCCTTGTTGTGACCCTCTCCATATATCCTCCTGCCTGCCTCCCATTGGAGCCTCTGGAATCCTCTCTGCCTTGAATGTTCTCAGTTGCCAACAGCATATAAAACATCTTGTTCTTCTAGAGGGCCCACTTGACCCAGTCATGGTCACTGAGGAACAACACAAATGAAGAACAAATGAATTTAGCACGTTCTATCTGGCACATACACTAAATACATAATCAGTTCACACATGAATTCTTTCTCTCCTTTACCTCTTAAATATGTGCTAAAGAAAGGAGATATAATCACATCATGACTGTGAAAATACAAATAATTCTCCTAAATGGCAGACCACCCACTTCTTCCAATAATATTTGGCAGGATATGACAAATATATGGCAGGAGAAGAGGAGCATGGAGTAGTGTGTGGCTATCCTGGAAGCCAGGATTAAGCTACCTTTGCCCTTTAGACATCTGCAGTACACACCACCATTGTTCTACAGGAGCTCCAGTGGAACCCACACTAAGCAGAATACAAATGCATTTGCCTCTTTTTCCTATTGTTACACCATTACCATAAAATATTCAACACATTTTAAAATAACAAAAATTATTAACCTGTGCACTAATTCTCTTGCAGACAGTCAGCAAGCTCTGAGCTTAATCAGTCCCACTGCCACAGAGATCCTGAAAGTGAATAAGATTTCCACAGACAGGCTGAGAGTCTCTATCTTGTGCTACTTTGTGGTTGTATCTGCTCCAAAGCCAAAGGCCTGGTTCATGCACTGCTAACCCAGGATGAAATCCTGCTGGAATGCAAAGTTGTTTGGTTGGTGCACAGACTGCAAGAGTGTCGGTCAGGGTAACTAAATACACACTGACATGTTAAATGAAAGACTTCTGAATCTGTTACAAATGCATTTTCCCACCAGAGTAAGAAGGAGATGCCAGGAGCACTTTGTTAGATGCCACACACTTAAGCAATTTGGGGCTGGTTTCCATATTCTCTACATTTGCTGCATTCAGGGTCAATAAGGTTCCCTGGAACACGACGCTGCCTCTGCTTCCCTCCCACTTCTGCTGCAATTTCTCTCTTCCCTCTAAGAGACAATGCTTTTTGTCAAGATGCACCTTTATAACATCTCCTGATGAGCTGAAGCTCTGTAGATAATCTAAGAATGTAATAATACTCATTTTATTGACTGAAACATCGTGCTTTGTACATACTTTAAAGGAAGTTAATTTTTTAATACTAACAATAATTTACCTTCTTCGGTCATTTTTCAATTTTAAATATTTTTCAAATATTGCATCACATCTTCTCTACATGAATGGTATGTAAAGTACAAATGAAAATTAACATCATGAACTAACTTAATTTTAAAATCAATGTTGGAAAATACAGCATCAAGCAGACCCTTTTAAAGAAAGACTGAATCCTCTGATATAACTGGCAAAGCACTACATTAACCCTGGGCAGAAGACCCAGACAGAGGGGGATTTTTTTTTAAGTGTGCACTGAAATATATTGATTAATACCAGATTATTCTTGCCTAACACCTTTCCTGCATCTGAGAGTTAAAAATACAACGGACAGAAAACTCTTTGGAAATAATTAAGGTACAATTTTGATCAGGTGTTAAGGGACAATAAAACCCACACATATTTTTATCAAAGCCCTGCAGGATTATTGTGATGTTTGGGAGCCCTGAATAGCAATTATTCAATCACTAATGGTTGTCATGCCTCACCTGTACCACGGCTTCAGAGACCACACGGGACAAAACCAAGAGGTGGAAGTCTCTTCAGCTTTAGATGTTTCTAGGATTAGGCACTCTTGGAAAAAGCAGCATGATTGGGTCAGATATAGCTGTATTCTGTCCTTATATTCTTCCAGCTATATTCTTATTTGCTGGAAGATTTTAAAACTACTCTGCCACACTGAAATTGTCATTAAAACTCTCTAGCACTTGAGACACTGTTTAGTTTAGCTGAGCCATATTTGCAGTTACAGGGTAAACCAGTTGCAAAGTTGATGCAAGAGTTAAAACATGAAAATCTAGTCTATCTAGTTTAAAAATGTTAAAAAGATGTATTTCTTTTTTCACCTGCAGTTTGACCTACAGAAAATTTGTTTTATTTTGAGACATGGGTAGAGAGGTGTCTTCTTAAGCTGAACAGAGTTTAATGTGATGAAATTGCTAAGATGTCTAAATATAAAGTCCTTCTGGTAGCTTGGCACTGACCCCATGAAACTTTTGTGATAAAGCCCTCTAGAAGTGACAAGTACATGAGCAGGGCTTTTGCTTTACCTCCAAGGCATCGTGGTCATTCATAGCCTGAAGAAGGTGCTCTGATGATAATGTTACAACTTTGTGTTGTATTTAATCCCCACATTATAAGGCTCTGAAAAAAAAAATACTGAATAAAGACCTTCCTGGGGAACACAACCAATAACATATCATTCAAAGGGCAGCCAAGAAGGAAAGTGGGCAGTGACGGTGAAGAGACAGTAATTGGTTTCCCCTGTACCTGTCAGAAAGATGTTCACTTGCTATATATTTAAAACCTTGTTCAGGTATAAACTAGATCATAGGGGACATCTGCACCTGAATGTTATCAACAACTTTGTACAGAACAGAGAATACAAGTATTAATTTTACAGAGCTGACAGGGAATGGAATTACCAAGTCCTATCCAATCTAGGTTATTAAATTAGCATACCTAGAAACTTCAGGAAGGAAAAATGTATTTTACAAAGTGATGCAGAGGAGGTGACTCCCTCTGTCCTTATCTGTCTCTCTTTACTCTGTTTGCAGTACCATTAAAAGAGAAGTTTTATCCTGCTCTCAATGTTTAATATTTAGGGCCAGGGCTGCAAAGTTGCTGGAATAAGGCAGCATCACTGCAGTGCTACAAACCTGCTTTGCAAAGGGCTGAGCTCTTACAGGCACTGGCAATCTCACCTACATGTGTGAACATCCCAGAATTCACCCCCCATTGAGCGAAGGCAAAGGCAAACTGGACCAAATGTTATAATTTGTTTCTCTCAATGACAAACTGATAAAAGCCAAAAGGACTCCTGAAGCCTAAGGAGTTATATTTCCCGTACTGTTTACTTTTTAGCATAATAATTTCACAGTTATCTTTTCCTCTGGGTCCCTGTGGAAATTAAATTAACATTTTTAACTGCCAGTTTTACCTTTGCCATAATGAAAGAGAAGAGTTATGGCTAAGCTTTGGAGCATCAAAAGCAAATGCAGTATTGGTAAAGCAATTTCTCTGAAATTTGTAAACAATACATTGCCTGGAAGAGCCTGCTGTTGATAGTCATTTTGGACTGAGTCCTTTATAGCTGCTTATTCTAACGTGGTGTTTCCATCCTGTTAAAATGTCATATGGATAAAGAAGTAAATTTTGACAGCTGTGACAGGATTATCATTGCCAAGGAAATCACATTGCTGGTACTCATATGTTTGAGTACATCTATTTTGCTTTGTCTTTGGCCTTGTCTGAACTAAAAATTACCTTCTGAGGCAAGAAGGGAAACATAACAAAAGAAAGAAAGAAAATATTGTTATTCTTTTGTTGCTTGAATTTTTAGGAATAAGAGACAATCTTTTAGGGTGGTTATTAAATCCATTATTCAGATTTTGAGGGCACATTAGCTCCCCTCTTCAAGGACATAGCCAATATGGTCTTTATATGGGCATATTGAGTTACAGGAGGGGTTTGCTCATATTTATGTTAGAGGAGAAACACTATGGAAGATTTCTGAGGCATCAGCCACTCAGTCTGTTCAGCCATGTGCAAAATGGATATGGAAAACCCCAAATGGCATTTGCAGTATCCTGAAATTTTGGCCCAGGAGAATTGCCATGCTGGATCCATCCCATTTCGATATCCTGTGTCTGGTGAACACCAGCATCCAAACCCACAGAAACTGCAAGGATCCTGGAGTGGACAAGTGTAACCTGATGCACTGCTTCTCCTTCCCTTCCATCAATACAAAACTGAAAAAGCAGGGAAGACAAAGAGTTATTAGGGTTGCCATTCACATTCCCAGCCTTCACTCCTGAAGATTATGGGATATAAAGAGCATGTGAGTTACAGAGATTGAAATGCTGATTTATGGGGTCTGAAATACCATCCCCAGAAACACAATCTCCCAGTAAGTGTCAGCTGTAGAAGAACTGGTGGTATTGAAGCAATTCCTCTGAGCAACTGGAAAAGGGGATATAGAGGGAGTAAAGTGGTAATAAATATTTGAGTCAAAGCTACCAAATACTTAGGATTAGTCTTAATTCATGATAAGGCTGTGTTTAGAAACATGCAACATCTTAGGAATGTTGTTTCATTGAAAGCAGCCACGTTTTTGGAAGTAGCAGGATGACTATGGATTTGTCATTACAACTGTGTGTGCTGTATTTATACTGATGTGACTAAATAGACACTTCTTGTGACTCTCTGGCTTCCACAACTACCACATACAGGTGTCTGCAAGGTCTGCAAATCTTGATTAATGTCCTTTGCATTTTTTTTCTGGATTTTACTAATTCACTGTGATGCTGTTCTCAAGCTACTATGATTTATACAGTAACTGTGTGTGGTACAGCTCAGTACCCCCCATCAGATCTCATCTTTATACAGAATGGTAAAAAGTCCTTCCTTTCCAGTACTAATCACTGTGTGCCCAAGCATTAGTGGTATCTGTTTATACTGGCCAAAAGACACAGTTTTATAAGATCTGCACATCACTAACAGCTTTATAATGGTACAAAAATAGTCATTGACCTCTGTGTTCTCTTTGGCCAATCACATAAACCACCATCACATAAAACCAATCACATAAAACGCCAAAGAGGATATTCTGCTGCCTTATGGTTCTTTGATAATCTCTTATACATGAGCCCTGTGTTCCAATGTATAATTTACAACCCCTGAAATGCTAATGTTAACATCACTTTTCATACTCATTACACTCTTCCCGAAGGGCAGCACATTCCCTTGAGAAATGTGCTGTTTCATCAGAGATGCCTTTCCTGATGGTTTATTGAGGCACTTCACAGCCTGTTCTTGCCTTCACCCTTTACCCTTCCCCCTCTTTCATAGAGGAGATCAAAATAAACACGATGCTCACACCGTGCCATTTCCCAAGCACGCCCTCAAGAGCAGTCAGCAGCAACAAAAAGGCCACCAACACTTGACCACCTGTGAAATGCATGCCCTTCTCAAGTAGAAGCAGCATTTGCCCATTCTTTTGTTAGAACAGGCCCTCTGTTGACTAGCTAATGAAAATGTTAGAGCTGACAGTCAGAACTTAAGAACAAAAACCACTAAAGGCCTTAAAGTAAGGTTAGCTACAGAAGTTCCTTTATATATGAGCTGACTGAGGGTTAAAGCTGCCAAGGTATTCAGGTACCCAAAGCTGGGTGGTATTAAAAGCTGGTATTAGGTATTAAAAATACTTGAATGTTTCTCTAAAACTCCCTAGGCATTCATATTTTGCTGAACTCCTAAATACATGAAAAATCTGGTCCCTAAGAGGCAAACAGCACCATGTGTGAGCCCGACTGCACAGTACCTATAATGTACTGAGAGTTGCTGTGACATACATTATCAGGCTCCCTTTAATTGCACACAGGAAGCCCTGCAGCTGCTTGCAGCATCCATTTCACACTTGCAAGCTCCCCTTCACACTTGTGCTGCTCGTGGGGATGTCACGCTCAGTCAATTTGAATTTGTGAATGTCGGGCTTTGCATGGGCAAACAGGTGCACTCAACACCAATTATGCTTTACAAGGCTGATGCCAAATACTAAGGGGTTTAGATTTCAAAAAGACCCCCAACCAACCTCATGGACTTCTTTCCCCTTTCTCCTGTCCTATATAGAAATATATAGTCTTAAAATATTTCTCCAGGCTAAGCCAAGTCCCACAAGTATCAGTGGGCCTGTTTCAAGTTCATGGAATGGCAGCTCTACTCAGGACTGGTTTTCCTCTCTCTTCAATATTTGTTCCCTTTGATTTTTGACATTGTTTGCATCATGTAAAAGTGATATTCACTTTTAATGTGAATAGTAAAACTAGTATGTACGACACAAAAAGCCTCAGGCTGTTGTAGTTTGAAAGATTTTGTAGCTTTAAACATTGACAATATTCTGCCAATGGTCCTTTGGTTGCCTGAGTAAAATACAAACAAGAAATATGCACATATTTTTAAACTGAAGCTGTTTAAAATCCTTGAGAAAGCCATAATTACACATTCATAGACAATTTGTTTCTTTGAAGATTTTATTACCCACACACCTCCACTTAATCCTGGTGTTTTTACAACAGCCAAGTTCATGATACTGCAGCTAAGGTTTTGTCAGCACTTTAATTATTAACTTGTTTTCACTATGACTACAAAGCATCTTGCTTGTCTGAACTTGCCACAGAGGCCTCAGCTCTTTTAGTGGTTCCTCAGGTAAACCCTGTGACTGTACCCTGTGAGCTCCCAGCTCTGCCAGGAACAGGCTTAATACCTAAAGACCACTTTGAAACCCTTCCAAACCCAATGCTTGACACAAGCATCCTTTTCAACTCGTCAAGAATCAGCAGTAAAATCTTTTAGAATGCTCATTACAGCCCAAAATAAGCAGCCATTGGTTTAATTTCCATAGACACAAGTAAAGTTTTTGCTTTGATACCAGACACAATATTTTCAACAACTTTTGCCCCTAATTTTTGGGCATTTTGTGTGTTTTTAATCACACTTATCTATTACGTCTTTATAAAACATTATTTTGTGAATATATAATTACAGGAGAGACTGGAAGGATTCAAAAGTTGTCCTAGCTGATCAGATTAGTTACTGTACAGTTTTTAGTCAAGTGTAATTAATTAGTAGCTGTACTAATGAAATTTTAAGAGACTTAAGGTCAAGCTACTTCCAGGGTAAGTTAAAATGCTCCTTGCGCTCAACTTCAATGGGTTTTTACATCTAAAAAAAAAAGGATCTTTGGTATCTTACATGAGCAGCAGTACCACAAAATCCAGGTAGTCTAAAGAGTAGCAGGAAAAGTGGGGGAAGCAAAAACTCCCTGAGAACCCTCTATGCAGTGCCACTGCAGTGGCCTGCTAGAGTCAAGCTGAGACAGCTTCCAGATAAACCAGATATTTGCTATTTGCCTCAGAGTTCCTGAACTAATGGGAGCTAATTCAGATTTAAATGTTTTTCAGTGTTTCTGCCATAATTATCAGTCATACATAGGATTAGAAGGTGAATTTTACATCACTTGGGCCTTTGTTGGTTTGTGTGTGGCTCAGCTTTTACATTGCTCGGGCAGTTAATTGGGGTCAGATTCACAAATGTGTATCAGCCCCAAAACACTGGGAAAGTTCTCTCAGAATTGAGAAATGTCTGAATGAACATGTTGCTCTTTAGGCAGCTGAGGGAGCTGAGGAGATTTTCTACCTCTGTTTATACCTTAGTACTTCATTATATAGGATAAATCAGCAAGTCAGGATCATCAGCCCTCCTTTCCATGTGATAATGATTTTTTTTAGAAAATGGGGCAAATACACTGCTGTGGCATTTTAACTCCTTTTTCTTGTCCTCTCATGTTGGCTAATTACTTCTTTGAGGTTAAATGAACTCATTATGCCTATATCAGAGCTCTTTGAGAAGCAGGAATCACTTTCTGTTGTTGATAATTAAATGCATTGAGCTTGATTTTTGGTTTGGGATACAGTTCTAGGTATTTTTCTTTATTGTACATAGTGTAAAGTGATAAAAATAATTACAAGTGATGTTTTGTTGATGACAGAATGAAGGCAGCTTTTCAACCGTGGTGTAAAAGGTTCTGTAAATTGATTTAAATTACTAAGGGTGAGAGTAAGGTAGAAGAAAGGGGAATTGTACCTCTTCTACTCATCCCTGAAAAGCTTAAACAATCTAACAAGAGCTAGAAAATCCACCAAAACTTCACTATATTTAGAAGGAGAATGTTATGTTATCCTTTTACAACTGTCTTGTGAATATAATGTAGATTTTTTTTTCTTTAATTTCACTCATCAAGTCCTGTACATATTTTTCCCTGTGACACTTGACAGAGTGGAACACCAGGAAGCTGAAGGCTTTTACACAAAGGTCAGATATGCTGCAGACAGCACATATTCTTCTTCTCACTCTAGGAATGATGCCCTCTTTGATCTGAGAGATATTGTCTGCCAGCATAAAATAGTGTTTCACTCTTCATGCTAGTTCTGCTCCAGCTGCCTCCTGACCAGAGGATATCACCTGTATCCAGCTGTACAAATTATATACAGCACAGAAAGGGAGAGGGCTCCACATCAGGGATTAAGCTCTAACCTCTAAATCCAGTAAGAGCTGAGAGCTGCAACCAGACATGCAGCTTTCATACCAAGTGACTGTGAGCTGGGATCCAACAGCAAAATGCTGAAAGCTTTATTAAATGCACGTGTATAATTCCTTCTCTCTTAGGCCACTTAAGCAAAACACTCTTTTATTTCAACCATCTTTGCTGGCATTACTAGTGCTGGGCCAGAGGGGGATGAATGTTGGTGTAGGCATCACCTCACCGTGGACTAGTCACGTCTGTATAGTTTCTTGATTCAATAAGGCTTGAATCAAAGTCTGTAGACACTGGTGGGATTGTGGATATCAGTGGGATGTGGACTCACCCAGGTGTAAATTGCCAGGGCAGTTTCTGAGCACAGGCATCACTCGTGACAACCTTCACCACATCGTGAGGACCAACCTGGAGGACAAAAGGAAAGGGCCTCCACTGAAAGAAGGGGTTTGGGGAAATAAAAGCAGTGGAGGGAGAAGCAGAATCATAGGATAACCTTTTTGATAAAAATAAATATAAATCTAGTTTATTTCTTATTAGTGACAGTAAGAAATAAATAGGGCTGAGATGGAAGGCTCTGGACTGGCTCTGTGGGTAACCCACACACTGCATTGCTCACTGCTGGTTTGCTACACTGGAAGACTCCCTAAATATGAAGCAAGACCCTGACTCATTGTCTTTGTCTTTTAATATTTATGTCCTTCTGCAAGAGTTATTTAACTATTTCCAAGACTATTTTAAATTATTAAATCTCTCATCTCCTCATTTCAACCCCAAATCTGAATATTGAGAACCACATACCTGAGGTACATGTCTGACATTACCTGACTAGGAGAGCATATGCTGGCAGGATCAAAAGGGGAAGTCTCAAGCAATCAACCTCTGGCTCTTTGGGAACCCAACTTTTCTATGAATTGACTTCCTCAAACTGTCAAAGAAACGGAGCAAAGAAACTTTCCATTCTTATGCTGCCAAGGAATCATTTAATATCCAACTTGAATCTTCCAGATGCTGCAACAATGCAATATGTCTATGAAATGGCAATGATCACTTAAATCCAGTATTTTGGTGCTAGTATTTGACTGTCTGTAGCTGTTGTACAATTAGATTCATACTGTGTATTTTTAGCATGGGTGAGAATACATTCCTTTTTCCTTTTGACTTCTAAAATTGCTAAGATTCTCTTTAATATCTGACACCAACTTTAAGGCAAGTAATGCTTCATTTGCAGTTTCTTCTCCTGCATTTACATTTATCACCTGTAGAACCACAGAGAAATACGTTTCTCAAGATTACAGCTGTGTCAGCTAAGACAGTTCCAAACAACAAAAAAAGGCTACGACCCTTTCACTGGGGTGTGTTGATTCCTTTCTTCAGGAATCAACACGTGGAATATATAAATGTTTATATTGACAAAGGGTACTATGAAAATAATTATATAAAAAACCTGAACTGTGAAATGGTGATTTCTTATGGGAGGGTTCCTCAAAACACTAAAAGCAAAGGCTTATGGAATATAGTAGAAAATAAATATTTCTTTTGTATGCTCAAATCTAGGTTTGCAGATAGTCTCTTTCTACAGTTATATTGCCACCTTTATTAAAAAAAAATCAAACTTATTTGCATGACAAAGATATTTTCCTTCTGCTAAATTATTCTAATGGGACTTGGTAGAGATAAAAGTAAACTGTTAAAATATTCTGCATGGCTAAGTCTGCTATCTGCAGGTAATATTCATTCACTAAGATAACATTTTTAGGGTTTGGAACCTAGCTTCTTGAGGGTAAAAATAAGCCTTTATCTGTCCTTCAGGATTATTAACAGTAAGTGATTTCCACATTAACATCAATAGCAATAATGAAGATGTCCTTTTCAATTCATCCTGGGGAACTTTGAGTGAGAACTGTTATTTGGCGAGGCTTCACTCTTTAATAGAGTCCAAAGATAATTGGGTATTGAAAATTCCATCTAAATCAACCAAATAAATCTTTCGGTTACCAAATTAATAATTTCATTGATGCCATCAGCCTTCAATTTTCACTCCATTAAATTCCTAAATTCATCTGAGAATGGAACAGCAAACAAATTAAAATGAGTTTCTTATAAAAATGAGAATGATAAGATTATGCCTTCTAAAAAAAGCAATTTAACTCCAATAAATTATTCTTAAATTATTAAATGAGGCACTGCATTAACTATAAAAGAGGAGCATAAAAGGGCACCAGCCTATGGAAAATAAGACATCTATAGACCTCTATAACCTTGGACAATTATATCTGTAATAATTGGCTCATAAAACTTTATGGCAACTTGTACAATATTCCTTTTTCTTGAGATAGCATTGTGATCAGCAGAACGATTAGACAGAGAGGAACAGACTTTTTTCCTCAGGAGTACATGGCTAAATGTTTTCAAATAGCCTCTTGTTGCTTTTGCTCAACACAGAGCATTAGAGCAAAGTGGAATATTAAACTACATCACATTTAAATACATCATGCTGCAGTAAGGTAGCTCAGTGTCAAGGAGGTCTGCAGGAAAAATTCAGGATGCAAGACAAGCAAATTCCATGATTGTTTTCTTTAGAGTATGTGCTCAGTATTTTGAAGGTTTGAACCTTTAAATGTCAGGTTTGAAATGTTGTCTTCTTTTCAGCCCTTGTTCCATCAGCTTCATAGAAGGCCAAAATTCTGAAGAATGAGCAAAAACAAAATAGCAAGAGAACTGCAGTAACATCTTGATAGCAAAGCAGAGGTTTTAATATACTTCCCCACAAGGGAATAAATGCTACCTCCTGCTTGTGGTGCAACCCTCTCAATAACCTACAAAACCTAAAATCCATGGAGCTGAAGGAGTGTTTCAGACATGTCCTAGACCTGGAAGTGTGTACAGGTCTAGGACATGTATGAACCAGCTCAGCCTTGTGGCTGCCTTGGCACAGGCAGCTCCTCCTCCCCACTCACACACACATGGCTCCTTCCCAGTGCCTTCTTTCCCTGCAGGAATGTGGGCTATGTCCTACAGTCAGCTGAACATTTCATACCCAACTGGAAAACCTGCTGCAGTAAAATGCAGGCAAGGCTTTTCACTGACTGCAGAGAAGGGCCAGGCCTCAGATAAGGGAATTGCAGATGCACTCCTTGTTTTCAGGAGATAACAGGCACACACAGCCACTGCTGCACCACAACTGCTAATGAAAGCCTTGTGGGCACACATTCAACCCTTCTCAAAGATCCTCTGCTCCTTCCTCTCACTGCAATGAACCAGCCTCCTCTCAATCCAGAAGCCAGAACCCCTGCTGACTCCAGTAATTCTTGCTTCTCTGAGCTAAATCCTTTTGTGGTTTCCCTTCATTCTCCATTCTACACATTCCAGCTAAATTTAAAATGAAACAGATACCAAACTAGGCAACATTAAAGACCCAGAGGCATGAACTCTATCCAACAATGTGAGTGCTGTTTGAATTAATGCACTACAGGGTTTAGATATCCCCGATTTCTTCACCTTTGATTTCCCAGTGATGTCCAGAATAAATAATTACCTTATTAAAGGACTTCTGAAGCCAATAGAGCAAGGTAGAAAACACTGAAGTCACCAATTCAGCCTTTGATTCTGTCTGACAGAAAATTAAAAATGAATGAGAAAAAAATTAATAATAAATGTATTCATGGCCTTATTGGGATTCATGACTCTCTTGCCAACATTAAAGAAGTTCAACCAATTGTTCCTCTTAAAGTGAAATAGCATCAGAATGCCAACTGTTCAAGCAGTATGTTTATAAAACATGCAGTAAATTTATAAAAACACCCAAGCAATGTATCACCGCCTCAGTAACAAAATCCTTAAAGCTGGGACTTTAGGGAAAGTCTTTTAAGAAAATGATACTTTCACATCTTAATATAAATGTGAAAACAAAACTCTGTACCAATTACCTTTAAGCTAACCAAGGGATTGAAATGGGCTCTTACCCTCTTCCTTGCATCAAACACTAACTTGACACCAGTAGAGTTCCCAGAGTTACTGCCCACCCCATCTGGAAAGGACAAGGGGTATTTTACTAGAAGTACAAAAATCTATTTCCCTTAGCCTTGTTTTCAGGTGTCTGAAGCTGTACAAGTAATTAATAAATCCTCCTCAAATATCAGCTCAAACACGTGGGGTTTGAAAAAGTTATAAAATTGTAGTGGAGCAAAACAAAGTCTTGCCATGGAAAACGGGAGAAAATAAAGAAGATGATCTCATATTGGGATTGTGCTCCACTTGTCATGAGCACCAAGGTTAGTGCATGATGACCCATCATCTATATATATAATATCCATATATATTTAATCTGAGTGTGATCACAGAATGGTTAGGTTTGGAAGGCACCTTAAAGCTCATCCAGTCCCACCCCCTGCCATGGGCAGAGACACCTT